>NW_027459537.1:459788-774577 GCF_050624435.1 Tenrec ecaudatus | reverse complement strand
GCTTTGGGAGCCCCTGGCCTGGGGCGCCCCAGCCCTTCGGCTTAGGGAGCCTCTGGCATGGGGCGTCCCAGCCTTAGGCTGTGGGAGCCACAGGCCTCGGGCGCCCCAGCCCTTAGGCTTTGGGAGCCCCAGTGATGGGGCGCCCCAGCCCTTAGGCTAGGGGAGCCCATGGCCTGGGACGCCCCAGCCCTTAGACTTAGGGAGCCCCAGGCCTGAGGGGAACCAGCCGTTTGAGTTTGGGAGCCCCAGGCATGGTACACCCCCGCCCTTAGGCTTAGGGAGCCCCAGGCCTGGGGCGCACCAGCCCTTAGGCTTAGGGAGCCCATGGCCTGGGACGCCCCAGCCCTTCGGCTTAGGGAGCGCCAAACCTCGGGCGCCCCAGCCCTTAGGCTTAGGGTGCCCCAGGCCTGGGGAGACCCAGTTCTTAGGCTGTGGGAGCCCCAGGCCTAGGGCACTCCAGCTTTTAGGCTTAGGGAACCCAAGGACTGTGACGCCCCTGCCCTTAGGTTTTGGGAGCCCAAGGCTTTGGGCGCCCCAACCCTTAGGCTTTGGGAGCCCCAGGCCTGGGGCGCTGCAGCCCTTAGGCTTAAGGAGCCCCTGGCCTGGGGCGCACCAGCCCTTAGGCTTAGGGAGCCCATGGCCTGGGACGCCCCAGCCTTTCGGCTTAAGGCGCGCCAGGCCTTGGCCGCCCTATCCCTTAGGCTTTGGGAGCCCCAGGCCTGGGGCGCCCCAGCCCTTAGGCTTAGGGTGCCCCAAGCCTGGTGCGCCCCAGCCCTTAGGCTTTGGGAGCCCCAGGCCTGGGGCACTCCAGCCTTAGGCTTAGGGAGCCCCAGGCCTGGAGCGCCCCAGCCCTTAGGCTTTGGGAGCCCCAGACCTGGGGCGCCACAGCCCTTAGGCTTAGGGAGCCCAAGGGCTGCGACGCCCCTGCTCTTAGGCTTTGGGAGCCGCAGGCCTGGGCGCCCCAGCCCTTAGGCTTTGGGAGCCCAAAGCCTGGGGCGCCCCAGCCCTTAGGCTTTGGGTGCCCCAGACCTGGGGCGCCCCAGCCCTTAGGCTTAATGAGTCCCTGGCCTGGGACGCCCCAACCCTTCGGCTAGGGCGCGCCAGGCCAAGGGTGCCCCAGCCCTTAGGCTTTGGGAGCCCAAAGCCTCGGGTGCCCCAGCCCTTAGGCTTAGGGAGCCCATGGCCTGGGACGCCCCAACCCTTTGGCTAGGGTGCGCAGGCCTAGGGCGCCCCAGCCCTAAGGCTTTGGGAGCCCCAAGCCTGGGGCGCTCCAGCCCTAAGGCTTAGGGAGCCCCAGGCCTGGGGCCCCACAGCCCTTAGGCTTAGGGAGCCCAAGGCTTGCGACTCCCCCAGCCCTTCGGCTTTGGGAGCCCCATGCATGGTACGCCCCAGGCCTTAGGCTTTGGGAGCCCCAGGCTTGGGACGCCCCAGCCCTTAGGCTTTGGGAGCCCCAGGCCTGGGGCGTCCCAGGACTTAGGTTTGGGAGCCCCTGGCCTGGGGCGCCCCAGCCCGTCGGCTTAGGGAGCCCCTCATGGGGCGGCTCAGCCTTAGGCTTTGGGGGCCCCAGGCCTGGGGCACCCCAGCCCTTAGGCTTAGGGAGCGCCAGGCCTAGGGCGCCCCAGCCCTTAGGCTTAGGGTGCCCCAGGCCTGGGGAGACCCAGTTCTTAGGATGTGGGAGCCCCAGGCCTAGGGCACTCCAGCTTTTAGGCTTAGGGAACCCAAGGGCTGTGACGCCCCTGCCCTTAGGTTTTGGGAGCCCAAGGCTTTGGGCGCCCCAACCCTTAGGCTTTGGGAGCCCCAGGCCTGGGGCGCTGCAGCCCTTAGGCTTAAGGAGCCCCAGGCCTGGGGCGCACCAGCCCTTAGGCTTAGGGAGCCCATGGCCTGGGACGCCCCAGCCTTTCGGCTTAAGGCGCGCCAGGCCTTGGGCGCCCTATCCCTTAGGCTTTGGGAGCCCCAGGCCTGGGGCGCCCCAGCCCTTAGGCTTAGGGTGCCCCAAGCCTTGGGCGCCCCAGCCCTTAGGCTTTGGGAGCCCCCGGCCTGGGGCACTCCTGCCCTTAGGCTTAGGAAGCCCCAGGCCCTGGGTGCCACAGCCCTTAGGCTTAGGGAGCCCAGGGCCTGGGACACCCCAGCCCTTCGGCTTAGTGAGCCCCAGGCCTGGGGTGTCCCAGCCCTTAGGTTTAGGGAGCCCCAGGCCTGGGGTGCCCCAGCCCGTAGGCTTAGGGAACTCATGGCTTGGGACGCCCCAGCCCTACGGCTTAGGGAGCCCCAGTCCTGGGGCGCCCCAGCCCTTAGGATTTGGGAGCCACAGGCATGGTACGCCCCAGCCCTTAGGTTAGGGAGCCCCAGGCCTGGGGCTTCCCAGCCCTTAGGCTTTTAGGAGCCCCAGGCCTGGGGCGCCCCAGCCCTTCGGCTTAGGGAGCCCCTGGCATGGGGCGGCCCAGCCCTTCGGCTTAGGGAGCCCCTGGCATGGGGCGGCCCAGCCCTTCGGCTTTGGGAGCTCCAGGCTGGGGGCGCCACAGCCTTTAGGCTTGGGAGCCCCAGCCCTGGCGCACCCCAGCCCTTGGGCTTTGGGAGCCCCAGGCCTGGGGCACCGAAGCCCTTAGGTTTGGGAACCCCAGGCATGGTTTGCCCCAGGCCTTAGGTTTGGGAGCCCCAGGCTTGGGGCGCCCAAGCCCTTAGGCTTTGGGAGCCCCAGGCCTGGGGCGCCCCAGGACTTAGGTTTGGGAGCCCCTGGCCTGGGCCCCCCCAGCCCTTCGGCTTAGGGCGCCCCTCATGTGGCGGCTCAGCCTTAGGCTTTGGGAGCCCCAGGCCTGGGTCACCCCAGCCCTTAGGCTTTGGGAGCCCAAGGCCTGGGGCGCCCCAGCCCTTAGGCTTTGGGTGCTCCACGCCTGGGGCGCTCCAGCCATTAGGCTTAGGGAGCCCATGGCCTGGGACGCCCCAGCCCTTCGGCTTAGGGAAACCCAGGCCTGGGGCGCCCCAGCCCTTAGGCTTAGGGAGCCCCTGGCCTGGGGCGCCACAGCCCTTAGGCTTAGGGTGCCCCAGACCGGGGCGCCCCAGCCCTTAGGCTTTGGGAGCCCCAGGCCTGGGGCGCCCCAACCCTTAGGCTTAGGGAGCCACAGGCCTGGGGGGACCCAGCCCTTCGGGTTTGGTAGCCCCAGGCATGGTACACCCCAGGCCTTAGGCTTAGGGAGCCCCGGGCCTGGCGCGCCCCAGCATTAGGCTTTGGGATCCCAAGGCCTGGGGCGCCCCAGCCCTTAGGCTTTAGGAGCCCCAGGCCTGGGGCGCTCCAGCCCTTAGGCTAAGGGTGCCCCAGGCCTGGGGAGACGCAGTTCTTAGGTTTTGGGAGCCCCAGGCCTAGGGCACTGCAGCTTTCAGGATTAGGGAGCCCAAGGGCTGTGACGCCCCTGCCCTTAGGCTTTGGAAGCCCAAGGCTTTGGGCGCCCCAACCCTTAGGCTTTGGGAGGCCCCGGCCTGGGGCGATCCAGCCCGTAGGTTTAGGGATACCCAAGCCTGGGGCGCACCAGCCCTTAGGCTTAGGGAGCCCATGGCCTGGGATACCCCAGTCCTTCGGTTTTGGGCGCGCCAGGCCTTGGGCGCCCCAGCCCTTAGGCTTTGGGAGCCCCAGGCCTGGGGCACTCCAGCCCTTAGGCTTAGGGAGCCCCAGGCCTGGGGCGCTCCAGCCCTCAGGCTTTGGGAGTCCCAGGCCTGGGGCTCCCTAGCCCTTAGGCTTAGGGAGCCCAAGGGTTGCGACGCCCCTGCCCTTAGGCTTGGGAACCCCAGGCCTGATGCATCCCAGCCCTTAGGCTTAGGGAGCCCCAGGCTCTGGGCGCCACAGCCCTTAGGCTTAGGGAGCCCATGGCCTGGGGCGCCCCAGCCATAGGCTTAGGGAACCCATGGCTTGGGACGCCCCAGCCCTTCGGCTTAGGGAGCCCCAGTCCTGGGGCGTCCCAGCCCTTAGGCTTAGGGAGACCCTGGCCTGGGGCACCCCTGCCCTTAGGCTTTGGGAGACCCAGTCCTGGGGCGCCCCAGCACTTAGGCTTTGGGAGCCCCTGGCCTGGGGCGCCCCAGCCCTTCGGCTTAGGGAGCCCCTGGCATGGGGCGTCCCAGCCTTAGGCTGTGGGAGCCACAGGCCTCGGGCGCCCCAGCCCTTAGGCTTTGGGAGCCCCAGTGCTGGGGCGCACCAGCCCTTAGGCTAGGGGAGCCCATGGCCTGGGACGCCCGAGCCCTTAGACTTAGGGAGCCCCAGGCCTGAGGGGAACCAGCCCTTCGAGTTTGGGAGCCCCAGACATGGTACACCCCAGCCCTTAGGTTTAGGGAGCCCCAGGCCTGGTGCGCACCAGCCCTTAGGCTTAGGGAGCCCATGGCCTGGGACGCCCCAGCCCTTCGGCTTAGGGAGCACCAGGCCTATGGCGCCCCAGCCCTTAGGCTTAGGGTGCCCCAGGCCTGGGGAGACCCAGCTCTTAGGCTGTGGGAGCCCCAGGCCTAGGTCACTCCCGCTTTTATGCTTAGGGAACCCAAGGGCTGTGACGCCCCTGCCCTTAGGCTTTGGGAGCCCAAGGCTTTGGGAGCCCCAGGCCTGGGGCCCACCAGCCCTTAGGCTTAGGGAGCCCATGGCCTGGGACGCCCCAGCCCTTCGGCTTAAGGCGCGCCAGGCCTTGGGCGCCCTATCCCTTAGGCTTTGTGAGCCCCAGGCCTGGGGCGCCCCAGCCCTTAGGCTTTGGGAGCCCCAGGCCTGGGGCACTCCAGCCCTTAGGCTTAGGGAGACCCAGGCCTGGGACGCCCCAGCCCTTAGGCTTTGGGAGCCCCAGACCTGGGGCGCCACAGCCCTTAGGCTTAGGGAGCCCAAGGGCTGCGACTCCCCTGCCCTTAGGAGTTGGGAGCCCCAGGCCTGATGCGCCCCAGCCCTTAGGCTTAGGGAGCCCCAGGCCCTGGGTGCCACAGCCCTTAGGCTTAGGGAGCCCAAGGCTTGCGACTCCCCCAGCCCTTCGGCTTAGGGAGCCCCAGGCCTGAAGCCCCCCAGGCCATAGGCTTAGGGAGCCCCTGGCCTGGGGCGCCCCAGCCCTTCGGCTTAGGGAGCTCCTGGCATGGGGCGTCCCAGCCTTAGAATTGGGAGCCCCAGGCCTGGGGCGCCCAAGCCCTTAGGCTTTGGGAACCCAAGGCCTGGGGCGCCCCAGCCCTTAGGCTTTGGGTGCCCCAGGCCTAGGGCGCCCCAACCCTTAGGCTTTGGGAGCCCAAGGCCTGGGGCGCCCCAGCCGTTAGGCTTTGGAAACCCCCGGTTTGGGGCGCCCCAGCCCTAAGGCTTAGGGAGCCCATGGCCTGGGAAGCACCAGCGCTTCGGCTTGGGCGCGCCAGGCCTAGGGCGCCCCAGCCCTTAGGCTTTGGGAGCCCAAGGGCTGGGGTGCCCCAGCCCTTAGGCTTAGGGAGCCCCAGGCTGGGGGCGCCACAGCCTTTAGGCTTGGGAGCCCCAGCCCTGGGGCACCCCAGCCCTTGGGCTTTGGGAGCCCCAGGCCTGGGGCACCGAAGCCCTTAGGCTTTGGGAACCCCAGGCATGGTACGCCCCAGGCCTTGGGCTTTGGGATCCCAAGGCTTGGGGCGCCCCAGCCCTTAGGCTTTGGGAGCCCCAGGCCTGGGTCGCCCCAGGACTTATGTTTGGGAGCCCCTGGCCTGGGGCGCCCCAGCCCTTCGGCTTAGGGAGCCCCTCATGAGGCGGCTCAGCCTTAGGCTTTGGGAGCCCCAGGCCTGGGGCACCCCAGCCCTTAGGCTTTGGGAGGCCCAGGCCTGGGGCGCCCCAGCCCTTAGGCTTTCGGTGCCCCAGGCCTGGGGCGCTCCAGCCATTAGGCTTAGGGAGCCCATGGCCTGGGACGCCCCAGTCCTTCGGCTTAGGGAGCCCGAGGCCTGGGGCGCAACAGCCCTTAGGCTTAGGGAGCCCCTGGCCTGGGGCGCCACAGCCCTTAGGCTTAGGGTGCCCCAGACCGGGGCGCCCCAGCCCTTAGGCTTTGGGAGCCCCAGGCCTGGGGCGCCCCAGCCCTTAGGCTTAGGGAGCCCAAGGGTTGCGACGCCCCTGCCCTTAGGCTTGGGAGCCCCAGACCAGATGCGCCCCAGCCCTTAGGCTTAGGGAGCCCCAGGCTCTGGACGCCACAGCCCTTAGGCTTAGGGAGCCCATGGCCTGGAGCGCCCCAGCCATAGGCTTAGAGAACCCATGGCTTGGGACGCCCCAGCCCTTCGGGTTAGGGAGCCCCAGTCCTGGGGCGTCCCAGCCCTTAGGCTTTGGGAGCCCCAGGCATGGTACGCCCCAGCCCTTAGGCTTAGGGAGTCCCTGTCCTGGGGCGCCCCTGCCCTTAGGCTTTGGGAGCCCCAGGCCTGGGGCTACCCAGCACTTAGGCTTTGGGAGCCCCAGTGCTGAGGCGCACCAGCCCTTAGGCTAGGGGAGCCCATGGCCTGGGACGCCCCAGCCCTTAGACTTAGGGAGCCCCAGGCCTGGGGGGACCCAGCCCTTCGGGTTTGGTAGCCCCAGGCATGGTACACCCCAGCCCTTAGGCTTAGGGAGCCCCGGGCTTGGCGCGCCCAAGCCTTAGGCTTTGGGATCCCAAGGCCTGGGGCGCCCCAGCCCTTAGGCTTTGGGAGCCCCAGGCCTGGGGCGCTCCAGCCCTTAGGCTTAGGGAGCCCCAGGCCTGGGGCGCACCAGCCCTTAGGTTTAGGGAGCCCATGGCCTGGGATGCCCCAGCCCTTTGGCTTAGGGAGCGCCTGGCCTAGGGCGCCCCAGGCCTTAGGCTTTGGGAGCCTCAGGCCTGAGGTGCCCCGCCCTTAGGCTTAGGGTGCCCCAGGCCTGGGGAGACCCAGTTCTTAGGCTTTGGGAGCCCCAGGCCTAGGGGACTCCAGCTTTCAGGCTTAGGGAGCTCAAGGGCTGTGACGCCCCTGCCCTTAGGCTTTGGAAGCCCTAGACTTTGGGCGCCCCAACCCTTAGGCTTTGGGAGCCCCAGGCCTGGGGCGCCCAAGCCCTTAGGCTTTGGGAGCCCCAGGCCTGGGGTGCTCCAGCCCGTAGGTTTAGGGAGCCCCAAGCCTGGGGCACACCAGCCCTTAGGCTTAGGGAGCCCATGGCCTGGGATGCCCCAGCCATTCGGTTTAGGGCACGCCAGGCCTTGGGCGCCCCAGCCCTTAGGCTTTGGGAGCCCCAGGCCTGGGGCACTCCAGCCCTTAAGCTTAGGGAGCCCCTGGCCTGGGGCGCCCCAGCCCTTAGGCTTTGGGAGCAGAAGGCCTGGGTCGCCCCAGCCCTCAGGCTTTGGGAGCCCATGGCCCGGGGCGCCCCAGCCCTTCGGCTTAGGGAGCCCCTGGCATGGGGCATCCCAGCCTTAGGCTTTGGGAGCCGCAGGCCTGGGGCGTCCCAGCCCTTAGGCTTAATGAGTCCCTGGCCTGGGGCGCCCCAGCCCTTTGGCTAGGGCGCGCCAGGCCTAGGGCGCCCCAGCCTTTAGGCTTTGCGAGCCCAAAGCCTGGGGTGCCCCAGCCCTTAGGCTTAGGGAGCCCATGGCCTGGGATGCCCCAGCCTTCCGGCTAGGGTGCGCCAGGCCTAGGGATCCCTAGCCCTTGGGCTTTGGGAGCCCCAGACCTGGGGCTCTCCAGCACTAAAGCTTAGGGAGCCCCAGGCCTGGGGCGCCGCAGCCCTTAGGCTTAGGGAGCCCCTGGCCTGGGGCGCCACAGCCCTTAGGCTTTGGGAGCTCCAGGCTTGGGGCGCCACAGCCTTTAGGCTTGGGAGCCCCAGGCCTGTGGCCCCCCAGCCCTTAGGTTTAGGGATCCCCAGGCCTGGGTCGCCCCAGCCTTTAGGCTTTTGGAGCTCCAGGCCTGGGGCACCCCAGCCCTTGTGCTTTGGGAGCCCAAGGGTTGCGACGCCCCTGCCCTTAGGCTTGGGAGCCCCAGGCCTGATGCGCCCCAGCCCTTAGGCTTAGGGTGCCCCAGACCGGGGCGCCCCAGCCCTTAGGCTTTGGGAGCCCCAGTCCTGGGGTGCCCCAGCCCTTAGGCTTAGGGAGCCCAAGGGTTGCGACGCCCCTGCCCTTAGGCTTGGGAGCCCCAGGCCAGATGCGCCCCAGCCCTTAGGCTTAGGGAGCCGCAGGCTGTGGGCGCCACAGCCCTTAGGCTTAGGGAGCCCATGGACTGGAGTGCCCCAGCCATAGGCTTAGAGAACCCATGGCTTGGGACGCCCCAGCCCTTTGGGTTAGGGAGCCCAGTCTTGGGGCGTCCCAGCCCTTAGGCTTTGGGAACCCCAGGCATGGTACGGCCCACCCCTTAGGCTTAGGGAGCCCCTGGCCTGGGGCGCCCCTGTTCTTAGGCTTTGGGAGCCCCAGGCCTGGGGCGACCCAGCACTTAGGCTTTGGGAGCCCCAGTGCTGAGGCGCACCAGCCCTTAGGCTAGGGGAGCCCATGGCCTGGGACGCCCCAGCCCTTAGACTTAGGGAGCCCCAGGTCTGGGGGGACCCAGCCCTTCGGCTTTGGTAGCCCCAGGCATGGTACACCCCAGCCATAGGCTTAGGGAGCCCCGGGCCTGGCGCGCCCCAGCCTTAGGCTTTGGGATCCCAAGGCCTGGGGCGCCACGGCCCTTAGGCTTTGGGAGCCCCAGGCCTGGGGCGCTCCAGCCCTTAGGCTTAGGGAGCCCCTGGCCTGGGGCGCACCAGGCCTTAGGTTTAGGGAGCCCATGGCCTGGGATGCCCCAGCCCTTTGGCTTAGGGAGCCCCGGGCCTGGCGCGCCCCAGCCTTAGGCTTTGGAATCCCAAGGCCTGGGGCGCCCCAGCCCTTGGGCTTTGGGAGCCCCAGGCCTGGGGCGCTCCAGCCCTTAGGTTTAGGGAGCCCCAGGCCTGGGGCGCAACAGCCCTTAGGCTTAGGGAGCGCCAGGCCTAGGGCGCCCCAGCCCTTAGGCTTTGGGAGCCTCAGGCCTGAGGCGCCCCGCCCTTAGGCTTAGGGTGCCCCAGGCCTGGGGAGACCCAGCTCTTAGGCTTTGGGAACCCCAGGCCTAGGGCACTCCAGTTTTCAGGCAAGGGAGACAAGGGCTGTGACGACCCTGCCCTTAGGCTTTGGAAGCCCAAGGCTTTGGGCGCCCCAACCCTTAGGCTTTGGGAGCCCCAGGCCTTGGGCGCTCCAGCCCGTAGGTTTAGGGAGCCCCAAGCCTGGGGTGCACCAGCCCTTAGGCTTAGGGAGCCCATGGCCTGGGATGCCCCAGCCCTTCGGTTTAGGGCGCGTCAGGCCTTGGGCGCCCCAGCCCATAGGCTTTGGGAGCCACAGTCCTGGGGCGCCCCAGCCCTTATGCTTAGGTGCCCCAAAACTGGGGCGCCCCAGCCCTTAGGCTTTGGGAGCCCCAGGCCTGGGGCGCTTCAGCCCTTAGGCTTTGGGAGCCCCAGGCCTGGGGCTCCCTAGCCCTTAGGCTTACGGAGTCCAAGGGTTGCGACGCCCCTGCCCTTAGGCTTGGGGACCCCAGACCTGATGCGCCCCAGCCCTTAGTCTTAGGGAGCCCCAGGCTCTTGGCGCCACAGCCCTTAGGCTTAGGGAGCCCATGGCCTGGGACGCCCCAGCCATAGGCTTAGGGAACCCATGGCTTGGGACGCCCCAGCCCTTCGGCTTAGGGAGCCCCAGTCCTGGGGCGTCCCAGCCCTTAGGCTTAGGGAGACCCTGGCCTGGGGCGCCCCTGCCCTTAGGCTTTGGGAGCCCCAGGCCTGGGGCACCGCAGCACTTAGGCTTTGGGAGCCCCTGGCCTGGGGCGCCCCAGCCCTTCGGCTTAGGGAGCCTCTGGCATGGGGCGTCCCAGCCTTAGGCTGTGGGAGCCACAGGCCTCGGGCGCCCCAGCCCTTAGGCTTTGGGAGCCCCAGTGATGGGGCGCCCCAGCCCTTAGGCTAGGGGAGCCCATGGCCTGGGACGCCCCAGCCCTTAGACTTAGGGAGCCCCAGGCCTGAGGGGAACCAGCCGTTTGAGTTTGGGAGCCCCAGGCATGGTACACCCCCGCCCTTAGGCTTAGGGAGCCCCAGGCCTGGGGCGCACCAGCCCTTAGGCTTAGGGAGCCCATGGCCTGGGACGCCCCAGCCCTTCGGCTTAGGGAGCGCCAACCCTCGGGCGCCCCAGCCCTTAGGCTTAGGGTGCCCCAGGCCTGGGGAGACCCAGTTCTTAGGCTGTGGGAGCCCCAGGCCTAGGGCACTCCAGCTTTTAGGCTTAGGGAACCCAAGGACTGTGACGCCCCTGCCCTTAGGTTTTGGGAGCCCAAGGCTTTGGGCGCCCCAACCCTTAGGCTTTGGGAGCCCCAGGCCTGGGGCGCTGCAGCCCTTAGGCTTAAGGAGCCCCAGGCCTGGGGCGCACCAGCCCTTAGGCTTAGGGAGCCCATGGCCTGGGACGCCCCAGCCTTTCGGCTTAAGGCGCGCCAGGCCTTGGCCGCCCTATCCCTTAGGCTTTGGGAGCCCCAGGCCTGGGGCGCCCCAGCCCTTAGGCTTAGGGTGCCCCAAGCCTGGTGCGCCCCAGCCCTTAGGCTTTGGGAGCCCCAGGCCTGGGGCACTCCAGCCTTAGGCTTAGGGAGCCCCAGGCCTGGAGCGCCCCAGCCCTTAGGCTTTGGGAGCCCCAGACCTGGGGCGCCACAGCCCTTAGGCTTAGGGAGCCCAAGGGCTGCGACGCCCCTGCTCTTAGGCTTTGGGAGCCGCAGGCCTGGGCGCCCCAGCCCTTAGGCTTTGGGAGCCCAAAGCCTGGGGCGCCCCAGCCCTTAGGCTTTGGGTGCCCCAGACCTGGGGCGCCCCAGCCCTTAGGCTTAATGAGTCCCTGGCCTGGGACGCCCCAACCCTTCGGCTAGGGCGCGCCAGGCCAAGGGTGCCCCAGCCCTTAGGCTTTGGGAGCCCAAAGCCTCGGGTGCCCCAGCCCTTAGGCTTAGGGAGCCCATGGCCTGGGACGCCCCAACCCTTTGGCTAGGGTGCGCAGGCCTAGGGCGCCCCAGCCCTAAGGCTTTGGGAGCCCCAAGCCTGGGGCGCTCCAGCCCTAAGGCTTAGGGAGCCCCAGGCCTGGGGCCCCACAGCCCTTAGGCTTAGGGAGCCCAAGGCTTGCGACTCCCCCAGCCCTTCGGCTTTGGGAGCCCCATGCATGGTACGCCCCAGGCCTTAGGCTTTGGGAGCCCCAGACCGGGGCGCCCCAGCCCTTAGGCTTAGGGAGCCCAAGGGTTGCGACGCCCCTGCCCTTAGGCTTGGGAGCCCCAGGCCAGATGCGCCCCAGCCCTTAGGCTTAGGGAGCCCCAGGCTCTGGGCGCCACAGCCCTTAGGCTTAGGGAGCCCATGGCCTGGAGTGCCCCAGTCATAGGCTTAGAGAACCCATGGCTTGGGACGCCCCAGCCCTTCGGGTTAGGGAGCACAAGTCCTGGGGCGTCCCAGCCCTTAGGCTTTGGGAGCCCCAGGCATGGTACGCCCCAGCTCTTAGGCTTAGGGAGCCCCTGGCCTGGGGCGCCCCTGTCCTTAGGCTTTGGTAGCCCCAGGCCTGGGGCGACCCAGCACTTAGGCTTTGGGAGCCCCAGTGCTGAGGCGCACCAGCCCTTAGGCTAGGGGAGCCCATGGCTTGGGACGCCCCAGCCCTTAGACTTAGGGAGCCCCAGGCCTGGGGGACCCAGCCCTTCAGGTTTGGTAGCCCCAGGCATGGTACACCCCAGCCCTTAGGCTTAGGGAGCCCCGGGCCTGGCGCGCCCCAGCCTTAGGCTTTGGGATCCCAAGGCCTGGGGCGCCCCAGCCCTTAGGCTTTGGGACCCCCAGGCCTGGGGTGCTCCAGCCCTTAGGCTTAGGGAGCCCCAGGCTTGGGGCGCACCAGCCCTTAGGTTTAGGGAGCCCATGGCCTGGGATGCCCCAGCCCTTTGGCTTAGGGAGCGCCAGGCCTAGGGCGCCCCAGAACTTAGGCTTTGGGAGCCTCAGGCCTGAGGCACCCCGCCCTTAGGCTTAGGGTGCCCTAGGCCTGGGGAGACCCAGCTCTTAGGCTTTGGGAGCCCCAGGCCTAGGGCACTCCAGCTTTCAGGCTTAGGGAGCCCAAGGGCTGTGACGCCCCTGCCCTTAGGCTTTGGACACCCCAGGCCTGGGGCGCTCCAGCCCGTAGGGTTAGGGAGCCCCAAGCCTGGGGCGCACCTGCCCTTAGGCTTAGGGAGCTCAGGGCCTGGGATGCCCCAGCCCTTCGGTTTAGGGCGCGCCAGGCCTTGGGCGCCCCAGCCCTTAGGCTTTGGGAGCCCCAGTCCTGGGGCGCCCCAGCCCTTAGGCTTAGGGTGCCCCAAAACTGGGGCGCCCCAGCCCTTAGGCTTTGGGAGCCCCAGGCCTGGGGCACTCCAGCCCTTAGGCTTAGGGAGCCCCAGGCCTGGGGCGCTCCAGCCCTTAGGCTTTGGGAGCCCAAGGGTTGCGACGCCCCTGCCCTTAGGCTTGGGAACCCCAGGCCTGATGCGCCCCAGCCCTTAGGCTTAGGGAGCCCCAGGCTCTGGTCGCCACAGCCCTTAGGCTTAGGGAGCCCATGGCCTGGGGCGCCCAAACCATAGGCTTAGGGAACCCATGGCTAGGGACGCCCCAGCCCTTCGGCTTAGGCAGCACCAGTCCTGGGGCGTCCCAGCCCTTAGGTTTAGGGAGACCCTGGCCTGGGGCGCCCCTGCCCTTAGGCTTTGGGAGCCCCAAGCCTGGGGCGCCCCAGCACTTAGGTTTTGGGAGCCCCAGGCCTGGGGCGCCCCAGCCCTTAGGCTTTGGAAGCCCCAGTGCTGGGGCGCACCAGCCCTTAGGCTAGGGGAGCCCATGGCCTGGGACGCCCCAGCCCTTAGACTTAGGGAGCCCCAGGCCTGAGGGGAACCAGCCCTTCGAGTTTGGGAGCCCCAGGCATGGTATACCCCAGCCCTTATGCTTAGGGAGCCCCAGGCCTGGGGCGCACCAGCCCTTAGGCTTAGGGAGCCCATGGCCTGGGACGCCCCAGCCCTTCGGCTTAGGGAGCGCCAGGCCTAGGGCACCCCAGCCCTTAGGCTTAGGGTGCCCCAGGCCTGGGGAGACCCAGCTCTTAGGCTGTGGGAGCCCCAGGCCTAGGGCACTCCAGCTTTTAGGCTTAGGGAACCCAAGGGCTGTGACGCCCCTCCCCTTAGGCTTTGGGAGCCCAAGGCTTTGGGCGCCCCAACCCTTAGGCTTTGGGAGCCCCAGGCCTGGGGCGCTCCAACCCTAAGGATTAGGGATCCCCAGGCCGGGGCGCCCCAGCCCTTAGGCTTAGGGAGCCCAAGGCTTGCGACTCCCCAGCCCTTCGGCTTAGGGAGCCTCAGGCCGGAAGCCCCCCAGCTCTAAGGCTTAGGGAGCCCCTGGCCTGGGGCGCCCCAGCCCTTAGGCTTTGGCAGCAGAAGGCCTGGGTCGCCCCAGCCCTTAGGCTTTGGGAGCCCCTGGCCCGGGGCGCCCCAGCCCTTCGGCTTAGGGAGCCCCTGGCATGGGGCATCCCAGCCTTAGGCTTTGGGAGCCGCAGGCCTGGGGCGCCCCAGCCCTTAGGCTTAATGAGTCTCTGGCCTGGGGCGCCCCAGCCCTTCGGCTAGGGCGCGCCAGGCCTAGGGCGCCCCAACCCTTAGGCTTTGCGAGCCCAAAGCCTGTGGTGCCCCAGCCCTTAGGCTTAGGGAGCCCATGGCCTGGGATGCCCCAGCCTTCCGGCTAGGGTGCGCCAGGCCTAGGGATCCCTAGCCCTTGGGCTTTGGGAGCCCCAGGCTTGGGGCGCTCCAGCACTAAAGCTTAGGGAGCCCCAGGCCTGGGGCGCCGCTGCTCTTAGGCTTAGGGAGCCCATGGCCTGGGGCGCCACAGCCCTTAGGCTTTGGGAGCTCCAGGCTTGGGGCGCCACAACCTTTAGGCTTGGGAGCCCCAGGCCTGTGGCCCCCCAGCCCTTAGGTTTAGGAATCCCCAGGCCTGGGTCGCCCCAGCCTTTAGGCTTTTGGAGCTCCAGGCCTGGGGCACCCCAGCCCTTGTGCTTTGGGAGCCCAAGGGTTGCGACGCCCCTGCCCTTAGGCTTGGGAGCCCCAGGCCAGATGCGTCCGAGCCCTTAGGCTTAGGGTGCCCCAGAACGGGGCTCCCCAGCCCTTAGGCTTTGGGAGCCCCAGTCCTGGGGTGCCCCAGCCCTTAGGCTTAGGGAGCCCAAGGGTTGCGACGCCCCTGCCCTTAGGCTTGGGAGCCCAGGCCAGATGCGCCCCAGACCTTAGGCTTAGGGAGCCCCAGGCTGTGGGCGCCACAGCCCTTAGGCTTAGGGAGCCCATGGACTGGAGCGCCCCAGCCATAGGCTTAGAGAACCCATGGCTTGGGACGCCCCAGCCCTTCGGGTTAGGGAGCCCCAGTCCTGGGGCGTCCCAGCCCTTAGGCTTTGGGAGCCCCAGGCATGGTACTCCCCAGCCCTTAGGCTTAGGGAGCCCCTGGCCTGGGGCGCCCCTGCCCTTAGGCTTTGGGAGCCCCAGGCCTGGGGCGACCCAGCACTTAGGCTTTGGGAGCCCCAGTGCTGAGGCGCACCAGCCCTTAGGCTAGGGGAGCCCATGGCCTGGGACGCCCCAGCCCTTAGATTTAGGGAGCCCCAGGCCTGGGGGTACCCAGCCCTTCGGGTTTGGTAGCCCCAGGCATGGTACACCCCAGCCCTTAGGCTTAGGGAGCCCCGGGCCTGGCGCGCCCCAGCCTTAGGTTTTGGGATCCCAAGGCCTGGGGCGCCCCAGCCCTTAGGCTTTGGGAGCCCCAGGCCTGGGGCGCTCCAGCCCTTAGGCTTAGGGAGCCCCAGGCCTGGGGCGCACCAGCCCTTAGGCTTAGGGAGCCCATTGCCTGGGACGCCCCAGCCCTTCAGCTTAGGGAGCGCCAGGCCTAGGGCGCCCCAGCCCTTAGGCTTAGGGTGCCCCAGGCCTGGGGAGACCCAGTTCTTAGGCTGTGGGAGCCCCAGGCCTAGGGCACTCCAGCTTTTAGGCTTAGGGAACCCAAGGGCTGTGACGCACCTGCCCTTAGGTTTTGGGAGCCCAAGGCTTTGGGCGCCCCAACCCTTAGGCTTTGGGAGCCCCAGGCCTGGGGCGCACCAGCCCTTAGGCTTAGGGAGCCCATGGCCTGGGACGCCCCAGCCTTTCGGCTTAAGGTGCGCCAGGCCTTGGGCGCCCTATCCCTTAGGCTTTGGGAGCCCCAGGCCTGTGGTGCCCCAGCCCTTAGGCTTAGGGTGCCCCAAGCCTAGTGCGCCCCAGCCCTTAGGCTTTGGGAGCCCCAGGTTGGGGCACTCCAGCCCTTAGGCTTAGGGATCCCCAGGCCTGGGGCGCCCCAGCCCTTAGGCTTTGGGAGCCCCAGACCTGGGGCGCCACAGCCCTTAGGCTTAGGGAGCCCAAGGGCTGCAACGCCCCTGCTCTTAGGCTTTGGGAGCCCCAGGCCTGATGCGCCCCAGCCCTTAGGCTTAGGGAGCCCCAGGCCCTGGGTGCCATAGCCCTTAGGCTTAGGGTGCCCAGGGCCTGGGACACCCCAGCCCTTCGGCTTAGTGAGCCCCAGGACTGGGGTGTCCCAGCCCTTAGGTTTAGGGAGCCCCAGGCCTTGGTACCCCAGCCCGTAGGCTTAGGGAACTCATGGCTTGGGACGCCCCAGCCCTTCGGCTTAGGGAGCCCCAGTCCTGGGGCGCCCCAGCCCTTATGATTTGGGAGCCACAGGCATGGTACACCCCAGCCCTTAGGTTAGGGAGCCCCAGGCCTGGGGCTTCCCAGCCCTTAGGCTTTTAGGAGCCCCAGGCCTGGGGCGCCCCAGCCCTTCGGCTTAGGGAGCCCCTGGCATGGGGCGGCCCAGCCCTTCGGCTTATGGAGCCCCTGGCATGGGGCGGCACAGCCCTTCAGCTTAGGGAGCCCCTGGCATGGGGAGGCCCAGCCTTAGGCTTTGGGAGCCCCAGGCCTGGGGCGTCCCAGCCCTTAGGATTTGGGAGCCCCAGTCCTGGGGTGCTCCAACCCTAAGGCTTAGGGATCCCCAGGTCGGGGCGCCCAGCCCTTAGGCTTAGGTAGCCCAAAGCTTGCGACTCCCCAGCCCTTCGGCTTAGGGAGCCACAGGCCGGAAGGCCCCCAGCCCTAAGGCTTAGGGAGCCCCTGGCCTGGGGCGCCCCAGCCCTTAGGCTTTGGGAGCCCCAGGCCTAGAGCGCCCCAGCCCTTCGGCTTAGGGAGCCCCTGGCATGGGGCATCCCAGCCTTAGGCTTTGGGAGCCGCAGGCCTGGGGCGCCCCAGCCCTTAGGCTTTGGGAGCCCCAGTGCTGGGGCGCACCAGCCCTTAGGCTAGGGGAGCCCCAGTGCTGGGGCGCACCAGCCCTTAGGCTAGGGGAGCCCATGGCCTGGGACGCCCCAGCCCTTAGACTTAGGGAGGCCCAGGCCTAGGGGAACCAGCCCTTCGAGTTTGGGAGCCCCAGGCATGGTATACCCCAGCCCTTAGGCTTAGGGACCCCCAGGCCTGGGGCGCACCAGCCCTTAGGCTTAGGGAGCCCATGGCCTGGGACGCCCCAGCCCTTTGGCTTAGGGAGCGCCAGGCCTAGGGCGCCCCAGCCCTTAGGCTTAGGGTGCCCCAGGCCTGGGGAGACCCAGCTCTTAGGCTGTGGGAGCCCCAGGCCTAGGGCACTCCAGCTTTTAGGCTTAGGGAACCCAAGGGCTGTGACGCCCCTCCCCTTAGGCTTTGGGAGCCCAAGGCTTTGGGCGCCCCAACCCTTAGGCTTTGGGAGCCCCAGGCCTGGGGCGCTGTAGCCCTTAGGCTTAAGGAGCCCCAGGCCTGGGGCGCACCAGCCCTTAGACTTTGGGAGCCCCAGGCCTGGGGCGCTCCACCCCTAAGGATTAGGGATCCCCAGGCCGGGGCGCCCCAGCCCTTAGGCTTAGGGAGCCCAAGGCTTGCGACTCCCCAGCCCTTCGGCTTAGGGAGCCTCAGGCCGGAAGCCCCCCTGCTCTAAGGCTTAGGGAGCCCCTGGCCTGGGGCGCCCCAGCCCTTAGGCTTTGGGAGCAGAAGGCCTGGGTCGCCCCAGCCCTCAGGCTTTGGGAGCCCATGGCCCGGGGCGCTCCAGCCCTTCGGCTTAGGGAGCCCCTGGCATGGGGCATCCCAGCCTTAGGCTTTGGGAGCCGCAGGCCTGGGGCATCCCAGCCCTTAGGCTTAATGAGTCCCTGGCCTGGGGCGCCCCAGCCCTTTGGCTAGGGCGCGCCAGGCCTAGGGCGCCCCAGCCTTTAGGCTTTGCGAGCCCAAAGCCTGGGGTGCCCCAGCCCTTAGGCTTAGGGAGCCCATGGCCTGGGATGCCCCAGCCTTCCGGCTAGGGTGCGCCAGGCCTAGGGATCCCTAGCCCTTGGGCTTTGGGAGCCCCAGACCTGGGGCTCTCCAGCACTAAAGCTTAGGGAGCCCCAGGCCTGGGGCGCCGCAGCCCTTAGGCTTAGGGAGCCCCTGGCCTGGGGCGCCACAGCCCTTAGGCTTTGGGAGCTCCAGGCTTGGGGCGCCACAGCCTTTAGGCTTGGGAGCCCCAGGCCTGTGGCCCCCCAGCCCTTAGGTTTAGGGATCCCCAGGCCTGGGTCGCCCCAGCCTTTAGGCTTTTGGAGCTCCAGGCCTGGGGCACCCCAGCCCTTGTGCTTTGGGAGCCCAAGGGTTGCGACGCCCCTGCCCTTAGGCTTGGGAGCCCCAGGCCTGATGCGCCCCAGCCCTTAGGCTTAGGGTGCCCCAGACCGGGGCGCCCCAGCCCTTAGGCTTTGGGAGCCCCAGTCCTGGGGTGCCCCAGCCCTTAGGCTTAGGGAGCCCAAGGGTTGCGACGCCCCTGCCCTTAGGCTTGGGAGCCCCAGGCCAGATGCGCCCCAGCCCTTAGGCTTAGGGAGCCGCAGGCTGTGGGCGCCACAGCCCTTAGGCTTAGGGAGCCCATGGACTGGAGTGCCCCAGCCATAGGCTTAGAGAACCCATGGCTTGGGACGCCCCAGCCCTTTGGGTTAGGGAGCCCAGTCTTGGGGCGTCCCAGCCCTTAGGCTTTGGGAACCCCAGGCATGGTACGGCCCACCCCTTAGGCTTAGGGAGCCCCTGGCCTGGGGCGCCCCTGTTCTTAGGCTTTGGGAGCCCCAGGCCTGGGGCGACCCAGCACTTAGGCTTTGGGAGCCCCAGTGCTGAGGCGCACCAGCCCTTAGGCTAGGGGAGCCCATGGCCTGGGACGCCCCAGCCCTTAGACTTAGGGAGCCCCAGGTCTGGGGGGACCCAGCCCTTCGGCTTTGGTAGCCCCAGGCATGGTACACCCCAGCCATAGGCTTAGGGAGCCCCGGGCCTGGCGCGCCCCAGCCTTAGGCTTTGGGATCCCAAGGCCTGGGGCGCCACGGCCCTTAGGCTTTGGGAGCCCCAGGCCTGGGGCGCTCCAGCCCTTAGGCTTAGGGAGCCCCTGGCCTGGGGCGCACCAGGCCTTAGGTTTAGGGAGCCCATGGCCTGGGATGCCCCAGCCCTTTGGCTTAGGGAGCCCCGGGCCTGGCGCGCCCCAGCCTTAGGCTTTGGAATCCCAAGGCCTGGGGCGCCCCAGCCCTTGGGCTTTGGGAGCCCCAGGCCTGGGGCGCTCCAGCCCTTAGGTTTAGGGAGCCCCAGGCCTGGGGCGCAACAGCCCTTAGGCTTAGGGAGCGCCAGGCCTAGGGCGCCCCAGCCCTTAGGCTTTGGGAGCCTCAGGCCTGAGGCGCCCCGCCCTTAGGCTTAGGGTGCCCCAGGCCTGGGGAGACCCAGCTCTTAGGCTTTGGGAACCCCAGGCCTAGGGCACTCCAGTTTTCAGGCAAGGGAGCCCAAGGGCTGTGACGACCCTGCCCTTAGGCTTTGGAAGCCCAAGGCTTTGGGCGCCCCAACCCTTAGGCTTTGGGAGCCCCAGGCCTTGGGCGCTCCAGCCCGTAGGTTTAGGGAGCCCCAAGCCTGGGGCGCACCAGCCCTTAGGCTTAGGGAGCCCATGGCCTGGGATGCCCCAGCCCTTCGGTTTAGGGCGCGTCAGGCCTTGGGCGCCCCAGCCCATAGGCTTTGGGAGCCACAGTCCTGGGGCGCCCCAGCCCTTATGCTTAGGGTGCCCCAAAACTGGGGCGCCCCAGCCCTTAGGCTTTGGGAGCCCCAGGCCTGGGGCGCTTCAGCCCTTAGGCTTTGGGAGCCCCAGGCCTGGGGCTCCCTAGCCCTTAGGCTTACGGAGTCCAAGGGTTGCGACGCCCCTGCCCTTAGGCTTGGGGACCCCAGACCTGATGCGCCCCAGCCCTTAGTCTTAGGGAGCCCCAGGCTCTTGGCGCCACAGCCCTTAGGCTTAGGGAGCCCATGGCCTGGGACGCCCCAGCCATAGGCTTAGGGAACCCATGGCTTGGGACGCCCCAGCCCTTCGGCTTAGGGAGCCCCAGGCCTGGGGCGTCCCAGCCCTTAGGCTTAGGGAGACCCTGGCCTGGGGCGCCCCTGCCCTTAGGCTTTGGGAGCCCCAGGCCTGGGGCACCGCAGCACTTAGGCTTTGGGAGCCCCTGGCCTGGGGCGCCCCAGCCCTTCGGCTTAGGGAGCCTCTGGCATGGGGCGTCCCAGCCTTAGGCTGTGGGAGCCACAGGCCTCGGGCGCCCCAGCCCTTAGGCTTTGGGAGCCCCAGTGATGGGGCGCCCCAGCCCTTAGGCTAGGGGAGCCCATGGCCTGGGACGCCCCAGCCCTTAGACTTAGGGAGCCCCAGGCCTGAGGGGAACCAGCCGTTTGAGTTTGGGAGCCCCAGGCATGGTACACCCCCGCCCTTAGGCTTAGGGAGCCCCAGGCCTGGGGCGCACCAGCCCTTAGGCTTAGGGAGCCCATGGCCTGGGACGCCCCAGCCCTTCGGCTTAGGGAGCGCCAAACCTCGGGCGCCCCAGCCCTTAGGCTTAGGGTGCCCCAGGCCTGGGGAGACCCAGTTCTTAGGCTGTGGGAGCCCCAGGCCTAGGGCACTCCAGCTTTTAGGCTTAGGGAACCCAAGGACTGTGACGCCCCTGCCCTTAGGTTTTGGGAGCCCAAGGCTTTGGGCGCCCCAACCCTTAGGCTTTGGGAGCCCCAGGCCTGGGGCGCTGCAGCCCTTAGGCTTAAGGAGCCCCTGGCCTGGGGCGCACCAGCCCTTAGGCTTAGGGAGCCCATGGCCTGGGACGCCCCAGCCTTTCGGCTTAAGGCGCGCCAGGCCTTGGCCGCCCTATCCCTTAGGCTTTGGGAGCCCCAGGCCTGGGGCGCCCCAGCCCTTAGGCTTAGGGTGCCCCAAGCCTGGTGCGCCCCAGCCCTTAGGCTTTGGGAGCCCCAGGCCTGGGGCACTCCAGCCTTAGGCTTAGGGAGCCCCAGGCCTGGAGCGCCCCAGCCCTTAGGCTTTGGGAGCCCCAGACCTGGGGCGCCACAGCCCTTAGGCTTAGGGAGCCCAAGGGCTGCGACGCCCCTGCTCTTAGGCTTTGGGAGCCGCAGGCCTGGGCGCCCCAGCCCTTAGGCTTTGGGAGCCCAAAGCCTGGGGCGCCCCAGCCCTTAGGCTTTGGGTGCCCCAGACCTGGGGCGCCCCAGCCCTTAGGCTTAATGAGTCCCTGGCCTGGGACGCCCCAACCCTTCGGCTAGGGCGCGCCAGGCCAAGGGTGCCCCAGCCCTTAGGCTTTGGGAGCCCAAAGCCTCGGGTGCCCCAGCCCTTAGGCTTAGGGAGCCCATGGCCTGGGACGCCCCAACCCTTTGGCTAGGGTGCGCAGGCCTAGGGCGCCCCAGCCCTAAGGCTTTGGGAGCCCCAAGCCTGGGGCGCTCCAGCCCTAAGGCTTAGGGAGCCCCAGGCCTGGGGCCTCACAGCCCTTAGGCTTAGGGAGCCCAAGGCTTGCGACTCCCCCAGCCCTTCGGCTTTGGGAGCCCCATGCATGGTACGCCCCAGGCCTTAGGCTTTGGGAGCCCCAGGCTTGGGGCGCCCCAGCCCTTAGGCTTTGGGAGCCCCAGGCCTGGGGCGTCCCAGGACTTAGGTTTGGGAGCCCCTGGCCTGGGGCGCCCCAGCCCGTCGGCTTAGGGAGCCCCTCATGGGGCGGCTCAGCCTTAGGCTTTGGGGGCCCCAGGCCTGGGGCACCCCAGCCCTTAGGCTTAGGGAGCGCCAGGCCTAGGGCGCCCCAGCCCTTAGGCTTAGGGTGCCCCAGGCCTGGGGAGACCCAGTTCTTAGGATGTGGGAGCCCCAGGCCTAGGGCACTCCAGCTTTTAGGCTTAGGGAACCCAAGGGCTGTGACGCCCCTGCCCTTAGGTTTTGGGAGCCCAAGGCTTTGGGCGCCCCAACCCTTAGGCTTTGGGAGCCCCAGGCCTGGGGCGCTGCAGCCCTTAGGCTTAAGGAGCCCCAGGCCTGGGGCGCACCAGCCCTTAGGCTTAGGGAGCCCATGGCCTGGGACGCCCCAGCCTTTCGGCTTAAGGCGCGCCAGGCCTTGGGCGCCCTATCCCTTAGGCTTTGGGAGCCCCAGGCCTGGGGCGCCCCAGCCCTTAGGCTTAGGGTGCCCCAAGCCTTGGGCGCCCCAGCCCTTAGGCTTTGGGAGCCCCCGGCCTGGGGCACTCCTGCCCTTAGGCTTAGGAAGCCCCAGGCCCTGGGTGCCACAGCCCTTAGGCTTAGGGAGCCCAGGGCCTGGGACACCCCAGCCCTTCGGCTTAGTGAGCCCCAGGCCTGGGGTGTCCCAGCCCTTAGGTTTAGGGAGCCCCAGGCCTGGGGTGCCCCAGCCCGTAGGCTTAGGGAACTCATGGCTTGGGACGCCCCAGCCCTACGGCTTAGGGAGCCCCAGTCCTGGGGCGCCCCAGCCCTTAGGATTTGGGAGCCACAGGCATGGTACGCCCCAGCCCTTAGGTTAGGGAGCCCCAGGCCTGGGGCTTCCCAGCCCTTAGGCTTTTAGGAGCCCCAGGCCTGGGGCGCCCCAGCCCTTCGGCTTAGGGAGCCCCTGGCATGGGGCGGCCCAGCCCTTCGGCTTAGGGAGCCCCTGGCATGGGGCGGCCCAGCCCTTCGGCTTTGGGAGCTCCAGGCTGGGGGCGCCACAGCCTTTAGGCTTGGGAGCCCCAGCCCTGGCGCACCCCAGCCCTTGGGCTTTGGGAGCCCCAGGCCTGGGGCACCGAAGCCCTTAGGTTTGGGAACCCCAGGCATGGTTTGCCCCAGGCCTTAGGTTTGGGAGCCCCAGGCTTGGGGCGCCCAAGCCCTTAGGCTTTGGGAGCCCCAGGCCTGGGGCGCCCCAGGACTTAGGTTTGGGAGCCCCTGGCCTGGGCCCCCCCAGCCCTTCGGCTTAGGGCGCCCCTCATGTGGCGGCTCAGCCTTAGGCTTTGGGAGCCCCAGGCCTGGGTCACCCCAGCCCTTAGGCTTTGGGAGCCCCAGGCCGGTGCACCCCAGCCCTTAGGCTTTGGGAGCCCAAGGCCTGGGGCGCCCCAGCCCTTAGGCTTTGGGTGCTCCACGCCTGGGGCGCTCCAGCCATTAGGCTTAGGGAGCCCATGGCCTGGGACGCCCCAGCCCTTCGGCTTAGGGAAACCCAGGCCTGGGGCGCCCCAGCCCTTAGGCTTAGGGAGCCCCTGGCCTGGGGCGCCACAGCCCTTAGGCTTAGGGTGCCCCAGACCGGGGCGCCCCAGCCCTTAGGCTTTGGGAGCCCCAGGCCTGGGGCGCCCCAACCCTTAGGCTTAGGGAGCCACAGGCCTGGGGGGACCCAGCCCTTCGGGTTTGGTAGCCCCAGGCATGGTACACCCCAGGCCTTAGGCTTAGGGAGCCCCGGGCCTGGCGCGCCCCAGCATTAGGCTTTGGGATCCCAAGGCCTGGGGCGCCCCAGCCCTTAGGCTTTAGGAGCCCCAGGCCTGGGGCGCTCCAGCCCTTAGGCTAAGGGTGCCCCAGGCCTGGGGAGACGCAGTTCTTAGGTTTTGGGAGCCCCAGGCCTAGGGCACTCCAGCTTTCAGGATTAGGGAGCCCAAGGGCTGTGACGCCCCTGCCCTTAGGCTTTGGAAGCCCAAGGCTTTGGGCGCCCCAACCCTTAGGCTTTGGGAGGCCCCGGCCTGGGGCGATCCAGCCCGTAGGTTTAGGGATACCCAAGCCTGGGGCGCACCAGCCCTTAGGCTTAG
This sequence comes from Tenrec ecaudatus, assembly GCF_050624435.1. Lineage (NCBI taxonomy): Eukaryota > Metazoa > Chordata > Mammalia > Afrosoricida > Tenrecidae > Tenrec > Tenrec ecaudatus. The sequence goes on along the minus strand of NW_027459537.1, from coordinate 751,585 downwards.
GGAGCCCATGGCCTGGGATACCCCAGTCCTTCGGTTTTGGGTGCGCCAGGCCTTGGGCGCCCCAGCCCTTAGGCTTTGGGAGCCCCAGGCCTGGGGCACTCCAGCCCTTAGGCTTAGGGAGCCCCAGGCCTGGGGCGCTCCAGCCCTCAGGCTTTGGGAGTCCCAGGCCTGGGGCTCCCTAGCCCTTAGGCTTAGGGAGCCCAAGGGTTGCGACGCCCCTGCCCTTAGGCTTGGGAACCCCAGGCCTGATGCATCCCAGCCCTTAGGCTTATGGAGCCCAAGGCTTGCGACTCCCCCAGCCCTTCGGCTTTGGGAGCCCCATGCATGGTACGCCCCAGGCCTTAGGCTTTGGGAGCCCCAGGCTTGGGGCGCCCCAGCCCTTAGGCTTTGGGAGCCCCAGGCCTGGGGCGTCCCAGGACTTAGGTTTGGGAGCCCCTGGCCTGGGGCGCCCCAGCCCGTCGGCTTAGGGAGCCCCTCATGGGGCGGCTCAGCCTTAGGCTTTGGGGGCCCCAGGCCTGGGGCACCCCAGCCCTTAGGCTTAGGGAGCGCCAGGCCTAGGGCGCCCCAGCCCTTAGGCTTAGGGTGCCCCAGGCCTGGGGAGACCCAGTTCTTAGGATGTGGGAGCCCCAGGCCTAGGGCACTCCAGCTTTTAGGCTTAGGGAACCCAAGGGCTGTGACGCCCCTGCCCTTAGGTTTTGGGAGCCCAAGGCTTTGGGCGCCCCAACCCTTAGGCTTTGGGAGCCCCAGGCCTGGGGCGCTGCAGCCCTTAGGCTTAAGGAGCCCCAGGCCTGGGGCGCACCAGCCCTTAGGCTTAGGGAGCCCATGGCCTGGGACGCCCCAGCCTTTCGGCTTAAGGCGCGCCAGGCCTTGGGCGCCCTATCCCTTAGGCTTTGGGAGCCCCAGGCCTGGGGCGCCCCAGCCCTTAGGCTTAGGGTGCCCCAAGCCTTGGGCGCCCCAGCCCTTAGGCTTTGGGAGCCCCCGGCCTGGGGCACTCCTGCCCTTAGGCTTAGGAAGCCCCAGGCCCTGGGTGCCACAGCCCTTAGGCTTAGGGAGCCCAGGGCCTGGGACACCCCAGCCCTTCGGCTTAGTGAGCCCCAGGCCTGGGGTGTCCCAGCCCTTAGGTTTAGGGAGCCCCAGGCCTGGGGTGCCCCAGCCCGTAGGCTTAGGGAACTCATGGCTTGGGACGCCCCAGCCCTACGGCTTAGGGAGCCCCAGTCCTGGGGCGCCCCAGCCCTTAGGATTTGGGAGCCACAGGCATGGTACGCCCCAGCCCTTAGGTTAGGGAGCCCCAGGCCTGGGGCTTCCCAGCCCTTAGGCTTTTAGGAGCCCCAGGCCTGGGGCGCCCCAGCCCTTCGGCTTAGGGAGCCCCTGGCATGGGGCGGCCCAGCCCTTCGGCTTAGGGAGCCCCTGGCATGGGGCGGCCCAGCCCTTCGGCTTTGGGAGCTTCAGGCTGGGGGCGCCACAGCCTTTAGGCTTGGGAGCCCCAGCCCTGGCGCACCCCAGCCCTTGGGCTTTGGGAGCCCCAGGCCTGGGGCACCGAAGCCCTTAGGTTTGGGAACCCCAGGCATGGTTTGCCCCAGGCCTTAGGTTTGGGAGCCCCAGGCTTGGGGCGCCCAAGCCCTTAGGCTTTGGGAGCCCCAGGCCTGGGGCGCCCCAGGACTTAGGTTTGGGAGCCCCAGGCCTGGGTCACCCCAGCCCTTAGGCTTTGGGAGCCCCAGGCCGGTGCACCCCAGCCCTTAGGCTTTGGGAGCCCAAGGCCTGGGGCGCCCCAGCCCTTAGGCTTTGGGTGCTCCACGCCTGGGGCGCTCCAGCCATTAGGCTTAGGGAGCCCATGGCCTGGGACGCCCCAGCCCTTCGGCTTAGGGAAACCCAGGCCTGGGGCGCCCCAGCCCTTAGGCTTAGGGAGCCCCTGGCCTGGGGCGCCACAGCCCTTAGGCTTAGGGTGCCCCAGACCGGGGCGCCCCAGCCCTTAGGCTTTGGGAGCCCCAGGCCTGGGGCGCCCCAACCCTTAGGCTTAGGGAGCCACAGGCCTGGGGGGACCCAGCCCTTAGGCTTAGGGAGCCCATGGCCTGGGACGCCCCAGCCTTTCGGCTTAAGGCGCGCCAGGCCTTGGGCGCCCTATCCCTTAGGCTTTGGGAGCCCCAGGCCTGGGGCGCCCCAGCCCTTAGGCTTAGGGTGCCCCAAGCCTTGGGCGCCCCAGCCCTTAGGCTTTGGGAGCCCCCGGCCTGGGGCACTCCTGCCCTTAGGCTTAGGAAGCCCCAGGCCCTGGGTGCCACAGCCCTTAGGCTTAGGGAGCCCAGGGCCTGGGACACCCCAGCCCTTCGGCTTAGTGAGCCCCAGGCCTGGGGTGTCCCAGCCCTTAGGTTTAGGGAGCCCCAGGCCTGGGGTGCCCCAGCCCGTAGGCTTAGGGAACTCATGGCTTGGGACGCCCCAGCCCTACGGCTTAGGGAGCCCCAGTCCTGGGGCGCCCCAGCCCTTAGGATTTGGGAGCCACAGGCATGGTACGCCCCAGCCCTTAGGTTAGGGAGCCCCAGGCCTGGGGCTTCCCAGCCCTTAGGCTTTTAGGAGCCCCAGGCCTGGGGCGCCCCAGCCCTTCGGCTTAGGGAGCCCCTGGCATGGGGCGGCCCAGCCCTTCGGCTTAGGGAGCCCCTGGCATGGGGCGGCCCAGCCCTTCGGCTTTGGGAGCTCCAGGCTGGGGGCGCCACAGCCTTTAGGCTTGGGAGCCCCAGCCCTGGCGCACCCCAGCCCTTGGGCTTTGGGAGCCCCAGGCCTGGGGCACCGAAGCCCTTAGGTTTGGGAACCCCAGGCATGGTTTGCCCCAGGCCTTAGGTTTGGGAGCCCCAGGCTTGGGGCGCCCAAGCCCTTAGGCTTTGGGAGCCCCAGGCCTGGGGCGCCCCAGGACTTAGGTTTGGGAGCCCCTGGCCTGGGCCCCCCCAGCCCTTCGGCTTAGGGCGCCCCTCATGTGGCGGCTCAGCCTTAGGCTTTGGGAGCCCCAGGCCTGGGTCACCCCAGCCCTTAGGCTTTGGGAGCCCCAGGCCGGTGCACCCCAGCCCTTAGGCTTTGGGAGCCCAAGGCCTGGGGCGCCCCAGCCCTTAGGCTTTGGGTGCTCCACGCCTGGGGCGCTCCAGCCATTAGGCTTAGGGAGCCCATGGCCTGGGACGCCCCAGCCCTTCGGCTTAGGGAAACCCAGGCCTGGGGCGCCCCAGCCCTTAGGCTTAGGGAGCCCCTGGCCTGGGGCGCCACAGCCCTTAGGCTTAGGGTGCCCCAGACCGGGGCGCCCCAGCCCTTAGGCTTTGGGAGCCCCAGGCCTGGGGCGCCCCAACCCTTAGGCTTAGGGAGCCACAGGCCTGGGGGGACCCAGCCCTTCGGGTTTGGTAGCCCCAGGCATGGTACACCCCAGGCCTTAGGCTTAGGGAGCCCCGGGCCTGGCGCGCCCCAGCATTAGGCTTTGGGATCCCAAGGCCTGGGGCGCCCCAGCCCTTAGGCTTTAGGAGCCCCAGGCCTGGGGCGCTCCAGCCCTTAGGCTAAGGGTGCCCCAGGCCTGGGGAGACGCAGTTCTTAGGTTTTGGGAGCCCCAGGCCTAGGGCACTCCAGCTTTCAGGATTAGGGAGCCCAAGGGCTGTGACGCCCCTGCCCTTAGGCTTTGGAAGCCCAAGGCTTTGGGCGCCCCAACCCTTAGGCTTTGGGAGGCCCCGGCCTGGGGCGATCCAGCCCGTAGGTTTAGGGATACCCAAGCCTGGGGCGCACCAGCCCTTAGGCTTAGGGAGCCCATGGCCTGGGATACCCCAGTCCTTCGGTTTTGGGTGCGCCAGGCCTTGGGCGCCCCAGCCCTTAGGCTTTGGGAGCCCCAGGCCTGGGGCACTCCAGCCCTTAGGCTTAGGGAGCCCCAGGCCTGGGGCGCTCCAGCCCTCAGGCTTTGGGAGTCCCAGGCCTGGGGCTCCCTAGCCCTTAGGCTTAGGGAGCCCAAGGGTTGCGACGCCCCTGCCCTTAGGCTTGGGAACCCCAGGCCTGATGCATCCCAGCCCTTAGGCTTAGGGAGCCCCAGGCTCTGGGCGCCACAGCCCTTAGGCTTAGGGAGCCCATGGCCTGGGGCGCCCCAGCCATAGGCTTAGGGAACCCATGGCTTGGGACGCCCCAGCCCTTCGGCTTAGGGAGCCCCAGTCCTGGGGCGTCCCAGCCCTTAGGCTTAGGGAGACCCTGGCCTGGGGCACCCCTGCCCTTAGGCTTTGGGAGACCCAGTCCTGGGGCGCCCCAGCACTTAGGCTTTGGGAGCCCCTGGCCTGGGGCGCCCCAGCCCTTCGGCTTAGGGAGCCCCTGGCATGGGGCGTCCCCAGCCTTAGGCTGTGGGAGCCACAGGCCTCGGGCGCCCCAGCCCTTAGGCTTTGGGAGCCCCAGTGCTGGGGCGCACCAGCCCTTAGGCTAGGGGAGCCCATGGCCTGGGACGCCCGAGCCCTTAGACTTAGGGAGCCCCAGGCCTGAGGGGAACCAGCCCTTCGAGTTTGGGAGCCCCAGACATGGTACACCCCAGCCCTTAGGTTTAGGGAGCCCCAGGCCTGGTGCGCACCAGCCCTTAGGCTTAGGGAGCCCATGGCCTGGGACGCCCCAGCCCTTCGGCTTAGGGAGCACCAGGCCTATGGCGCCCCAGCCCTTAGGCTTAGGGTGCCCCAGGCCTGGGGAGACCCAGCTCTTAGGCTGTGGGAGCCCCAGGCCTAGGTCACTCCCGCTTTTATGCTTAGGGAACCCAAGGGCTGTGACGCCCCTGCCCTTAGGCTTTGGGAGCCCAAGGCTTTGGGAGCCCCAGGCCTGGGGCCCACCAGCCCTTAGGCTTAGGGAGCCCATGGCCTGGGACGCCCCAGCCCTTCGGCTTAAGGCGCGCCAGGCCTTGGGCGCCCTATCCCTTAGGCTTTGTGAGCCCCAGGCCTGGGGCGCCCCAGCCCTTAGGCTTTGGGAGCCCCAGGCCTGGGGCACTCCAGCCCTTAGGCTTAGGGAGCCCCAGGCCTGGGACGCCCCAGCCCTTAGGCTTTGGGAGCCCCAGACCTGGGGCGCCACAGCCCTTAGGCTTAGGGAGCCCAAGGGCTGCGACTCCCCTGCCCTTAGGAGTTGGGAGCCCCAGGCCTGATGCGCCCCAGCCCTTAGGCTTAGGGAGCCCCAGGCCCTGGGTGCCACAGCCCTTAGGCTTAGGGAGCCCAAGGCTTGCGACTCCCCCAGCCCTTCGGCTTAGGGAGCCCCAGGCCTGAAGCCCCCCAGGCCATAGCCTTAGGGAGCCCCTGGCCTGGGGCGCCCCAGCCCTTCGGCTTAGGGAGCTCCTGGCATGGGGCGTCCCAGCCTTAGAATTGGGAGCCCCAGGCCTGGGGCGCCCAAGCCCTTAGGCTTTGGGAACCCAAGGCCTGGGGCGCCCCAGCCCTTAGGCTTTGGGTGCCCCAGGCCTAGGGCGCCCCAGCCCTTAGGCTTTGGGAGCCCAAGGCCTGGGGCGCCCCAGCCGTTAGGCTTTGGAAACCCCCGGTTTGGGGCGCCCCAGCCCTAAGGCTTAGGGAGCCCATGGCCTGGGAAGCACCAGCGCTTCGGCTTGGGCGCGCCAGGCCTAGGGCGCCCCAGCCCTTAGGCTTTGGGAGCCCAAGGGCTGGGGTGCCCCAGCCCTTAGGCTTAGGGAGCCCCAGGCTGGGGGCGCCACAGCCTTTAGGCTTGGGAGCCCCAGCCCTGGGGCACCCCAGCCCTTGGGCTTTGGGAGCCCCAGGCCTGGGGCACCGAAGCCCTTAGGCTTTGGGAACCCCAGGCATGGTACGCCCCAGGCCTTGGGCTTTGGGATCCCAAGGCTTGGGGCGCCCCAGCCCTTAGGCTTTGGGAGCCCCAGGCCTGGGTCGCCCCAGGACTTATGTTTGGGAGCCCCTGGCCTGGGGCGCCCCAGCCCTTCGGCTTAGGGAGCCCCTCATGAGGCGGCTCAGCCTTAGGCTTTGGGAGCCCCAGGCCTGGGGCACCCCAGCCCTTAGGCTTTGGGAGGCCCAGGCCTGGGGCGCCCCAGCCCTTAGGCTTTCGGTGCCCCAGGCCTGGGGCGCTCCAGCCATTAGGCTTAGGGAGCCCATGGCCTGGGACGCCCCAGTCCTTCGGCTTAGGGAGCCCGAGGCCTGGGGCGCAACAGCCCTTAGGCTTAGGGAGCCCCTGGCCTGGGGCGCCACAGCCCTTAGGCTTAGGGTGCCCCAGACCGGGGCGCCCCAGCCCTTAGGCTTTGGGAGCCCCAGGCCTGGGGCGCCCCAGCCCTTAGGCTTAGGGAGCCCAAGGGTTGCGACGCCCCTGCCCTTAGGCTTGGGAGCCCCAGACCAGATGCGCCCCAGCCCTTAGGCTTAGGGAGCCCCAGGCTCTGGACGCCACAGCCCTTAGGCTTAGGGAGCCCATGGCCTGGAGCGCCCCAGCCATAGGCTTAGAGAACCCATGGCTTGGGACGCCCCAGCCCTTCGGGTTAGGGAGCCCCAGTCCTGGGGCGTCCCAGCCCTTAGGCTTTGGGAGCCCCAGGCATGGTACGCCCCAGCCCTTAGGCTTAGGGAGTCCCTGTCCTGGGGCGCCCCTGCCCTTAGGCTTTGGGAGCCCCAGGCCTGGGGCTACCCAGCACTTAGGCTTTGGGAGCCCCAGTGCTGAGGCGCACCAGCCCTTAGGCTAGGGGAGCCCATGGCCTGGGACGCCCCAGCCCTTAGACTTAGGGAGCCCCAGGCCTGGGGGGACCCAGCCCTTCGGGTTTGGTAGCCCCAGGCATGGTACACCCCAGCCCTTAGGCTTAGGGAGCCCCGGGCTTGGCGCGCCCAAGCCTTAGGCTTTGGGATCCCAAGGCCTGGGGCGCCCCAGCCCTTAGGCTTTGGGAGCCCCAGGCCTGGGGCGCTCCAGCCCTTAGGCTTAGGGAGCCCCAGGCCTGGGGCGCACCAGCCCTTAGGTTTAGGGAGCCCATGGCCTGGGATGCCCCAGCCCTTTGGCTTAGGGAGCGCCTGGCCTAGGGCGCCCCAGGCCTTAGGCTTTGGGAGCCTCAGGCCTGAGGCGCCCCGCCCTTAGGCTTAGGGTGCCCCAGGCCTGGGGAGACCCAGTTCTTAGGCTTTGGGAGCCCCAGGCCTAGGGGACTCCAGCTTTCAGGCTTAGGGAGCTCAAGGGCTGTGACGCCCCTGCCCTTAGGCTTTGGAAGCCCTAGACTTTGGGCGCCCCAACCCTTAGGCTTTGGGAGCCCCAGGCCTGGGGCGCCCAAGCCCTTAGGCTTTGGGAGCCCCAGGCCTGGGGTGCTCTAGCCCGTAGGTTTAGGGAGCCCCAAGCCTGGGGCACACCAGCCCTTAGGCTTAGGGAGCCCATGGCCTGGGATGCCCCAGCCATTCGGTTTAGGGCACGCCAGGCCTTGGGCGCCCCAGCCCTTAGGCTTTGGGAGCCCCAGGCCTGGGGCACTCCAGCCCTTAAGCTTAGGGAGCCCCTGGCCTGGGGCGCCCCAGCCCTTAGGCTTTGGGAGCAGAAGGCCTGGGTCGCCCCAGCCCTCAGGCTTTGGGAGCCCATGGCCCGGGGCGCCCCAGCCCTTCGGCTTAGGGAGCCCCTGGCATGGGGCATCCCAGCCTTAGGCTTTGGGAGCCGCAGGCCTGGGGCGTCCCAGCCCTTAGGCTTAATGAGTCCCTGGCCTGGGGCGCCCCAGCCCTTTGGCTAGGGCGCGCCAGGCCTAGGGCGCCCCAGCCTTTAGGCTTTGCGAGCCCAAAGCCTGGGGTGCCCCAGCCCTTAGGCTTAGGGAGCCCATGGCCTGGGATGCCCCAGCCTTCCGGCTAGGGTGCGCCAGGCCTAGGGATCCCTAGCCCTTGGGCTTTGGGAGCCCCAGACCTGGGGCTCTCCAGCACTAAAGCTTAGGGAGCCCCAGGCCTGGGGCGCCGCAGCCCTTAGGCTTAGGGAGCCCCTGGCCTGGGGCGCCACAGCCCTTAGGCTTTGGGAGCTCCAGGCTTGGGGCGCCACAGCCTTTAGGCTTGGGAGCCCCAGGCCTGTGGCCCCCCAGCCCTTAGGTTTAGGGATCCCCAGGCCTGGGTCGCCCCAGCCTTTAGGCTTTTGGAGCTCCAGGCCTGGGGCACCCCAGCCCTTGTGCTTTGGGAGCCCAAGGGTTGCGACGCCCCTGCCCTTAGGCTTGGGAGCCCCAGGCCTGATGCGCCCCAGCCCTTAGGCTTAGGGTGCCCCAGACCGGGGCGCCCCAGCCCTTAGGCTTTGGGAGCCCCAGTCCTGGGGTGCCCCAGCCCTTAGGCTTAGGGAGCCCAAGGGTTGCGACGCCCCTGCCCTTAGGCTTGGGAGCCCCAGGCCAGATGCGCCCCAGCCCTTAGGCTTAGGGAGCCGCAGGCTGTGGGCGCCACAGCCCTTAGGCTTAGGGAGCCCATGGACTGGAGTGCCCCAGCCATAGGCTTAGAGAACCCATGGCTTGGGACGCCCCAGCCCTTTGGGTTAGGGAGCCCAGTCTTGGGGCGTCCCAGCCCTTAGGCTTTGGGAACCCCAGGCATGGTACGGCCCACCCCTTAGGCTTAGGGAGCCCCTGGCCTGGGGCGCCCCTGTTCTTAGGCTTTGGGAGCCCCAGGCCTGGGGCGACCCAGCACTTAGGCTTTGGGAGCCCCAGTGCTGAGGCGCACCAGCCCTTAGGCTAGGGGAGCCCATGGCCTGGGACGCCCCAGCCCTTAGACTTAGGGAGCCCCAGGTCTGGGGGGACCCAGCCCTTCGGCTTTGGTAGCCCCAGGCATGGTACACCCCAGCCATAGGCTTAGGGAGCCCCGGGCCTGGCGCGCCCCAGCCTTAGGCTTTGGGATCCCAAGGCCTGGGGCGCCACGGCCCTTAGGCTTTGGGAGCCCCAGGCCTGGGGCGCTCCAGCCCTTAGGCTTAGGGAGCCCCTGGCCTGGGGCGCACCAGGCCTTAGGTTTAGGGAGCCCATGGCCTGGGATGCCCCAGCCCTTTGGCTTAGGGAGCCCCGGGCCTGGCGCGCCCCAGCCTTAGGCTTTGGAATCCCAAGGCCTGGGGCGCCCCAGCCCTTGGGCTTTGGGAGCCCCAGGCCTGGGGCGCTCCAGCCCTTAGGTTTAGGGAGCCCCAGGCCTGGGGCGCAACAGCCCTTAGGCTTAGGGAGCGCCAGGCCTAGGGCGCCCCAGCCCTTAGGCTTTGGGAGCCTCAGGCCTGAGGCGCCCCGCCCTTAGGCTTAGGGTGCCCCAGGCCTGGGGAGACCCAGCTCTTAGGCTTTGGGAACCCCAGGCCTAGGGCACTCCAGTTTTCAGGCAAGGGAGCCCAAGGGCTGTGACGACCCTGCCCTTAGGCTTTGGAAGCCCAAGGCTTTGGGCGCCCCAACCCTTAGGCTTTGGGAGCCCCAGGCCTTGGGCGCTCCAGCCCGTAGGTTTAGGGAGCCCCAAGCCTGGGGTGCACCAGCCCTTAGGCTTAGGGAGCCCATGGCCTGGGATGCCCCAGCCCTTCGGTTTAGGGCGCGTCAGGCCTTGGGCGCCCCAGCCCATAGGCTTTGGGAGCCACAGTCCTGGGGCGCCCCAGCCCTTATGCTTAGGTGCCCCAAAACTGGGGCGCCCCAGCCCTTAGGCTTTGGGAGCCCCAGGCCTGGGGCGCTTCAGCCCTTAGGCTTTGGGAGCCCCAGGCCTGGGGCTCCCTAGCCCTTAGGCTTACGGAGTCCAAGGGTTGCGACGCCCCTGCCCTTAGGCTTGGGGACCCCAGACCTGATGCGCCCCAGCCCTTAGTCTTAGGGAGCCCCAGGCTCTTGGCGCCACAGCCCTTAGGCTTAGGGAGCCCATGGCCTGGGACGCCCCAGCCATAGGCTTAGGGAACCCATGGCTTGGGACGCCCCAGCCCTTCGGCTTAGGGAGCCCCAGTCCTGGGGCGTCCCAGCCCTTAGGCTTAGGGAGACCCTGGCCTGGGGCGCCCCTGCCCTTAGGCTTTGGGAGCCCCAGGCCTGGGGCACCGCAGCACTTAGGCTTTGGGAGCCCCTGGCCTGGGGCGCCCCAGCCCTTCGGCTTAGGGAGCCTCTGGCATGGGGCGTCCCAGCCTTAGGCTGTGGGAGCCACAGGCCTCGGGCGCCCCAGCCCTTAGGCTTTGGGAGCCCCAGTGATGGGGCGCCCCAGCCCTTAGGCTAGGGGAGCCCATGGCCTGGGACGCCCCAGCCCTTAGACTTAGGGAGCCCCAGGCCTGAGGGGAACCAGCCGTTTGAGTTTGGGAGCCCCAGGCATGGTACACCCCCGCCCTTAGGCTTAGGGAGCCCCAGGCCTGGGGCGCACCAGCCCTTAGGCTTAGGGAGCCCATGGCCTGGGACGCCCCAGCCCTTCGGCTTAGGGAGCGCCAACCCTCGGGCGCCCCAGCCCTTAGGCTTAGGGTGCCCCAGGCCTGGGGAGACCCAGTTCTTAGGCTGTGGGAGCCCCAGGCCTAGGGCACTCCAGCTTTTAGGCTTAGGGAACCCAAGGACTGTGACGCCCCTGCCCTTAGGTTTTGGGAGCCCAAGGCTTTGGGCGCCCCAACCCTTAGGCTTTGGGAGCCCCAGGCCTGGGGCGCTGCAGCCCTTAGGCTTAAGGAGCCCCAGGCCTGGGGCGCACCAGCCCTTAGGCTTAGGGAGCCCATGGCCTGGGACGCCCCAGCCTTTCGGCTTAAGGCGCGCCAGGCCTTGGCCGCCCTATCCCTTAGGCTTTGGGAGCCCCAGGCCTGGGGCGCCCCAGCCCTTAGGCTTAGGGTGCCCCAAGCCTGGTGCGCCCCAGCCCTTAGGCTTTGGGAGCCCCAGGCCTGGGGCACTCCAGCCTTAGGCTTAGGGAGCCCCAGGCCTGGAGCGCCCCAGCCCTTAGGCTTTGGGAGCCCCAGACCTGGGGCGCCACAGCCCTTAGGCTTAGGGAGCCCAAGGGCTGCGACGCCCCTGCTCTTAGGCTTTGGGAGCCGCAGGCCTGGGCGCCCCAGCCCTTAGGCTTTGGGAGCCCAAAGCCTGGGGCGCCCCAGCCCTTAGGCTTTGGGTGCCCCAGACCTGGGGCGCCCCAGCCCTTAGGCTTAATGAGTCCCTGGCCTGGGACGCCCCAACCCTTCGGCTAGGGCGCGCCAGGCCAAGGGTGCCCCAGCCCTTAGGCTTTGGGAGCCCAAAGCCTCGGGTGCCCCAGCCCTTAGGCTTAGGGAGCCCATGGCCTGGGACGCCCCAACCCTTTGGCTAGGGTGCGCAGGCCTAGGGCGCCCCAGCCCTAAGGCTTTGGGAGCCCCAAGCCTGGGGCGCTCCAGCCCTAAGGCTTAGGGAGCCCCAGGCCTGGGGCCCCACATCCCTTAGGCTTAGGGAGCCCAAGGCTTGCGACTCCCCCAGCCCTTCGGCTTTGGGAGCCCCATGCATGGTACGCCCCAGGCCTTAGGCTTTGGGAGCCCCAGACCGGGGCGCCCCAGCCCTTAGGCTTAGGGAGCCCAAGGGTTGCGACGCCCCTGCCCTTAGGCTTGGGAGCCCCAGGCCAGATGCGCCCCAGCCCTTAGGCTTAGGGAGCCCCAGGCTCTGGGCGCCACAGCCCTTAGGCTTAGGGAGCCCATGGCCTGGAGTGCCCCAGTCATAAGCTTAGAGAACCCATGGCTTGGGACGCCCCAGCCCTTCGGGTTAGGGAGCACAAGTCCTGGGGCGTCCCAGCCCTTAGGCTTTGGGAGCCCCAGGCATGGTACGCCCCAGCTCTTAGGCTTAGGGAGCCCCTGGCCTGGGGCGCCCCTGTCCTTAGGCTTTGGTAGCCCCAGGCCTGGGGCGACCCAGCACTTAGGCTTTGGGAGCCCCAGTGCTGAGGCGCACCAGCCCTTAGGCTAGGGGAGCCCATGGCTTGGGACGCCCCAGCCCTTAGACTTAGGGAGCCCCAGGCCTAGGGGACCCAGCCCTTCAGGTTTGGTAGCCCCAGGCATGGTACACCCCAGCCCTTAGGCTTAGGGAGCCCCGGGCCTGGCGCGCCCCAGCCTTAGGCTTTGGGATCCCAAGGCCTGGGGCGCCCCAGCCCTTAGGCTTTGGGACCCCCAGGCCTGGGGTGCTCCAGCCCTTAGGCTTAGGGAGCCCCAGGCTTGGGGCGCACCAGCCCTTAGGTTTAGGGAGCCCATGGCCTGGGATGCCCCAGCCCTTTGGCTTAGGGAGCGCCAGGCCTAGGGCGCCCCAGAACTTAGGCTTTGGGAGCCTCAGGCCTGAGGCACCCCGCCCTTAGGCTTAGGGTGCCCTAGGCCTGGGGAGACCCAGCTCTTAGGCTTTGGGAGCCCCAGGCCTAGGGCACTCCAGCTTTCAGGCTTAGGGAGCCCAAGGGCTGTGACGCCCCTGCCCTTAGGCTTTGGACACCCCAGGCCTGGGGCGCTCCAGCCCGTAGGGTTAGGGAGCCCCAAGCCTGGGGCGCACCTGCCCTTAGGCTTAGGGAGCTCAGGGCCTGGGATGCCCCAGCCCTTCGGTTTAGGGCGCGCCAGGCCTTGGGCGCCCCAGCCCTTAGGCTTTGGGAGCCCCAGTCCTGGGGCGCCCCAGCCCTTAGGCTTAGGGTGCCCCAAAACTGGGGCGCCCCAGCCCTTAGGCTTTGGGAGCCCCAGGCCTGGGGCACTCCAGCCCTTAGGCTTAGGGAGCCCCAGGCCTGGGGCGCTCCAGCCCTTAGGCTTTGGGAGCCCAAGGGTTGCGACGCCCCTGCCCTTAGGCTTGGGAACCCCAGGCCTGATGCGCCCCAGCCCTTAGGCTTAGGGAGCCCCAGGCTCTGGTCGCCACAGCCCTTAGGCTTAGGGAGCCCATGGCCTGGGGCGCCCAAACCATAGGCTTAGGGAACCCATGGCTAGGGACGCCCCAGCCCTTCGGCTTAGGCAGCACCAGTCCTGGGGCGTCCCAGCCCTTAGGTTTAGGGAGACCCTGGCCTGGGGCGCCCCTGCCCTTAGGCTTTGGGAGCCCCAAGCCTGGGGCGCCCCAGCACTTAGGTTTTGGGAGCCCCAGGCCTGGGGCGCCCCAGCCCTTAGGCTTTGGAAGCCCCAGTGCTGGGGCGCACCAGCCCTTAGGCTAGGGGAGCCCATGGCCTGGGACGCCCCAGCCCTTAGACTTAGGGAGCCCCAGGCCTGAGGGGAACCAGCCCTTCGAGTTTGGGAGCCCCAGGCATGGTATACCCCAGCCCTTATGCTTAGGGAGCCCCAGGCCTGGGGCGCACCAGCCCTTAGGCTTAGGGAGCCCATGGCCTGGGACGCCCCAGCCCTTCGGCTAGGGCGCGCCAGGCCTAGGGCGCCCCAACCCTTAGGCTTTGCGAGCCCAAAGCCTGTGGTGCCCCAGCCCTTAGGCTTAGGGAGCCCATGGCCTGGGATGCCCCAGCCTTCCGGCTAGGGTGCGCCAGGCCTAGGGATCCCTAGCCCTTGGGCTTTGGGAGCCCCAGGCCTGGGGCGCTCCAGCACTAAAGCTTAGGGAGCCCCAGGCCTGGGGCGCCGCTGCTCTTAGGCTTAGGGAGCCCATGGCCTGGGGCGCCACAGCCCTTAGGCTTTGGGAGCTCCAGGCTTGGGGCGCCACAACCTTTAGGCTTGGGAGCCCCAGGCCTGTGGCCCCCCAGCCCTTAGGTTTAGGAATCCCCAGGCCTGGGTCGCCCCAGCCTTTAGGCTTTTGGAGCTCCAGGCCTGGGGCACCCCAGCCCTTGTGCTTTGGGAGCCCAAGGGTTGCGACGCCCCTGCCCTTAGGCTTGGGAGCCCCAGGCCAGATGCGTCCGAGCCCTTAGGCTTAGGGTGCCCCAGAACGGGGCTCCCCAGCCCTTAGGCTTTGGGAGCCCCAGTCCTGGGGTGCCCCAGCCCTTAGGCTTAGGGAGCCCAAGGGTTGCGACGCCCCTGCCCTTAGGCTTGGGAGCCCAGGCCAGATGCGCCCCAGACCTTAGGCTTAGGGAGCCCCAGGCTGTGGGCGCCACAGCCCTTAGGCTTAGGGAGCCCATGGACTGGAGCGCCCCAGCCATAGGCTTAGAGAACCCATGGCTTGGGACGCCCCAGCCCTTCGGGTTAGGGAGCCCCAGTCCTGGGGCGTCCCAGCCCTTAGGCTTTGGGAGCCCCAGGCATGGTACTCCCCAGCCCTTAGGCTTAGGGAGCCCCTGGCCTGGGGCGCCCCTGCCCTTAGGCTTTGGGAGCCCCAGGCCTGGGGCGACCCAGCACTTAGGCTTTGGGAGCCCCAGTGCTGAGGCGCACCAGCCCTTAGGCTAGGGGAGCCCATGGCCTGGGACGCCCCAGCCCTTAGATTTAGGGAGCCCCAGGCCTGGGGGTACCCAGCCCTTCGGGTTTGGTAGCCCCAGGCATGGTACACCCCAGCCCTTAGGCTTAGGGAGCCCCGGGCCTGGCGCGCCCCAGCCTTAGGTTTTGGGATCCCAAGGCCTGGGGCGCCCCAGCCCTTAGGCTTTGGGAGCCCCAGGCCTGGGGCGCTCCAGCCCTTAGGCTTAGGGAGCCCCAGGCCTGGGGCGCACCAGCCCTTAGGCTTAGGGAGCCCATTGCCTGGGACGCCCCAGCCCTTCAGCTTAGGGAGCGCCAGGCCTAGGGCGCCCCAGCCCTTAGGCTTAGGGTGCCCCAGGCCTGGGGAGACCCAGTTCTTAGGCTGTGGGAGCCCCAGGCCTAGGGCACTCCAGCTTTTAGGCTTAGGGAACCCAAGGGCTGTGACGCACCTGCCCTTAGGTTTTGGGAGCCCAAGGCTTTGGGCGCCCCAACCCTTAGGCTTTGGGAGCCCCAGGCCTGGGGCGCACCAGCCCTTAGGCTTAGGGAGCCCATGGCCTGGGACGCCCCAGCCTTTCGGCTTAAGGTGCGCCAGGCCTTGGGCGCCCTATCCCTTAGGCTTTGGGAGCCCCAGGCCTGTGGTGCCCCAGCCCTTAGGCTTAGGGTGCCCCAAGCCTAGTGCGCCCCAGCCCTTAGGCTTTGGGAGCCCCAGGTTGGGGCACTCCAGCCCTTAGGCTTAGGGATCCCCAGGCCTGGGGCGCCCCAGCCCTTAGGCTTTGGGAGCCCCAGACCTGGGGCGCCACAGCCCTTAGGCTTAGGGAGCCCAAGGGCTGCAACGCCCCTGCTCTTAGGCTTTGGGAGCCCCAGGCCTGATGCGCCCCAGCCCTTAGGCTTAGGGAGCCCCAGGCCCTGGGTGCCATAGCCCTTAGGCTTAGGGTGCCCAGGGCCTGGGACACCCCAGCCCTTCGGCTTAGTGAGCCCCAGGACTGGGGTGTCCCAGCCCTTAGGTTTAGGGAGCCCCAGGCCTTGGTACCCCAGCCCGTAGGCTTAGGGAACTCATGGCTTGGGACGCCCCAGCCCTTCGGCTTAGGGAGCCCCAGTCCTGGGGCGCCCCAGCCCTTATGATTTGGGAGCCACAGGCATGGTACACCCCAGCCCTTAGGTTAGGGAGCCCCAGGCCTGGGGCTTCCCAGCCCTTAGGCTTTTAGGAGCCCCAGGCCTGGGGCGCCCCAGCCCTTCGGCTTAGGGAGCCCCTGGCATGGGGCGGCCCAGCCCTTCGGCTTATGGAGCCCCTGGCATGGGGCGGCACAGCCCTTCAGCTTAGGGAGCCCCTGGCATGGGGAGGCCCAGCCTTAGGCTTTGGGAGCCCCAGGCCTGGGGCGTCCCAGCCCTTAGGATTTGGGAGCCCCAGTCCTGGGGTGCTCCAACCCTAAGGCTTAGGGATCCCCAGGTCGGGGCGCCCAGCCCTTAGGCTTAGGTAGCCCAAAGCTTGCGACTCCCCAGCCCTTCGGCTTAGGGAGCCACAGGCCGGAAGGCCCCCAGCCCTAAGGCTTAGGGAGCCCCTGGCCTGGGGCGCCCCAGCCCTTAGGCTTTGGGAGCCCCAGGCCTAGAGCGCCCCAGCCCTTCGGCTTAGGGAGCCCCTGGCATGGGGCATCCCAGCCTTAGGCTTTGGGAGCCGCAGGCCTGGGGCGCCCCAGCCCTTAGGCTTTGGGAGCCCCAGTGCTGGGGCGCACCAGCCCTTAGGCTAGGGGAGCCCCAGTGCTGGGGCGCACCAGCCCTTAGGCTAGGGGAGCCCATGGCCTGGGACGCCCCAGCCCTTAGACTTAGGGAGGCCCAGGCCTAGGGGAACCAGCCCTTCGAGTTTGGGAGCCCCAGGCATGGTATACCCCAGCCCTTAGGCTTAGGGACCCCCAGGCCTGGGGCGCACCAGCCCTTAGGCTTAGGGAGCCCATGGCCTGGGACGCCCCAGCCCTTCGGCTTAGGGAGCGCCAGGCCTAGGGCGCCCCAGCCCTTAGGCTTAGGGTGCCCCAGGCCTGGGGAGACCCAGCTCTTAGGCTGTGGGAGCCCCAGGCCTAGGGCACTCCAGCTTTTAGGCTTAGGGAACCCAAGGGCTGTGACGCCCCTCCCCTTAGGCTTTGGGAGCCCAAGGCTTTGGGCGCCCCAACCCTTAGGCTTTGGGAGCCCCAGGCCTGGGGCGCTGTAGCCCTTAGGCTTAAGGAGCCCCAGGCCTGGGGCGCACCAGCCCTTAGACTTTGGGAGCCCCAGGCCTGGGGCGCTCCACCCCTAAGGATTAGGGATCCCCAGGCCGGGGCGCCCCAGCCCTTAGGCTTAGGGAGCCCAAGGCTTGCGACTCCCCAGCCCTTCGGCTTAGGGAGCCTCAGGCCGGAAGCCCCCCTGCTCTAAGGCTTAGGGAGCCCCTGGCCTGGGGCGCCCCAGCCCTTAGGCTTTGGGAGCAGAAGGCCTGGGTCGCCCCAGCCCTCAGGCTTTGGGAGCCCATGGCCCGGGGCGCCCCAGCCCTTCGGCTTAGGGAGCCCCTGGCATGGGGCATCCCAGCCTTAGGCTTTGGGAGCCGCAGGCCTGGGGCATCCCAGCCCTTAGGCTTAATGAGTCCCTGGCCTGGGGCGCCCCAGCCCTTTGGCTAGGGCGCGCCAGGCCTAGGGCGCCCCAGCCTTTAGGCTTTGCGAGCCCAAAGCCTGGGGTGCCCCAGCCCTTAGGCTTAGGGAGCCCATGGCCTGGGATGCCCCAGCCTTCCGGCTAGGGTGCGCCAGGCCTAGGGATCCCTAGCCCTTGGGCTTTGGGAGCCCCAGACCTGGGGCTCTCCAGCACTAAAGCTTAGGGAGCCCCAGGCCTGGGGCGCCGCAGCCCTTAGGCTTAGGGAGCCCCTGGCCTGGGGCGCCACAGCCCTTAGGCTTTGGGAGCTCCAGGCTTGGGGCGCCACAGCCTTTAGGCTTGGGAGCCCCAGGCCTGTGGCCCCCCAGCTCTTAGGTTTAGGGATCCCCAGGCCTGGGTCGCCCCAGCCTTTAGGCTTTTGGAGCTCCAGGCCTGGGGCACCCCAGCCCTTGTGCTTTGGGAGCCCAAGGGTTGCGACGCCCCTGCCCTTAGGCTTGGGAGCCCCAGGCCTGATGCGCCCCAGCCCTTAGGCTTAGGGTGCCCCAGACCGGGGCGCCCCAGCCCTTAGGCTTTGGGAGCCCCAGTCCTGGGGTGCCCCAGCCCTTAGGCTTAGGGAGCCCAAGGGTTGCGACGCCCCTGCCCTTAGGCTTGGGAGCCCCAGGCCAGATGCGCCCCAGCCCTTAGGCTTAGGGAGCCGCAGGCTGTGGGCGCCACAGCCCTTAGGCTTAGGGAGCCCATGGACTGGAGTGCCCCAGCCATAGGCTTAGAGAACCCATGGCTTGGGACGCCCCAGCCCTTTGGGTTAGGGAGCCCAGTCTTGGGGCGTCCCAGCCCTTAGGCTTTGGGAACCCCAGGCATGGTACGGCCCACCCCTTAGGCTTAGGGAGCCCCTGGCCTGGGGCGCCCCTGTCCTTAGGCTTTGGGAGCCCCAGGCCTGGGGCGACCCAGCACTTAGGCTTTGGGAGCCCCAGTGCTGAGGCGCACCAGCCCTTAGGCTAGGGGAGCCCATGGCCTGGGACGCCCCAGCCCTTAGACTTAGGGAGCCCCAGGTCTGGGGGGACCCAGCCCTTCGGCTTTGGTAGCCCCAGGCATGGTACACCCCAGCCATAGGCTTAGGGAGCCCCGGGCCTGGCGCGCCCCAGCCTTAGGCTTTGGGATCCCAAGGCCTGGGGCGCCACGGCCCTTAGGCTTTGGGAGCCCCAGGCCTGGGGCGCTCCAGCCCTTAGGCTTAGGGAGCCCCTGGCCTGGGGCGCACCAGGCCTTAGGTTTAGGGAGCCCATGGCCTGGGATGCCCCAGCCCTTTGGCTTAGGGAGCCCCGGGCCTGGCGCGCCCCAGCCTTAGGCTTTGGAATCCCAAGGCCTGGGGCGCCCCAGCCCTTGGGCTTTGGGAGCCCCAGGCCTGGGGCGCTCCAGCCCTTAGGTTTAGGGAGCCCCAGGCCTGGGGCGCAACAGCCCTTAGGCTTAGGGAGCGCCAGGCCTAGGGCGCCCCAGCCCTTAGGCTTTGGGAGCCTCAGGCCTGAGGCGCCCCGCCCTTAGGCTTAGGGTGCCCCAGGCCTGGGGAGACCCAGCTCTTAGGCTTTGGGAACCCCAGGCCTAGGGCACTCCAGTTTTCAGGCAAGGGAGCCCAAGGGCTGTGACGACCCTGCCCTTAGGCTTTGGAAGCCCAAGGCTTTGGGCGCCCCAACCCTTAGGCTTTGGGAGCCCCAGGCCTTGGGCGCTCCAGCCCGTAGGTTTAGGGAGCCCCAAGCCTGGGGCGCACCAGCCCTTAGGCTTAGGGAGCCCATGGCCTGGGATGCCCCAGCCCTTCGGTTTAGGGCGCGTCAGGCCTTGGGCGCCCCAGCCCATAGGCTTTGGGAGCCACAGTCCTGGGGCGCCCCAGCCCTTATGCTTAGGGTGCCCCAAAACTGGGGCGCCCCAGCCCTTAGGCTTTGGGAGCCCCAGGCCTGGGGCGCTTCAGCCCTTAGGCTTTGGGAGCCCCAGGCCTGGGGCTCCCTAGCCCTTAGGCTTACGGAGTCCAAGGGTTGCGACGCCCCTGCCCTTAGGCTTGGGGACCCCAGACCTGATGCGCCCCAGCCCTTAGTCTTAGGGAGCCCCAGGCTCTTGGCGCCACAGCCCTTAGGCTTAGGGAGCCCATGGCCTGGGACGCCCCAGCCATAGGCTTAGGGAACCCATGGCTTGGGACGCCCCAGCCCTTCGGCTTAGGGAGCCCCAGGCCTGGGGCGTCCCAGCCCTTAGGCTTAGGGAGACCCTGGCCTGGGGCGCCCCTGCCCTTAGGCTTTGGGAGCCCCAGGCCTGGGGCACCGCAGCACTTAGGCTTTGGGAGCCCCTGGCCTGGGGCGCCCCAGCCCTTCGGCTTAGGGAGCCTCTGGCATGGGGCGTCCCAGCCTTAGGCTGTGGGAGCCACAGGCCTCGGGCGCCCCAGCCCTTAGGCTTTGGGAGCCCCAGTGATGGGGCGCCCCAGCCCTTAGGCTAGGGGAGCCCATGGCCTGGGACGCCCCAGCCCTTAGACTTAGGGAGCCCCAGGCCTGAGGGGAACCAGCCGTTTGAGTTTGGGAGCCCCAGGCATGGTACACCCCCGCCCTTAGGCTTAGGGAGCCCCAGGCCTGGGGCGCACCAGCCCTTAGGCTTAGGGAGCCCATGGCCTGGGACGCCCCAGCCCTTCGGCTTAGGGAGCGCCAAACCTCGGGCGCCCCAGCCCTTAGGCTTAGGGTGCCCCAGGCCTGGGGAGACCCAGTTCTTAGGCTGTGGGAGCCCCAGGCCTAGGGCACTCCAGCTTTTAGGCTTAGGGAACCCAAGGACTGTGACGCCCCTGCCCTTAGGTTTTGGGAGCCCAAGGCTTTGGGCGCCCCAACCCTTAGGCTTTGGGAGCCCCAGGCCTGGGGCGCTGCAGCCCTTAGGCTTAAGGAGCCCCAGGCCTGGGGCGCACCAGCCCTTAGGCTTAGGGAGCCCATGGCCTGGGACGCCCCAGCCTTTCGGCTTAAGGCGCGCCAGGCCTTGGCCGCCCTATCCCTTAGGCTTTGGGAGCCCCAGGCCTGGGGCGCCCCAGCCCTTAGGCTTAGGGTGCCCCAAGCCTGGTGCGCCCCAGCCCTTAGGCTTTGGGAGCCCCAGGCCTGGGGCACTCCAGCCTTAGGCTTAGGGAGCCCCAGGCCTGGAGCGCCCCAGCCCTTAGGCTTTGGGAGCCCCAGACCTGGGGCGCCACAGCCCTTAGGCTTAGGGAGCCCAAGGGCTGCGACGCCCCTGCTCTTAGGCTTTGGGAGCCGCAGGCCTGGGCGCCCCAGCCCTTAGGCTTTGGGAGCCCAAAGCCTGGGGCGCCCCAGCCCTTAGGCTTTGGGTGCCCCAGACCTGGGGCGCCCCAGCCCTTAGGCTTAATGAGTCCCTGGCCTGGGACGCCCCAACCCTTCGGCTAGGGCGCGCCAGGCCAAGGGTGCCCCAGCCCTTAGGCTTTGGGAGCCCAAAGCCTCGGGTGCCCCAGCCCTTAGGCTTAGGGAGCCCATGGCCTGGGACGCCCCAACCCTTTGGCTAGGGTGCGCAGGCCTAGGGCGCCCCAGCCCTAAGGCTTTGGGAGCCCCAAGCCTGGGGCGCTCCAGCCCTAAGGCTTAGGGAGCCCCAGGCCTGGGGCCCCACAGCCCTTAGGCTTAGGGAGCCCAAGGCTTGCGACTCCCCCAGCCCTTCGGCTTTGGGAGCCCCATGCATGGTACGCCCCAGGCCTTAGGCTTTGGGAGCCCCAGGCTTGGGGCGCCCCAGCCCTTAGGCTTTGGGAGCCCCAGGCCTGGGGCGTCCCAGGACTTAGGTTTGGGAGCCCCTGGCCTGGGGCGCCCCAGCCCGTCGGCTTAGGGAGCCCCTCATGGGGCGGCTCAGCCTTAGGCTTTGGGGGCCCCAGGCCTGGGGCACCCCAGCCCTTAGGCTTAGGGAGCGCCAGGCCTAGGGCGCCCCAGCCCTTAGGCTTAGGGTGCCCCAGGCCTGGGGAGACCCAGTTCTTAGGATGTGGGAGCCCCAGGCCTAGGGCACTCCAGCTTTTAGGCTTAGGGAACCCAAGGGCTGTGACGCCCCTGCCCTTAGGTTTTGGGAGCCCAAGGCTTTGGGCGCCCCAACCCTTAGGCTTTGGGAGCCCCAGGCCTGGGGCGCTGCAGCCCTTAGGCTTAAGGAGCCCCAGGCCTGGGGCGCACCAGCCCTTAGGCTTAGGGAGCCCATGGCCTGGGACGCCCCAGCCTTTCGGCTTAAGGCGCGCCAGGCCTTGGGCGCCCTATCCCTTAGGCTTTGGGAGCCCCAGGCCTGGGGCGCCCCAGCCCTTAGGCTTAGGGTGCCCCAAGCCTTGGGCGCCCCAGCCCTTAGGCTTTGGGAGCCCCCGGCCTGGGGCACTCCTGCCCTTAGGCTTAGGAAGCCCCAGGCCCTGGGTGCCACAGCCCTTAGGCTTAGGGAGCCCAGGGCCTGGGACACCCCAGCCCTTCGGCTTAGTGAGCCCCAGGCCTGGGGTGTCCCAGCCCTTAGGTTTAGGGAGCCCCAGGCCTGGGGTGCCCCAGCCCGTAGGCTTAGGGAACTCATGGCTTGGGACGCCCCAGCCCTACGGCTTAGGGAGCCCCAGTCCTGGGGCGCCCCAGCCCTTAGGATTTGGGAGCCACAGGCATGGTACGCCCCAGCCCTTAGGTTAGGGAGCCCCAGGCCTGGGGCTTCCCAGCCCTTAGGCTTTTAGGAGCCCCAGGCCTGGGGCGCCCCAGCCCTTCGGCTTAGGGAGCCCCTGGCATGGGGCGGCCCAGCCCTTCGGCTTAGGGAGCCCCTGGCATGGGGCGGCCCAGCCCTTCGGCTTTGGGAGCTCCAGGCTGGGGGCGCCACAGCCTTTAGGCTTGGGAGCCCCAGCCCTGGCGCACCCCAGCCCTTGGGCTTTGGGAGCCCCAGGCCTGGGGCACCGAAGCCCTTAGGTTTGGGAACCCCAGGCATGGTTTGCCCCAGGCCTTAGGTTTGGGAGCCCCAGGCTTGGGGCGCCCAAGCCCTTAGCCTTTGGGAGCCCCAGGCCTGGGGCGCCCCAGGACTTAGGTTTGGGAGCCCCTGGCCTGGGCCCCCCCAGCCCTTCGGCTTAGGGCGCCCCTCATGTGGCGGCTCAGCCTTAGGCTTTGGGAGCCCCAGGCCTGGGTCACCCCAGCCCTTAGGCTTTGGGAGCCCCAGGCCGGTGCACCCCAGCCCTTAGGCTTTGGGAGCCCAAGGCCTGGGGCGCCCCAGCCCTTAGGCTTTGGGTGCTCCACGCCTGGGGCGCTCCAGCCATTAGGCTTAGGGAGCCCATGGCCTGGGACGCCCCAGCCCTTCGGCTTAGGGAAACCCAGGCCTGGGGCGCCCCAGCCCTTAGGCTTAGGGAGCCCCTGGCCTGGGGCGCCACAGCCCTTAGGCTTAGGGTGCCCCAGACCGGGGCGCCCCAGCCCTTAGGCTTTGGGAGCCCCAGGCCTGGGGCGCCCCAACCCTTAGGCTTAGGGAGCCACAGGCCTGGGGGGACCCAGCCCTTCGGGTTTGGTAGCCCCAGGCATGGTACACCCCAGGCCTTAGGCTTAGGGAGCCCCGGGCCTGGCGCGCCCCAGCATTAGGCTTTGGGATCCCAAGGCCTGGGGCGCCCCAGCCCTTAGGCTTTAGGAGCCCCAGGCCTGGGGCGCTCCAGCCCTTAGGCTAAGGGTGCCCCAGGCCTGGGGAGACGCAGTTCTTAGGTTTTGGGAGCCCCAGGCCTAGGGCACTCCAGCTTTCAGGATTAGGGAGCCCAAGGGCTGTGACGCCCCTGCCCTTAGGCTTTGGAAGCCCAAGGCTTTGGGCGCCCCAACCCTTAGGCTTTGGGAGGCCCCGGCCTGGGGCGATCCAGCCCGTAGGTTTAGGGATACCCAAGCCTGGGGCGCACCAGCCCTTAGGCTTCGGGAGCCCATGGCCTGGGATACCCCAGTCCTTCGGTTTTGGGCGCGCCAGGCCTTGGGCGCCCCAGCCCTTAGGCTTTGGGAGCCCCAGGCCTGGGGCACTCCAGCCCTTAGGCTTAGGGAGCCCCAGGCCTGGGGCGCTCCAGCCCTCAGGCTTTGGGAGTCCCAGGCCTGGGGCTCCCTAGCCCTTAGGCTTAGGGAGCCCAAGGGTTGCGACGCCCCTGCCCTTAGGCTTGGGAACCCCAGGCCTGATGCATCCCAGCCCTTAGGCTTAGGGAGCCCCAGGCTCTGGGCGCCACAGCCCTTAGGCTTAGGGAGCCCATGGCCTGGGGCGCCCCAGCCATAGGCTTAGGGAACCCATGGCTTGGGACGCCCCAGCCCTTCGGCTTAGGGAGCCCCAGTCCTGGGGCGTCCCAGCCCTTAGGCTTAGGGAGACCCTGGCCTGGGGCACCCCTGCCCTTAGGCTTTGGGAGACCCAGTCCTGGGGCGCCCCAGCACTTAGGCTTTGGGAGCCCCTGGCCTGGGGCGCCCCAGCCCTTCGGCTTAGGGAGCCCCTGGCATGGGGCGTCCCAGCCTTAGGCTGTGGGAGCCACAGGCCTCGGGCGCCCCAGCCCTTAGGCTTTGGGAGCCCCAGTGCTGGGGCGCACCAGCCCTTAGGCTAGGGGAGCCCATGGCCTGGGACGCCCGAGCCCTTAGACTTAGGGAGCCCCAGGCCTGAGGGGAACCAGCCCTTCGAGTTTGGGAGCCCCAGACATGGTACACCCCAGCCCTTAGGTTTAGGGAGCCCCAGGCCTGGTGCGCACCAGCCCTTAGGCTTAGGGAGCCCATGGCCTGGGACGACCCAGCCCTTCGGCTTAGGGAGCACCAGGCCTATGGCGCCCCAGCCCTTAGGCTTAGGGTGCCCCAGGCCTGGGGAGACCCAGCTCTTAGGCTGTGGGAGCCCCAGGCCTAGGTCACTCCCGCTTTTATGCTTAGGGAACCCAAGGGCTGTGACGCCCCTGCCCTTAGGCTTTGGGAGCCCAAGGCTTTGGGAGCCCCAGGCCTGGGGCCCACCAGCCCTTAGGCTTAGGGAGCCCATGGCCTGGGACGCCCCAGCCCTTCGGCTTAAGGCGCGCCAGGCCTTGGGCGCCCTATCCCTTAGGCTTTGTGAGCCCCAGGCCTGGGGCGCCCCAGCCCTTAGGCTTTGGGAGCCCCAGGCCTGGGGCACTCCAGCCCTTAGGCTTAGGGAGCCCCAGGCCTGGGACGCCCCAGCCCTTAGGCTTTGGGAGCCCCAGACCTGGGGCGCCACAGCCCTTAGGCTTAGGGAGCCCAAGGGCTGCGACTCCCCTGCCCTTAGGAGTTGGGAGCCCCAGGCCTGATGCGCCCCAGCCCTTAGGCTTAGGGAGCCCCAGGCCCTGGGTGCCACAGCCCTTAGGCTTAGGGAGCCCAAGGCTTGCGACTCCCCCAGCCCTTCGGCTTAGGGAGCCCCAGGCCTGAAGCCCCCCAGGCCATAGGCTTAGGGAGCCCCTGGCCTGGGGCGCCCCAGCCCTTCGGCTTAGGGAGCTCCTGGCATGGGGCGTCCCAGCCTTAGAATTGGGAGCCCCAGGCCTGGGGCGCCCAAGCCCTTAGGCTTTGGGAACCCAAGGCCTGGGGCGCCCCAGCCCTTAGGCTTTGGGTGCCCCAGGCCTAGGGCGCCCCAGCCCTTAGGCTTTGGGAGCCCAAGGCCTGGGGCGCCCCAGCCGTTAGGCTTTGGAAACCCCCGGTTTGGGGCGCCCCAGCCCTAAGGCTTAGGGAGCCCATGGCCTGGGAAGCACCAGCGCTTCGGCTTGGGCGCGCCAGGCCTAGGGCGCCCCAGCCCTTAGGCTTTGGGAGCCCAAGGGCTGGGGTGCCCCAGCCCTTAGGCTTAGGGAGCCCCAGGCTGGGGGCGCCACAGCCTTTAGGCTTGGGAGCCCCAGCCCTGGGGCACCCCAGCCCTTGGGCTTTGGGAGCCCCAGGCCTGGGGCACCGAAGCCCTTAGGCTTTGGGAACCCCAGGCATGGTACGCCCCAGGCCTTGGGCTTTGGGATCCCAAGGCTTGGGGCGCCCCAGCCCTTAGGCTTTGGGAGCCCCAGGCCTGGGTCGCCCCAGGACTTATGTTTGGGAGCCCCTGGCCTGGGGCACCCCAGCCCTTCGGCTTAGGGAGCCCCTCATGAGGCAGCTCAGCCTTAGGCTTTGGGAGCCCCAGGCCTGGGGCACCCCAGCCCTTAGGCTTTGGGAGGCCCAGGCCTGGGGCGCCCCAGCCCTTAGGCTTTCGGTGCCCCAGGCCTGGGGCGCTCCAGCCATTAGGCTTAGGGAGCCCATGGCCTGGGACGCCCCAGTCCTTCGGCTTAGGGAGCCCGAGGCCTGGGGCGCAACAGCCCTTAGGCTTAGGGAGCCCCTGGCCTGGGGCGCCACAGCCCTTAGGCTTAGGGTGCCCCAGACCGGGGCGCCCCAGCCCTTAGGCTTTGGGAGCCCCAGGCCTGGGGCGCCCCAGCCCTTAGGCTTAGGGAGCCCAAGGGTTGCGACGCCCCTGCCCTTAGGCTTGGGAGCCCCAGACCAGATGCGCCCCAGCCCTTAGGCTTAGGGAGCCCCAGGCTCTGGACGCCACAGCCCTTAGGCTTAGGGAGCCCATGGCCTGGAGCGCCCCAGCCATAGGCTTAGAGAACCCATGGCTTGGGACGCCCCAGCCCTTCGGGTTAGGGAGCCCCAGTCCTGGGGCGTCCCAGCCCTTAGGCTTTGGGAGCCCCAGGCATGGTACGCCCCAGCCCTTAGGCTTAGGGAGTCCCTGTCCTGGGGCGCCCCTGCCCTTAGGCTTTGGGAGCCCCAGGCCTGGGGCTACCCAGCACTTAGGCTTTGGGAGCCCCAGTGCTGAGGCGCACCAGCCCTTAGGCTAGGGGAGCCCATGGCCTGGGACGCCCCAGCCCTTAGACTTAGGGAGCCCCAGGCCTGGGGGGACCCAGCCCTTCGGGTTTGGTAGCCCCAGGCATGGTACACCCCAGCCCTTAGGCTTAGGGAGCCCCGGGCTTGGCGCGCCCAAGCCTTAGGCTTTGGGATCCCAAGGCCTGGGGCGCCCCAGCCCTTAGGCTTTGGGAGCCCCAGGCCTGGGGCGCTCCAGCCCTTAGGCTTAGGGAGCCCCAGGCCTGGGGCGCACCAGCCCTTAGGTTTAGGGAGCCCATGGCCTGGGATGCCCCAGCCCTTTGGCTTAGGGAGCGCCTGGCCTAGGGCGCCCCAGGCCTTAGGCTTTGGGAGCCTCAGGCCTGAGGCGCCCCGCCCTTAGGCTTAGGGTGCCCCAGGCCTGGGGAGACCCAGTTCTTAGGCTTTGGGAGCCCCAGGCCTAGGGGACTCCAGCTTTCAGGCTTAGGGAGCTCAAGGGCTGTGACGCCCCTGCCCTTAGGCTTTGGAAGCCCTAGACTTTGGGCGCCCCAACCCTTAGGCTTTGGGAGCCCCAGGCCTGGGGCGCCCAAGCCCTTAGGCTTTGGGAGCCCCAGGCCTGGGGTGCTCCAGCCCGTAGGTTTAGGGAGCCCCAAGCCTGGGGCACACCAGCCCTTAGGCTTAGGGAGCCCATGGCCTGGGATGCCCCAGCCATTCGGTTTAGGGCACGCCAGGCCTTGGGCGCCCCAGCCCTTAGGCTTTGGGAGCCCCAGGCCTGGGGCACTCCAGCCCTTAAGCTTAGGGAGCCCCTGGCCTGGGGCGCCCCAGCCCTTAGGCTTTGGGAGCAGAAGGCCTGGGTCGCCCCAGCCCTCAGGCTTTGGGAGCCCATGGCCCGGGGCGCCCCAGCCCTTCGGCTTAGGGAGCCCCTGGCATGGGGCATCCCAGCCTTAGGCTTTGGGAGCCGCAGGCCTGGGGCGTCCCAGCCCTTAGGCTTAATGAGTCCCTGGCCTGGGGCGCCCCAGCCCTTTGGCTAGGGCGCGCCAGGCCTAGGGCGCCCCAGCCTTTAGGCTTTGCGAGCCCAAAGCCTGGGGTGCCCCAGCCCTTAGGCTTAGGGAGCCCATGGCCTGGGATGCCCCAGCCTTCCGGCTAGGGTGCGCCAGGCCTAGGGATCCCTAGCCCTTGGGCTTTGGGAGCCCCAGACCTGGGGCTCTCCAGCACTAAAGCTTAGGGAGCCCCAGGCCTGGGGCGCCGCAGCCCTTAGGCTTAGGGAGCCCCTGGCCTGGGGCGCCACAGCCCTTAGGCTTTGGGAGCTCCAGGCTTGGGGCGCCACAGCCTTTAGGCTTGGGAGCCCCAGGCCTGTGGCCCCCCAGCCCTTAGGTTTAGGGATCCCCAGGCCTGGGTCGCCCCAGCCTTTAGGCTTTTGGAGCTCCAGGCCTGGGGCACCCCAGCCCTTGTGCTTTGGGAGCCCAAGGGTTGCGACGCCCCTGCCCTTAGGCTTGGGAGCCCCAGGCCTGATGCGCCCCAGCCCTTAGGCTTAGGGTGCCCCAGACCGGGGCGCCCCAGCCCTTAGGCTTTGGGAGCCCCAGTCCTGGGGTGCCCCAGCCCTTAGGCTTAGGGAGCCCAAGGGTTGCGACGCCCCTGCCCTTAGGCTTGGGAGCCCCAGGCCAGATGCGCCCCAGCCCTTAGGCTTAGGGAGCCGCAGGCTGTGGGCGCCACAGCCCTTAGGCTTAGGGAGCCCATGGACTGGAGTGCCCCAGCCATAGGCTTAGAGAACCCATGGCTTGGGACGCCCCAGCCCTTTGGGTTAGGGAGCCCAGTCTTGGGGCGTCCCAGCCCTTAGGCTTTGGGAACCCCAGGCATGGTACGGCCCACCCCTTAGGCTTAGGGAGCCCCTGGCCTGGGGCGCCCCTGTTCTTAGGCTTTGGGAGCCCCAGGCCTGGGGCGACCCAGCACTTAGGCTTTGGGAGCCCCAGTGCTGAGGCGCACCAGCCCTTAGGCTAGGGGAGCCCATGGCCTGGGACGCCCCAGCCCTTAGACTTAGGGAGCCCCAGGTCTGGGGGGACCCAGCCCTTCGGCTTTGGTAGCCCCAGGCATGGTACACCCCAGCCATAGGCTTAGGGAGCCCCGGGCCTGGCGCGCCCCAGCCTTAGGCTTTGGGATCCCAAGGCCTGGGGCGCCACGGCCCTTAGGCTTTGGGAGCCCCAGGCCTGGGGCGCTCCAGCCCTTAGGCTTAGGGAGCCCCTGGCCTGGGGCGCACCAGGCCTTAGGTTTAGGGAGCCCATGGCCTGGGATGCCCCAGCCCTTTGGCTTAGGGAGCCCCGGGCCTGGCGCGCCCCAGCCTTAGGCTTTGGAATCCCAAGGCCTGGGGCGCCCCAGCCCTTGGGCTTTGGGAGCCCCAGGCCTGGGGCGCTCCAGCCCTTAGGTTTAGGGAGCCCCAGGCCTGGGGCGCAACAGCCCTTAGGCTTAGGGAGCGCCAGGCCTAGGGCGCCCCAGCCCTTAGGCTTTGGGAGCCTCAGGCCTGAGGCGCCCCGCCCTTAGGCTTAGGGTGCCCCAGGCCTGGGGAGACCCAGCTCTTAGGCTTTGGGAACCCCAGGCCTAGGGCACTCCAGTTTTCAGGCAAGGGAGCCCAAGGGCTGTGACGACCCTGCCCTTAGGCTTTGGAAGCCCAAGGCTTTGGGCGCCCCAACCCTTAGGCTTTGGGAGCCCCAGGCCTTGGGCGCTCCAGCCCGTAGGTTTAGGGAGCCCCAAGCCTGGGGTGCACCAGCCCTTAGGCTTAGGGAGCCCATGGCCTGGGATGCCCCAGCCCTTCGGTTTAGGGCGCGTCAGGCCTTGGGCGCCCCAGCCCATAGGCTTTGGGAGCCACAGTCCTGGGGCGCCCCAGCCCTTATGCTTAGGTGCCCCAAAACTGGGGCGCCCCAGCCCTTAGGCTTTGGGAGCCCCAGGCCTGGGGCGCTTCAGCCCTTAGGCTTTGGGAGCCCCAGGCCTGGGGCTCCCTAGCCCTTAGGCTTACGGAGTCCAAGGGTTGCGACGCCCCTGCCCTTAGGCTTGGGGACCCCAGACCTGATGCGCCCCAGCCCTTAGTCTTAGGGAGCCCCAGGCTCTTGGCGCCACAGCCCTTAGGCTTAGGGAGCCCATGGCCTGGGACGCCCCAGCCATAGGCTTAGGGAACCCATGGCTTGGGACGCCCCAGCCCTTCGGCTTAGGGAGCCCCAGTCCTGGGGCGTCCCAGCCCTTAGGCTTAGGGAGACCCTGGCCTGGGGCGCCCCTGCCCTTAGGCTTTGGGAGCCCCAGGCCTGGGGCACCGCAGCACTTAGGCTTTGGGAGCCCCTGGCCTGGGGCGCCCCAGCCCTTCGGCTTAGGGAGCCTCTGGCATGGGGCGTCCCAGCCTTAGGCTGTGGGAGCCACAGGCCTCGGGCGCCCCAGCCCTTAGGCTTTGGGAGCCCCAGTGATGGGGCGCCCCAGCCCTTAGGCTAGGGGAGCCCATGGCCTGGGACGCCCCAGCCCTTAGACTTAGGGAGCCCCAGGCCTGAGGGGAACCAGCCGTTTGAGTTTGGGAGCCCCAGGCATGGTACACCCCCGCCCTTAGGCTTAGGGAGCCCCAGGCCTGGGGCGCACCAGCCCTTAGGCTTAGGGAGCCCATGGCCTGGGACGCCCCAGCCCTTCGGCTTAGGGAGCGCCAACCCTCGGGCGCCCCAGCCCTTAGGCTTAGGGTGCCCCAGGCCTGGGGAGACCCAGTTCTTAGGCTGTGGGAGCCCCAGGCCTAGGGCACTCCAGCTTTTAGGCTTAGGGAACCCAAGGACTGTGACGCCCCTGCCCTTAGGTTTTGGGAGCCCAAGGCTTTGGGCGCCCCAACCCTTAGGCTTTGGGAGCCCCAGGCCTGGGGCGCTGCAGCCCTTAGGCTTAAGGAGCCCCAGGCCTGGGGCGCACCAGCCCTTAGGCTTAGGGAGCCCATGGCCTGGGACGCCCCAGCCTTTCGGCTTAAGGCGCGCCAGGCCTTGGCCGCCCTATCCCTTTGGCTTTGGGAGCCCCAGGCCTGTGGCGCCCCAGCCCTTAGGCTTAGGGTGCCCCAAGCCTGGTGCGCCCCAGCCCTTAGGCTTTGGGAGCCCCAGGCCTGGGGCACTCCAGCCTTAGGCTTAGGGAGCCCCAGGCCTGGAGCGCCCCAGCCCTTAGGCTTTGGGAGCCCCAGACCTGGGGCGCCACAGCCCTTAGGCTTAGGGAGCCCAAGGGCTGCGACGCCCCTGCTCTTAGGCTTTGGGAGCCGCAGGCCTGGGCGCCCCAGCCCTTAGGCTTTGGGAGCCCAAAGCCTGGGGCGCCCCAGCCCTTAGGCTTTGGGTGCCCCAGACCTGGGGCGCCCCAGCCCTTAGGCTTAATGAGTCCCTGGCCTGGGACGCCCCAACCCTTCGGCTAGGGCGCGCCAGGCCAAGGGTGCCCCAGCCCTTAGGCTTTGGGAGCCCAAAGCCTCGGGTGCCCCAGCCCTTAGGCTTAGGGAGCCCATGGCCTGGGACGCCCCAACCCTTTGGCTAGGGTGCGCAGGCCTAGGGCGCCCCAGCCCTAAGGCTTTGGGAGCCCCAAGCCTGGGGCGCTCCAGCCCTAAGGCTTAGGGAGGCCCAGGCCTGGGGCCCCACAGCCCTTAGGCTTAGGGAGCCCAAGGCTTGCGACTCCCCCAGCCCTTCGGCTTTGGGAGCCCCATGCATGGTACGCCCCAGGCCTTAGGCTTTGGGAGCCCCAGGCTTGGGGCGCCCCAGCCCTTAGGCTTTGGGAGCCCCAGGCCTGGGGCGCCCCAGGACTTAGGTTTGGGAGCCCCTGGCCTGGGGCGCCCCAGCCCGTCGGCTTAGGGAGCCCCTCATGGGGCGGCTCAGCCTTAGGCTTTGGGGGCCCCAGGCCTGGGGCACCCCAGCCCTTAGGCTTAGGGAGCGCCAGGCCTAGGGCGCCCCAGCCCTTAGGCTTAGGGTGCCCCAGGCCTGGGGAGACCCAGTTCTTAGGATGTGGGAGCCCCAGGCCTAGGGCACTCCAGCTTTTAGGCTTAGGGAACCCAAGGGCTGTGACGCCCCTGCCCTTAGGTTTTGGGAGCCCAAGGCTTTGGACGCCCCAACCCTTAGGCTTTGGGAGCCCCAGGCCTGGGGCGCTGCAGCCCTTAGGCTTAAGGAGCCCCAGGCCTGGGGCGCACCAGCCCTTAGGCTTAGGGAGCCCATGGCCTGGGACGCCCCAGCCTTTCGGCTTAAGGCGCGCCAGGCCTTGGGCGCCCTATCCCTTAGGCTTTGGGAGTCCCAGGCCTGGGGCGCCCCAGCCCTTAGGCTTAGGGTGCCCCAAGCCTTGGGCGCCCCAGCCCTTAGGCTTTGGGAGCCCCCGGCCTGGGGCACTCCTGCCCTTAGGCTTAGGAAGCCCCAGGCCCTGGGTGCCACAGCCCTTAGGTTTAGGGAGCCCAGGGCCTGGGACACCCCAGCCCTTGGGCTTAGTGAGCCCCAGGCCTGGGGTGTCCCAGCCCTTAGGTTTAGGGAGCCCCAGGCCTGGGGTGCCCCAGCCCGTAGGCTTAGGGAACTCATGGCTTGGGACGCCCCAGCCCTACGGCTTAGGGAGCCCCAGTCCTGGGGCGCCCCAGCCCTTAGGATTTGGGAGCCACAGGCATGGTACGCCCCAGCCCTTAGGTTAGGGAGCCCCAGGCCTGGGGCTTCCCAGCCCTTAGGCTTTTAGGAGCCCCAGGCCTGGGGCGCCCCAGCCCTTCGGCTTAGGGAGCCCCTGGCATGGGGCGGCCCAGCCCTTCGGCTTAGGGAGCCCCTGGCATGGGGCGGCCCAGCCCTTCGGCTTTGGGAGCTCCAGGCTGGGGGCGCCACAGCCTTTAGGCTTGGGAGCCCCAGCCCTGGCGCACCCCAGCCCTTGGGCTTTGGGAGCCCCAGGCCTGGGGCACCGAAGCCCTTAGGTTTGGGAACCCCAGGCATGGTTTGTCCCAGGCCTTAGGTTTGGGAGCCCCAGGCTTGGGGCGCCCAAGCCCTTAGGCTTTGGGAGCCCCAGGCCTGGGGCGCCCCAGGACTTAGGTTTGGGAGCCCCTGGCCTGGGCCCCCCCAGCCTTTCGGCTTAGGGCGCCCCTCATGTGGCGGCTCAGCCTTAGGCTTTGGGAGCCCCAAGCCTGGGTCACCCCAGCCCTTAGGCTTTGGGAGCCACAGGCCGGTGCACCCCAGCCCTTAGGCTTTGGGAGCCCAAGGCCTGGGGCGCCCCAGCCCTTAGGCTTTGGGTGCTCCACGCCTGGGGCGCTCCAGCCATTAGGCTTAGGGAGCCCATGGCCTGGGACGCCCCAGCCCTTCGGCTTAGGGAAACCCAGGCCTGGGGCGCCCCAGCCCTTAGGCTTAGGGAGCCCCTGGCCTGGGGCGCCACAGCCCTTAGGCTTAGGGTGCCCCAGACCGGGGCGCCCCAGCCCTTAGGCTTTGGGAGCCCCAGGCCTGGGGCGCCCCAACCCTTAGGCTTAGGGAGCCACAGGCCTGGGGGGACCCAGCCCTTCGGGTTTGGTAGCCCCAGGCATGGTACACCCCAGGCCTTAGGCTTAGGGAGCCCCGGGCCTGGCGCGCCCCAGCATTAGGCTTTGGGATCCCAAGGCCTGGGGCGCCCCAGCCCTTAGGCTTTAGGAGCCCCAGGCCTGGGGCGCTCCAGCCCTTAGGCTAAGGGTGCCCCAGGCCTGGGGAGACGCAGTTCTTAGGTTTTGGGAGCCCCAGGCCTAGGGCACTCCAGCTTTCAGGATTAGGGAGCCCAAGGGCTGTGACGCCCCTGCCCTTAGGCTTTGGAAGCCCAAGGCTTTGGGCGCCCCAACCCTTAGGCTTTGGGAGGCCTCGGCCTGGGGCGATCCAGCCCGTAGGTTTAGGGATACCCAAGCCTGGGGCGCACCAGCCCTTAGGCTTAGGGAGCCCATGGCCTGGGATACCCCAGTCCTTCGGTTTTGGGCGCGCCAGGCCTTGGGCGCCCCAGCCCTTAGGCTTTGGGAGCCCCAGGCCTGGGGCACTCCAGCCCTTAGGCTTAGGGAGCCCCAGGCCTGGGGCGCTCCAGCCCTCAGGCTTTGGGAGTCCCAGGCCTGGGGCTCCCTAGCCCTTAGGCTTAGGGAGCCCAAGGGTTGCGACGCCCCTGCCCTTAGGCTTGGGAACCCCAGGCCTGATGCATCCCAGCCCTTAGGCTTAGGGAGCCCCAGGCTCTGGGCGCCACAGCCCTTAGGCTTAGGGAGCCCATGGCCTGGGGCGCCCCAGCCATAGGCTTAGGGAACCCATGGCTTGGGACGCCCCAGCCCTTCGGCTTAGGGAGCCCCAGTCCTGGGGCGTCCCAGCCCTTAGGCTTAGGGAGACCCTGGCCTGGGGCACCCCTGCCCTTAGGCTTTGGGAGACCCAGGCCTGGGGCGCCCCAGCACTTAGGCTTTGGGAGCCCCTGGCCTGGGGCGCCCCAGCCCTTCGGCTTAGGGAGCCCCTGGCATGGGGCGTCCCAGCCTTAGGCTGTGGGAGCCACAGGCCTCGGGCGCCCCAGCCCTTAGGCTTTGGGAGCCCCAGTGCTGGGGCACACCAGCCCTTAGGCTAGGGGAGCCCATGGCCTGGGACGCCCGAGCCCTTAGACTTAGGGAGCCCCAGGCCTGAGGGGAACCAGCCCTTCGAGTTTGGGAGCCCCAGACATGGTACACCCCAGCCCTTAGGTTTAGGGAGCCCCAGGCCTGGTGCGCACCAGCCCTTAGGCTTAGGGAGCCCATGGCCTGGGACGCCCCAGCCCTTCGGCTTAGGGAGCACCAGGCCTATGGCGCCCCAGCCCTTAGGCTTAGGGTGCCCCAGGCCTGGGGAGACCCAGCTCTTAGGCTGTGGGAGCCCCAGGCCTAGGTCACTCCCGCTTTTATGCTTAGGGAACCCAAGGGCTGTGACGCCCCTGCCCTTAGGCTTTGGGAGCCCAAGGCTTTGGGAGCCCCAGGCCTGGGGCCCACCAGCCCTTAGGCTTAGGGAGCCCATGGCCTGGGACGCCCCAGCCCTTCGGCTTAAGGCGCGCCAGGCCTTGGGCGCCCTATCCCTTAGGCTTTGTGAGCCCCAGGCCTGGGGCGCCCCAGCCCTTAGGCTTTGGGAGCCCCAGGCCTGGGGCACTCCAGCCCTTAGGCTTAGGGAGCCCCAGGCCTGGGACGCCCCAGCCCTTAGGCTTTGGGAGCCCCAGACCTGGGGCGCCACAGCCCTTAGGCTTAGGGAGCCCAAGGGCTGCGACTCCCCTGCCCTTAGGAGTTGGGAGCCCCAGGCCTGATGCGCCCCAGCCCTTAGGCTTAGGGAGCCCCAGGCCCTGGGTGCCACAGCCCTTAGGCTTAGGGAGCCCAAGGCTTGCGACTCCCCCAGCCCTTCGGCTTAGGGAGCCCCAGGCCTGAAGCCCCCCAGGCCATAGGCTTAGGGAGCCCCTGGCCTGGGGCGCCCCAGCCCTTCGGCTTAGGGAGCTCCTGGCATGGGGCGTCCCAGCCTTAGAATTGGGAGCCCCAGGCCTGGGGCGCCCAAGCCCTTAGGCTTTGGGAACCCAAGGCCTGGGGCGCCCCAGCCCTTAGGCTTTGGGTGCCCCAGGCCTAGGGCGCCCCAGCCCTTAGGCTTTGGGAGCCCAAGGCCTGGGGCGCCCCAGCCGTTAGGCTTTGGAAACCCCCGGTTTGGGGCGCCCCAGCCCTAAGGCTTAGGGAGCCCATGGCCTGGGAAGCACCAGCGCTTCGGCTTGGGCGCGCCAGGCCTAGGGCGCCCCAGCCCTTAGGCTTTGGGAGCCCAAGGGCTGGGGTGCCCCAGCCCTTAGGCTTAGGCAGCCCCAGGCTGGGGGCGCCACAGCCTTTAGGCTTGGGAGCCCCAGCCCTGGGGCACCCCAGCCCTTGGGCTTTGGGAGCCCCAGGCCTGGGGCACCGAAGCCCTTAGGCTTTGGGAACCCCAGGCATGGTACGCCCCAGGCCTTGGGCTTTGGGATCCCAAGGCTTGGGGCGCCCCAGCCCTTAGGCTTTGGGAGCCCCAGGCCTGGGTCGCCCCAGGACTTATGTTTGGGAGCCCCTGGCCTGGGGCGCCCCAGCCCTTCGGCTTAGGGAGCCCCTCATGAGGCGGCTCAGCCTTAGGCTTTGGGAGCCCCAGGCCTGGGGCACCCCAGCCCTTAGGCTTTGGGAGGCCCAGGCCTGGGGCGCCCCAGCCCTTAGGCTTTCGGTGCCCCAGGCCTGGGGCGCTCCAGCCATTAGGCTTAGGGAGCCCATGGCCTGGGACGCCCCAGTCCTTCGGCTTAGGGAGCCCGAGGCCTGGGGCGCAACAGCCCTTAGGCTTAGGGAGCCCCTGGCCTGGGGCGCCACAGCCCTTAGGCTTAGGGTGCCCCAGACCGGGGCGCCCCAGCCCTTAGGCTTTGGGAGCCCAAGGGTTGCGACGCCCCTGCCCTTAGGCTTGGGAGCCCCAGACCAGATGCGCCCCAGCCCTTAGGCTTAGGGAGCCCCAGGCTCTGGACGCCACAGCCCTTAGGCTTAGGGAGCCCATGGCCTGGAGCGCCCCAGCCATAGGCTTAGAGAACCCATGGCTTGGGACGCCCCAGCCCTTCGGGTTAGGGAGCCCCAGTCCTGGGGCGTCCCAGCCCTTAGGCTTTGGGAGCCCCAGGCATGGTACGCCCCAGCCCTTAGGCTTAGGGAGTCCCTGTCCTGGGGCGCCCCTGCCCTTAGGCTTTGGGAGCCCCAGGCCTGGGGCTACCCAGCACTTAGGCTTTGGGAGCCCCAGTGCTGAGGCGCACCAGCCCTTAGGCTAGGGGAGCCCATGGCCTGGGACGCCCCAGCCCTTAGACTTAGGGAGCCCCAGGCCTGGGGGGACCCAGCCCTTCGGGTTTGGTAGCCCCAGGCATGGTACACCCCAGCCCTTAGGCTTAGGGAGCCCCGGGCTTGGCGCGCCCAAGCCTTAGGCTTTGGGATCCCAAGGCCTGGGGCGCCCCAGCCCTTAGGCTTTGGGAGCCCCAGGCCTGGGGCGCTCCAGCCCTTAGGCTTAGGGAGCCCCAGGCCTGGGGCGCACCAGCCCTTAGGTTTAGGGAGCCCATGGCCTGGGATGCCCCAGCCCTTTGGCTTAGGGAGCGCCTGGCCTAGGGCGCCCCAGGCCTTAGGCTTTGGGAGCCTCAGGCCTGAGGCGCCCCGCCCTTAGGCTTAGGGTGCCCCAGGCCTGGGGAGACCCAGTTCTTAGGCTTTGGGAGCCCCAGGCCTAGGGGATTCCAGCTTTCAGGCTTAGGGAGCTCAAGGGCTGTGACGCCCCTGCCCTTAGGCTTTGGAAGCCCTAGACTTTGGGCGCCCCAACCCTTAGGCTTTGGGAGCCCCAGGCCTGGGGCGCCCAAGCCCTTAGGCTTTGGGAGCCCCAGGCCTGGGGTGCTCCAGCCCGTAGGTTTAGGGAGCCCCAAGCCTGGGGCACACCAGCCCTTAGGCTTAGGGAGCCCATGGCCTGGGATGCCCCAGCCATTCGGTTTAGGGCACGCCAGGCCTTGGGCGCCCCAGCCCTTAGGCTTTGGGAGCCCCAGGCCTGGGGCACTCCAGCCCTTAAGCTTAGGGAGCCCCAGTCCTGGGACGCTCCAGCCCTCAGGCTTTGGGAGCCCCAGGCCTGGGGCTCCCTAGCCCTTAGGCTTAGGGAGCCCAAGGGTTGCGACACCCCTGCCCTTAGGCTTGAGAACCCCAGGCCTGATGCGCCCCAGCCCTTAGGCTTAGGGAGCCCCAGGCTCTGGGCGACACAGCCCTTAGGCTTAGGGAGCCCATGGCCTGGGGCGCCCCAGCCATAGGCTTAGGGAACCCATGGCTTGGGACGCCCCAGCCCTTCGGCTTAGGGAGCCCCAGTCCTGGGGCGTCCCAGCCCTTAGGCTTAGGGAGACCCTGGCCTGGGGCACCCCTGCCCTTAGGCTTTGGGAGACCCAGGCCTGGGGCGCCCCAGCACTTAGGCTTTGGGAGCCCCTGGCCTGGGGCGCCCCAGCCCTTCGGCTTAGGGAGCCCCTGGCATGGGGCGTCCCAGCCTTAGGCTGTGGGAGCCACAGGCCTCGGGCGCCCCAGCCCTTAGGCTTTGGGAGCCCCAGTGCTGGGGCGCACCAGCCCTTAGGCTAGGGGAGCCCATGGCCTGGGACGCCCGAGCCCTTAGACTTAGGGAGCCCCAGGCCTGAGGGGAACCAGCCCTTCGAGTTTGGGAGCCCCAGACATGGTACACCCCAGCCCTTAGGTTTAGGGAGCCCCAGGCCTGGTGCGCACCAGCCCTTAGGCTTAGGGAGCCCATGGCCTGGGACGCCCCAGCCCTTCGGCTTAGGGAGCACCAGGCCTATGGCGCCCCAGCCCTTAGGCTTAGGGTGCCCCAGGCCTGGGGAGACCCAGCTCTTAGGCTGTGGGAGCCCCAGGCCTAGGTCACTCCCGCTTTTATGCTTAGGGAACCCAAGGGCTGTGACGCCCCTGCCCTTAGGCTTTGGGAGTCCAAGGCTTTGGGAGCCCCAGGCCTGGGGCCCACCAGCCCTTAGGCTTAGGGAGCCCATGGCCTGGGACGCCCCAGCCCTTCGGCTTAAGGCGCGCCAGGCCTTGGGCGCCCTATCCCTTAGGCTTTGTGAGCCCCAGGCCTGGGGCGCCCCAGCCCTTAGGCTTTGGGAGCCCCAGGCCTGGGGCACTCCAGCCCTTAGGCTTAGGGAGCCCCAGGCCTGGGACGCCCCAGCCCTTAGGCTTTGGGAGCCCCAGACCTGGGGCGCCACAGCCCTTAGGCTTAGGGAGCCCAAGGGCTGCGACTCCCCTGCCCTTAGGAGTTGGGAGCCCCAGGCCTGATGCGCCCCAGCCCTTAGGCTTAGGGAGCCCCAGGCCCTGGGTGCCACAGCCCTCAGGCTTAGGGAGCCCAAGGCTTGCGACTCCCCCAGCCCTTCGGCTTAGGGAGCCCCAGGCCTGAAGCCCCCCAGGCCATAGGCTTAGGGAGCCCCTGGCCTGGGGCGCCCCAGCCCTTCGGCTTAGGGAGCTCCTGGCATGGGGCGTCCCAGCCTTAGAATTGGGAGCCCCAGGCCTGGGGCGCCCAAGCCCTTAGGCTTTGGGAACCCAAGGCCTGGGGCGCCCCAGCCCTTAGGCTTTGGGGGCCCCAGGCCTAGGGCGCCCCAGCCCTTAGGCTTTGGGAGCCCAAGGCCTGGGGCGCCCCAGCCGTTAGGCTTTGGAAACCCCCGGTTTGGGGCGCCCCAGCCCTAAGGCTTAGGGAGCCCATGGCCTGGGAAGCACCAGCGCTTCGGCTTGGGCGCGCCAGGCCTAGGGCGCCCCAGCCCTTAGGCTTTGGGAGCCCAAGGGCTGGGGTGCCCCAGCCCTTAGGCTTAGGGAGCCCCAGGCTGGGGGCGCCACAGCCTTTAGGCTTGGGAGCCCCAGCCCTGGGGCACCCCAGCCCTTGGGCTTTGGGAGCCCCAGGCCTGGGGCACCGAAGCCCTTAGGCTTTGGGAACCCCAGGCATGGTACGCCCCAGGCCTTGGGCTTTGGGATCCCAAGGCTTGGGGCGCCCCAGCCCTTAGGCTTTGGGAGCCCCAGGCCTGGGTCGCCCCAGGACTTATGTTTGGGAGCCCCTGGCCTGGGGCGCCCCAGCCCTTCGGCTTAGGGAGCCCCTCATGAGGCGGCTCAGCCTTAGGCTTTGGGAGCCCCAGGCCTGGGGCACCCCAGCCCTTAGGCTTTGGGAGGCCCAGGCCTGGGGCGCCCCAGCCCTTAGGCTTTCGGTGCCCCAGGCCTGGGGCGCTCCAGCCATTAGGCTTAGGGAGCCCATGGCCTGGGACGCCCCAGTCCTTCGGCTTAGGGAGCCCGAGGCCTGGGGCGCAACAGCCCTTAGGCTTAGGGAGCCCCTGGCCTGGGGCGCCACAGCCCTTAGGCTTAGGGTGCCCCAGACCGGGGCGCCCCAGCCCTTAGGCTTTGGGAGCCCCAGGCCTGGGGCGCCCCAGCCCTTAGGCTTAGGGAGCCCAAGGGTTGCGACGCCCCTGCCCTTAGGCTTGGGAGCCCCAGACCAGATGCGCCCCAGCCCTTAGGCTTAGGGAGCCCCAGGCTCTGGACGCCACAGCCCTTAGGCTTAGGGAGCCCATGGCCTGGAGCGCCCCAGCCATACGCTTAGAGAACCCATGGCTTGGGACGCCCCAGCCCTTCGGGTTAGGGAGCCCCAGTCCTGGGGCGTCCCAGCCCTTAGGCTTTGGGAGCCCCAGGCATGGTACGCCCCAGCCCTTAGGCTTAGGGAGTCCCTGTCCTGGGGCGCCCCTGCCCTTAGGCTTTTGGAGCCCCAGGCCTGGGGCTACCCAGCACTTAGGCTTTGGGAGCCCCAGTGCTGAGGCGCACCAGCCCTTAGGCTAGGGGAGCCCATGGCCTGGGACGCCCCAGCCCTTAGACTTAGGGAGCCCCAGGCCTGGGGGGACCCAGCCCTTCGGGTTTGGTAGCCCCAGGCATGGTACACCCCAGCCCTTAGGCTTAGGGAGCCCCGGGCTTGGCGCGCCCAAGCCTTAGGCTTTGGGATCCCAAGGCCTGGGGCGCCCCAGCCCTTAGGCTTTGGGAGCCCCAGGCCTGGGGCGCTCCAGCCCTTAGGCTTAGGGAGCCCCAGGCCTGGGGCGCACCAGCCCTTAGGTTTAGGGAGCCCATGGCCTGGGATGCCCCAGCCCTTTGGCTTAGGGAGCGCCAGGCCTAGGGCGCCCCAGGCCTTAGGCTTTGGGAGCCTCAGGCCTGAGGCGCCCCGCCCTTGGGTTAGGGTGCCCCAGGCCTGGGGAGACCCAGTTCTTAGGCTTTGGGAGCCCCAGGCCTAGGGGACTCCAGCTTTCAGGCTTAGGGAGCTCAAGGGCTGTGACGCCCCTGCCCTTAGGCTTTGGAAGCCCTAGACTTTGGGCGCCCCAACCCTTAGGCTTTGGGAGCCCCAGGCCTGGGGCGCCCAAGCCCTTAGGCTTTGGGAGCCCCAGGCCTGGGGTGCTCCAGCCCGTAGGTTTAGGGAGCCCCAAGCCTGGGGCACACCAGCCCTTAGGCTTAGGGAGCCCATGGCCTGGGATGCCCCAGCCATTCGGTTTAGGGCACGCCAGGCCTTGGGCGCCCCAGCCCTTAGGCTTTGGGAGCCCCAGGCCTGGGGCACTCCAGCCCTTAAGCTTAGGGAGCCCCAGGCCTGGGACGCTCCAGCCCTCAGGCTTTGGGAGCCCCAGGCCTGGGGCTCCCTAGCCCTTAGGCTTAGGGAGCCCAAGGGTTGCGACACCCCTGCCCTTAGGCTTGAGAACCCCAGGCCTGATGCGCCCCAGCCCTTAGGCTTAGGGAGCCCCAGGCTCTGGGCGACACAGCCCTTAGGCTTAGGGAGCCCATGGCCTGGGGCGCCCCAGCCATAGGCTTAGGGAACCCATGGCTTGGGACGCCCCAGCCCTTCGGCTTAGGGAGCCCCAGTCCTGGGGCGTCCCAGCCCTTAGGCTTAGGGAGACCCTGGCCTGGGGCGCCCCTGCCCTTAGGCTTTGGGAGCGCCAGGCCTGGGGCGCCCCAGCACTTAGGCTTTGGGAGCCCCTGGCCTGGGGTGCCCCAGCCCTTCGGCTTAGGGAGCCCCTGGCATGGGGCGTCCCAGCCTTAGGCTGTGGGAGCCACAGGCCTCGGGCGCCCCAGCCCTTAGGCTTTGGGAGCCCCAGTGCTGGGGCGCACCAGCCCTTACGCTAGGGGAGCCCATGGCCTGGGACGCCCCAGCCCTTAGACTTAGGGAGCCCCAGGCCTGAGGGGAACCAGCCCTTCGAGTTTGGGAGCCCCAGGCATGGTACACCCCAGCCCTTAGGCTTAGGGAGCCCCAGGCCTGGTGCGCACCAGCCCTTAGGCTTAGGGAGCCCATGGCCTGGGACGCCCCAGCCCTTCGGCTTAGGGAGCGCCAGGCCTAGGGCGCCCCAGCCCTTAGGCTTAGGGTGCCCCAGGCCTGGGGAGACCCAGCTCTTAGGATGTGGGAGCCCCAGGCCTAGGGCACTCCAGCTTTTAGGCTTAGGGAACCCAAGGGCTGTGACGCCCCTGCCCATAGGCTTTGTGAGCCCAAGGCTTTGGGCGCCCCAACCCTTAGGCTTTGGGAGCCCCAGGCCTGGGGCGCACCAGCCCTTAGGCTTAGGGAGCCCATGGCCTGGGACGCCCCAGCCCTTCGGATTAGGGCGCGCCAGGCCTTGGGCGCCCTATCCCTTAGGCTTTGGGAGCCCCAGGTCTGGGGCGCCCCAGCCCTTAGGCTTTGGGAGCCCCAGTGCTGGGGCGCACCAGCCCTTCGGCAAGGGCGCGCCTGGCCTAGGGCACCCCAGCCCTTAGGCTTTGGGAGCCCCAGGCCTGGGGCGCTCCAACCCTAAGGCTTAGGGATCCCAAGGCTTGCGACTCCCCAGCCATTCGGCTTAGGGAGCTCAGGGCGGAAGCCCCCCAGCTCTAAGGCTTAGGGAGCCCCTGGCCTGGGGCGCCCCAGCCCTTAGGCTTTGGGACCACAAGGCCTGGGTCGCCCCAGCCCTTAGGCTTAGGGAGCCCAAGGCTTGCGCCTCCCCAGCCATTCGGCTTAGGGAGCCTCAGGGCGGAAGCCCCCCAGCTCTAAGGCTTAGGGAGTCCCTGGCCTGGGGCGCCCCAGCCCTTAGGCTTTGGGAGCACAAGGCCTGGGTCGCCCCAGCCCTTAGGCTTTGGGAGCCCCTGGCCCGGGGCGCCCCAGCCCTTCGGCTTAGGGATCCTCTGGCATGGGGCATCCCAGCCTTAGGCTTTGGGAGCCGCAGCCCTGGGGCGCCCCAGCCCTTAGGCTTAATGAGTCCCTGGCCTGGGGCGCCACAGCCCTTCGGCTAGGGCGCACCAGGCCTTGGGCGCCCCAGCCCTTAGGCTTTGGGAGCAGAAAGCCAGGGGTGCCCCAGCCCTTAGGCTTAGGTAGCCCATGGCCTGGGATGCCCCAGCCCTCCGTGTAGGGTGCGCCAGGCCTAGGGCGCCCTAGCCCTTGGGCTTTGGGAGCCCCAGGCCTGGGGCGCTCCAGCCCTAAGGCTTAGGGAGCCCCAGGCCTGGGGCGCCCCAGCCCTTAGGCTTTGGGAGCCCCTGGCCTGGGGCGCCCCAGCCCTTCGGCTTAGGGAGCCCCTGGCCTGGGGCGCCCCAGCCCTTAGGCTTTGGGAGCCCCAGTGCTGGGGCGCACCAGCCCTTACGCTAGGGGAGCCCATGGCCTGGGACGCCCCAGCCCTTAGACTTAGGGAGCCCCAGGCCTGAGGGGAACCAGCCCTTCGAGTTTGGGAGCCCCAGGCATGGTACACCCCAGCCCTTAGGCTTAGGGAGCCCCAGGCCTGGTGCGCACCAGCCCTTAGGCTTAGGGAGCCCATGGCCTGGGACGCCCCAGCCCTTCGGCTTAGGGAGCGCCACGCCTTGGGCGTCCCAGCCCTTAGGCTTAGGGTGCCCCAGGCCTGGGGAGACCCAGCTCTTAGGCTGTGGGAGCCCCAGGCCTAGGGCACTCCAGCTTTTAGGCTTAGGGAACCCAAGGGCTGTGACGCCCCTGTCCTTAGGCTTTGGGAGCCCAAGGCTTTGGGCGCCCCAACCCTTAGGCTTTGGGAGCCCCAGGCCTGGGGCGCACCAGCTCTTAGGCTTAGGGAGCCCATGGCCTGGGACGCCCCAGCCCTTCGGCTTAGGGCGCGCCAGGCCTTGGGCGCCCTATCCCTTAGGCTTTGGGAGCCCCAGGCCTGGGGCGCCCCAGCCCTTAGGCTTAGGGTGCCCCAAGCCTGGGGCGCCCCAGCCCTTAGGTTTTGGGAGCCCCAGGCCTGGGGCACTCCAGCCCTTAGGCTTAGGGAGCCCCAGGCCTGGGGCCCCACAGCCCTTAGGCTTAGGGAGCCCAAGGGCTGTGACGCCCCTGCCCTTAGGCTTTGGGAGCCCCAGGCCTGATGCGCCCCAGCCCTTAGGTTAGGGAGCCCCAGGCCCTGGGTGCCACAGCCCTTAGGCTTAGGGAGCCCACGGCCTGGGACGCCCCAGCCCTTCGGATTAGGGCGCGCCAGGCCTTGGGCGCCCTATCCCTTAGGCTTTGGGAGCCCCAGGTCTGGGGCGCCCCAGCCCTTAGGCTTAGGGAGCCCCTGGCCTGGGGCGCCACAGCCCTTAGGCTTAGGGTGCCCCAGACCGGGGCGCCCCAGCCCTTAGGCTTTGGGAGCCCCAGGCCTGGGGCGCCCCAACCCTTAGGCTTAGGGAGCCACAGGCCTGGGGGGACCCAGCCCTTCGGGTTTGGTAGCCCCAGGCATGGTACACCCCAGGCCTTAGGCTTAGGGAGCCCCGGGCCTGGCGCGCCCCAGCATTAGGCTTTGGGATCCCAAGGCCTGGGGCGCCCCAGCCCTTAGGCTTTAGGAGCCCCAGGCCTGGGGCGCTCCAGCCCTTAGGCTAAGGGTGCCCCAGGCCTGGGGAGACGCAGTTCTTAGGTTTTGGGAGCCCCAGGCCTAGGGCACTCC
Source organism: Tenrec ecaudatus (assembly GCF_050624435.1). NCBI lineage: Eukaryota > Metazoa > Chordata > Mammalia > Afrosoricida > Tenrecidae > Tenrec > Tenrec ecaudatus. Next base: position 708,728 of record NW_027459537.1, on the reverse strand, counting down.
AGCTTTCAGGATTAGGGAGCCCAAGGGCTGTGACGCCCCTGCCCTTAGGCTTTGGAAGCCCAAGGCTTTGGGCGCCCCAACCCTTAGGCTTTGGGAGGCCTCGGCCTGGGGCGATCCAGCCCGTAGGTTTAGGGATACCCAAGCCTGGGGCGCACCAGCCCTTAGGCTTAGGGAGCCCATGGCCTGGGATACCCCAGTCCTTCGGTTTTGGGCGCGCCAGGCCTTGGGCGCCCCAGCCCTTAGGCTTTGGGAGCCCCAGGCCTGGGGCACTCCAGCCCTTAGGCTTAGGGAGCCCCAGGCCTGGGGCGCTCCAGCCCTCAGGCTTTGGGAGTCCCAGGCCTGGGGCTCCCTAGCCCTTAGGCTTAGGGAGCCCAAGGGTTGCGACGCCCCTGCCCTTAGGCTTGGGAACCCCAGGCCTGATGCATCCCAGCCCTTAGGCTTAGGGAGCCCCAGGCTCTGGGCGCCACAGCCCTTAGGCTTAGGGAGCCCATGGCCTGGGGCGCCCCAGCCATAGGCTTAGGGAACCCATGGCTTGGGACGCCCCAGCCCTTCGGCTTAGGGAGCCCCAGTCCTGGGGCGTCCCAGCCCTTAGGCTTAGGGAGACCCTGGCCTGGGGCACCCCTGCCCTTAGGCTTTGGGAGACCCAGGCCTGGGGCGCCCCAGCACTTAGGCTTTGGGAGCCCCTGGCCTGGGGCGCCCCAGCCCTTCGGCTTAGGGAGCCCCTGGCATGGGGCGTCCCAGCCTTAGGCTGTGGGAGCCACAGGCCTCGGGCGCCCCAGCCCTTAGGCTTTGGGAGCCCCAGTGCTGGGGCGCACCAGCCCTTAGGCTAGGGGAGCCCATGGCCTGGGACGCCCGAGCCCTTAGACTTAGGGAGCCCCAGGCCTGAGGGGAACCAGCCCTTCGAGTTTGGGAGCCCCAGACATGGTACACCCCAGCCCTTAGGTTTAGGGAGCCCCAGGCATGGTGCGCACCAGCCCTTAGGCTTAGGGAGCCCATGGCCTGGGACGCCCCAGCCCTTCGGCTTAGGGAGCACCAGGCCTATGGCGCCCCAGCCCTTAGGCTTAGGGTGCCCCAGGCCTGGGGAGACCCAGCTCCTAGGCTGTGGGAGCCCCAGGCCTAGGTCACTCCCGCTTTTATGCTTAGGGAACCCAAGGGCTGTGACGCCCCTGCCCTTAGGCTTTGGGAGCCCAAGGCTTTGGGAGCCCCAGGCCTGGGGCCCACCAGCCCTTAGGCTTAGGGAGCCCATGGCCTGGGACGCCCCAGCCCTTCGGCTTAAGGCGCGCCAGGCCTTGGGCGCCCTATCCCTTAGGCTTTGTGAGCCCCAGGCCTGGGGCGCCCCAGCCCTTAGGCTTTGGGAGCCCCAGGCCTGGGGCACTCCAGCCCTTAGGCTTAGGGAGCCCCAGGCCTGGGACGCCCCAGCCCTTAGGCTTTGGGAGCCCCAGACCTGGGGCGCCACAGCCCTTAGGCTTAGGGAGCCCAAGGGCTGCGACTCCCCTGCCCTTAGGAGTTGGGAGCCCCAGGCCTGATGCGCCCCAGCCCTTAGGCTTAGGGAGCCCCAGGCCCTGGGTGCCACAGCCCTTAGGCTTAGGGAGCCCAAGGCTTGCGACTCCCCCAGCCCTTCGGCTTAGGGAGCCCCAGGCCTGAAGCCCCCCAGGCCATAGGCTTAGGGAGCCCCTGGCCTGGGGCGCCCCAGCCCTTCGGCTTAGGGAGCTCCTGGCATGGGGCGTCCCAGCCTTAGAATTGGGAGCCCCAGGCCTGGGGCGCCCAAGCCCTTAGGCTTTGGGAACCCAAGGCCTGGGGCGCCCCAGCCCTTAGGCTTTGGGTGCCCCAGGCCTAGGGCGCCCCAGCCCTTAGGCTTTGGGAGCCCAAGGCCTGGGGCGCCCCAGCCGTTAGGCTTTGGAAACCCCCGGTTTGGGGCGCCCCAGCCCTAAGGCTTAGGGAGCCCATGGCCTGGGAAGCACCAGCGCTTCGGCTTGGGCGCGCCAGGCCTAGGGCGCCCCAGCCCTTAGGCTTTGGGAGCCCAAGGGCTGGGGTGCCCCAGCCCTTAGGCTTAGGGAGCCCCAGGCTGGGGGCGCCACAGCCTTTAGGCTTGGGAGCCCCAGCCCTGGGGCACCCCAGCCCTTGGGCTTTGGGAGCCCCAGGCCTGGGGCACCGAAGCCCTTAGGCTTTGGGAACCCCAGGCATGGTACGCCCCAGGCCTTGGGCTTTGGGATCCCAAGGCTTGGGGCGCCCCAGCCCTTAGGCTTTGGGAGCCCCAGGCCTGGGTCGCCCCAGGACTTATGTTTGGGAGCCCCTGGCCTGGGGCGCCCCAGCCCTTCGGCTTAGGGAGCCCCTCATGAGGCGGCTCAGCCTTAGGCTTTGGGAGCCCCAGGCCTGGGGCACCCCAGCCCTTAGGCTTTGGGAGGCCCAGGCCTGGGGCGCCCCAGCCCTTAGGCTTTCGGTGCCCCAGGCCTGGGGCGCTCCAGCCATTAGGCTTAGGGAGCCCATGGCCTGGGACGCCCCAGTCCTTCGGCTTAGGGAGCCCGAGGCCTGGGGCGCAACAGCCCTTAGGCTTAGGGAGCCCCTGGCCTGGGGCGCCACAGCCCTTAGGCTTAGGGTGCCCCAGACCGGGGCGCCCCAGCCCTTAGGCTTTGGGAGCCCCAGGCCTGGGGCGCCCCAGCCCTTAGGCTTAGGGAGCCCAAGGGTTGCGACGCCCCTGCCCTTAGGCTTGGGAGCCCCAGACCAGATGCGCCCCAGCCCTTAGGCTTAGGGAGCCCCAGGCTCTGGACGCCACAGCCCTTAGGCTTAGGGAGCCCATGGCCTGGAGCGCCCCAGCCATAGGCTTAGAGAACCCATGGCTTGGGACGCCCCAGCCCTTCGGGTTAGGGAGCCCCAGTCCTGGGGCGTCCCAGCCCTTAGGCTTTGGGAGCCCCAGGCATGGTACGCCCCAGCCCTTAGGCTTAGGGAGTCCCTGTCCTGGGGCGCCCCTGCCCTTAGGCTTTGGGAGCCCCAGGCCTGGGGCTACCCAGCACTTAGGCTTTGGGAGCCCCAGTGCTGAGGCGCACCAGCCCTTAGGCTAGGGGAGCCCATGGCCTGGGACGCCCCAGCCCTTAGACTTAGGGAGCCCCAGGCCTGGGGGGACCCAGCCCTTCGGGTTTGGTAGCCCCAGGCATGGTACACCCCAGCCCTTAGGCTTAGGGAGCCCCGGGCTTGGCGCGCCCAAGCCTTAGGCTTTGGGATCCCAAGGCCTGGGGCGCCCCAGCCCTTAGGCTTTGGGAGCCCCAGGCCTGGGGCGCTCCAGCCCTTAGGCTTAGGGAGCCCCAGGCCTGGGGCGCACCAGCCCTTAGGTTTAGGGAGCCCATGGCCTGGGATGCCCCAGCCCTTTGGCTTAAGGAGCGCCTGGCCTAGGGCGCCCCAGGCCTTAGGCTTTGGGAGCCTCAGGCCTGAGGCGCCCCGCCCTTAGGCTTAGGGTGCCCCAGGCCTGGGGAGACCCAGTTCTTAGGCTTTGGGAGCCCCAGGCCTAGGGGACTCCAGCTTTCAGGCTTAGGGAGCTCAAGGGCTGTGACGCCCCTGCCCTTAGGCTTTGGAAGCCCTAGACTTTGGGCGCCCCAACCCTTAGGCTTTGGGAGCCCCAGGCCTGGTGCGCCCAAGCCCTTAGGCTTTGGGAGCCCCAGGCCTGGGGTGCTCCAGCCCGTAGGTTTAGGGAGCCCCAAGCCTGGGGCACACCAGCCCTTAGGCTTAGGGAGCCCATGGCCTGGGATGCCCCAGCCATTCGGTTTAGGGCACGCCAGGCCTTGGGCGCCCCAGCCCTTAGGCTTTGGGAGCCCCAGGCCTGGGGCACTCCAGCCCTTAAGCTTAGGGAGCCCCAGGCCTGGGACGCTCCAGCCCTCAGGCTTTGGGAGCCCCAGGCCTGGGGCTCCCTAGCCCTTAGGCTTAGGGAGCCCAAGGGTTGCGACACCCCTGCCCTTAGGCTTGAGAACCCCAGGCCTGATGCGCCCCAGCCCTTAGGCTTAGGGAGCCCCAGGCTCTGGGCGACACAGCCCTTAGGCTTAGGGAGCCCATGGCCTGGGGCGCCCCAGCCATAGGCTTAGGGAACCCATGGCTTGGGACGCCCCAGCCCTTCGGCTTAGGGAGCCCCAGTCCTGGGGCGTCCCAGCCCTTAGGCTTAGGGAGACCCTGGCCTGGGGCACCCCTGCCCTTAGGCTTTGGGAGACCCAGGCCTGGGGCGCCCCAGCACTTAGGCTTTGGGAGCCCCTGGCCTGGGGCGCCCCAGCCCTTCGGCTTAGGGAGCCCCTGGCATGGGGCGTCCCAGCCTTAGGCTGTGGGAGCCACAGGCCTCGGGCGCCCCAGCCCTTAGGCTTTGGGAGCCCCAGTGCTGGGGCGCACCAGCCCTTAGGCTAGGGGAGCCCATGGCCTGGGACGCCCGAGCCCTTAGACTTAGGGAGCCCCAGGCCTGAGGGGAACCAGCCCTTCGAGTTTGGGAGCCCCAGACATGGTACACCCCAGCCCTTAGGTTTAGGGAGCCCCAGGCCTGGTGCGCACCAGCCCTTAGGCTTAGGGAGCCCATGGCCTGGGACGCCCCAGCCCTTCGGCTTAGGGAGCACCAGGCCTATGGCGCCCCAGCCCTTAGGCTTAGGGTGCCCCAGGCCTGGGGAGACCCAGCTCTTAGGCTGTGGGAGCCCCAGGCCTAGGTCACTCCCGCTTTTATGCTTAGGGAACCCAAGGGCTGTGACGCCCCTGCCCTTAGGCTTTGGGAGCCCAAGGCTTTGGGAGCCCCAGGCCTGGGGCCCACCAGCCCTTAGGCTTAGGGAGCCCATGGCCTGGGACGCCCCAGCCCTTCGGCTTAAGGCGCGCCAGGCCTTGGGCGCCCTATCCCTTAGGCTTTGTGAGCCCCAGGCCTGGGGCGCCCCAGCCCTTAGGCTTTGGGAGCCCCAGGCCTGGGGCACTCCAGCCCTTAGGCTTAGGGAGCCCCAGGCCTGGGACGCCCCAGCCCTTAGGCTTTGGGAGCCCCAGACCTGGGGCGCCACAGCCCTTAGGCTTAGGGAGCCCAAGGGCTGCGACTCCCCTGCCCTTAGGAGTTGGGAGCCCCAGGCCTGATGCGCCCCAGCCCTTAGGCTTAGGGAGCCCCAGGCCCTGGGTGCCACAGCCCTTAGGCTTAGGGAGCCCAAGGCTTGCGACTCCCCCAGCCCTTCGGCTTAGGGAGCCCCAGGCCTGAAGCCTCCCAGGCCATAGGCTTAGGGAGCCCCTGGCCTGGGGCGCCCCAGCCCTTCGGCTTAGGGAGCTCCTGGCATGGGGCGTCCCAGCCTTAGAATTGGGAGCCCCAGGCCTGGGGCGCCCAAGCCCTTAGGCTTTGGGAACCCAAGGCCTGGGGCGCCCCAGCCCTTAGGCTTTGGGTGCCCCAGGCCTAGGGCGCCCCAGCCCTTAGGCTTTGGGAGCCCAAGGCCTGGGGCGCCCCAGCCGTTAGGCTTTGGAAACCCCCGGTTTGGGGCGCCCCAGCCCTAAGGCTTAGGGAGCCCATGGCCTGGGAAGCACCAGCGCTTCGGCTTGGGCGCGCCAGGCCTAGGGCGCCCCAGCCCTTAGGCTTTGGGAGCCCAAGGGCTGGGGTGCCCCAGCCCTTAGGCTTAGGGAGCCCCAGGCTGGGGGCGCCACAGCCTTTAGGCTTGGGAGCCCCAGCCCTGGGGCACCCCAGCCCTTGGGCTTTGGGAGCCCCAGGCCTGGGGCACCGAAGCCCTTAGGCTTTGGGAACCCCAGGCATGGTACGCCCCAGGCCTTGGGCTTTGGGAGCCCAAGGCTTGGGGCGCCCCAGCCCTTAGGCTTTGGGAGCCCCAGGCCTGGGTCGCCCCAGGACTTATGTTTGGGAGACCCTGGCCTGGGGCGCCCCAGCCCTTCGGCTTAGGGAGCCCCTCATGAGGCGGCTCAGCCTTAGGCTTTGGGAGCCCCAGGCCTGGGGCACCCCAGCCCTTAGGCTTTGGGAGGCCCAGGCCTGGGGCGCCCCAGCCCTTAGGCTTTCGGTGCCCCAGGCCTGGGGCGCTCCAGCCATTAGGCTTAGGGAGCCCAAGCCTGGGACGCCCCAGTCCTTCGGCTTAGGGAGCCCGAGGCCTGGGGCGCAACAGCCCTTAGGCTTAGGGAGCCCCTGGCCTGGGGCGCCACAGCCCTTAGGCTTAGGGTGCCCCAGACCGGGGCGCCCCAGCCCTTATGCTTTGGGAGCCCCAGGCCTGGGGCGCCCCAGCCCTTAGGCTTAGGGAGCCCAAGGGTTGCGACGCCCCTGCCCTTAGGCTTGGGAGCCCCAGACCAGATGCGCCCCAGCCCTTAGGCTTAGGGAGCCCCAGGCTCTGGACGCCACAGCCCTTAGGCTTAGGGAGCCCATGGCCTGGAGCGCCCCAGCCATACGCTTAGAGAACCCATGGCTTGGGACGCCCCAGCCCTTCGGGTTAGGGAGCCCCAGTCCTGGGGCGTCCCAGCCCTTAGGCTTTGGGAGCCCCAGGCATGGTACGCCCCAGCCCTTAGGCTTAGGGAGTCCCTGTCCTGGGGCTCCCCTGCCCTTAGGCTTTTGGAGCCCCAGGCCTGGGGCTACCCAGCACTTAGGCTTTGGGAGCCCCAGTGCTGAGGCGCACCAGCCCTTAGGCTAGGGGAGCCCATGGCCTGGGACGCCCCAGCCCTTAGACTTAGGGAGCCCCAGGCCTGGGGGGACCCAGCCCTTCGGGTTTGGTAGCCCCAGGCATGGTACACCCCAGCCCTTAGGCTTAGGGAGCCCCGGGCTTGGCGCGCCCAAGCCTTAGGCTTTGGGATCCCAAGGCCTGGGGCGCCCCAGCCCTTAGGCTTTGGGAGCCCCAGGCCTGGGGCGCTCCAGCCCTTAGGCTTAGGGAGCCCCAGGCCTGGGGCGCACCAGCCCTTAGGTTTAGGGAGCCCATGGCCTGGGATGCCCCAGCCCTTTGGCTTAGGGAGCGCCAGGCCTAGGGCGCCCCAGGCCTTAGGCTTTGGGAGCCTCAGGCCTGAGGCGCCCCGCCCTTAGGCTTAGGGTGCCCCAGGCCTGGGGAGACCCAGTTCTTAGGCTTTGGGAGCCCCAGGCCTAGGGGACTCCAGCTTTCAGGCTTAGGGAGCTCAAGGGCTGTGACGCCCCTGCCCTTAGGCTTTGGAAGCCCTAGACTTTGGGCGCCCCAACCCTTAGGCTTTGGGAGCCCCAGGCCTGGGGCGCCCAAGCCCTTAGGCTTTGGGAGCCCCAGGCCTGGGGTGCTCCAGCCCGTAGGTTTAGGGAGCCCCAAGCCTGGGGCACACCAGCCCTTAGGCTTAGGGAGCCCATGGCCTGGGATGCCCCAGCCATTCGGTTTAGGGCACGCCAGGCCTTGGGCGCCCCAGCCCTTAGGCTTTGGGAGCCCCAGGCCTGGGGCACTCCAGCCCTTAAGCTTAGGGAGCCCCAGGCCTGGGACGCTCCAGCCCTCAGGCTTTGGGAGCCCCAGGCCTGGGGCTCCCTAGCCCTTAGGCTTAGGGAGCCCAAGGGTTGCGACACCCCTGCCCTTAGGCTTGAGAACCCCAGGCCTGATGCGCCCCAGCCCTTAGGCTTAGGGAGCCCCAGGCTCTGGGCGACACAGCCCTTAGGCTTAGGGAGCCCATGGCCTGGGGCGCCCCAGCCATAGGCTTAGGGAACCCATGGCTTGGGACGCCCCAGCCCTTCGGCTTAGGGAGCCCCAGTCCTGGGGCGTCCCAGCCCTTAGGCTTAGGGAGACCCTGGCCTGGGGCGCCCCTGCCCTTAGGCTTTGGGAGCGCCAGGCCTGGGGCGCCCCAGCACTTAGGCTTTGGGAGCCCCTGGCCTGGGGTGCCCCAGCCCTTCGGCTTAGGGAGCCCCTGGCATGGGGCGTCCCAGCCTTAGGCTGTGGGAGCCACAGGCCTCGGGCGCCCCAGCCCTTAGGCTTTGGGAGCCCCAGTGCTGGGGCGCACCAGCCCTTACGCTAGGGGAGCCCATGGCCTGGGACGCCCCAGCCCTTAGACTTAGGGAGCCCCAGGCCTGAGGGGAACCAGCCCTTCGAGTTTGGGAGCCCCAGGCATGGTACACCCCAGCCCTTAGGCTTAGGGAGCCCCAGGCCTGGTGCGCACCAGCCCTTAGGCTTAGGGAGCCCATGGCCTGGGACGCCCCAGCCCTTCGGCTTAGGGAGCGCCAGGCCTAGGGCGCCCCAGCCCTTAGGCTTAGGGTGCCCCAGGCCTGGGGAGACCCAGCTCTTAGGATGTGGGAGCCCCAGGCCTAGGGCACTCCAGCTTTTAGGCTTAGGGAACCCAAGGGCTGTGACGCCCCTGCCCATAGGCTTTGTGAGCCCAAGGCTTTGGGCGCCCCAACCCTTAGGCTTTGGGAGCCCCAGGCCTGGGGCGCACCAGCCCTTAGGCTTAGGGAGCCCATGGCCTGGGACGCCCCAGCCCTTCGGATTAGGGCGCGCCAGGCCTTGGGCGCCCTATCCCTTAGGCTTTGGGAGCCCCAGGTCTGGGGCGCCCCAGCCCTTAGGCTTTGGGAGCCCCAGTGCTGGGGCGCACCAGCCCTTCGGCAAGGGCGCGCCTGGCCTAGGGCACCCCAGCCCTTAGGCTTTGGGAGCCCCAGGCCTTGGGCGCTCCAACCCTAAGGCTTAGGGATCCCAAGGCTTGCGACTCCCCAGCCATTCGGCTTAGGGAGCTCAGGGCGGAAGCCCCCCAGCTCTAAGGCTTAGGGAGCCCCTGGCCTGGGGCGCCCCAGCCCTTAGGCTTTGGGACCACAAGGCCTGGGTCGCCCCAGCCCTTAGGCTTAGGGAGCCCAAGGCTTGCGCCTCCCCAGCCATTCGGCTTAGGGAGCCTCAGGGCGGAAGCCCCCCAGCTCTAAGGCTTAGGGAGTCCCTGGCCTGGGGCGCCCCAGCCCTTAGGCTTTGGGAGCACAAGGCCTGGGTCGCCCCAGCCCTTAGGCTTTGGGAGCCCCTGGCCCGGGGCGCCCCAGCCCTTCGGCTTAGGGATCCTCTGGCATGGGGCATCCCAGCCTTAGGCTTTGGGAGCCGCAGCCCTGGGGCGCCCCAGCCCTTAGGCTTAATGAGTCCCTGGCCTGGGGCGCCACAGCCCTTCGGCTAGGGCGCACCAGGCCTTGGGCGCCCCAGCCCTTAGGCTTTGGGAGCAGAAAGCCAGGGGTGCCCCAGCCCTTAGGCTTAGGGAGCCCATGGCCTGGGATGCCCCAGCCCTCCGTGTAGGGTGCGCCAGGCCTAGGGCGCCCTAGCCCTTGGGCTTTGGGAGCCCCAGGCCTGGGGCGCTCCAGCCCTAAGGCTTAGGGAGCCCCAGGCCTGGGGCGCCCCAGCCCTTAGGCTTTGGGAGCCCCTGGCCTGGGGCGCCCCAGCCCTTCGGCTTAGGGAGCCCCTGGCCTGGGGCGCCCCAGCCCTTAGGCTTTGGGAGCCCCAGTGCTGGGGCGCACCAGCCCTTACGCTAGGGGAGCCCATGGCCTGGGACGCCCCAGCCCTTAGACTTAGGGAGCCCCAGGCCTGAGGGGAACCAGCCCTTCGAGTTTGGGAGCCCCAGGCATGGTACACCCCAGCCCTTAGGCTTAGGGAGCCCCAGGCCTGGTGCGCACCAGCCCTTAGGCTTAGGGAGCCCATGGCCTGGGACGCCCCAGCCCTTCGGCTTAGGGAGCGCCACGCCTTGGGCGTCCCAGCCCTTAGGCTTAGGGTGCCCCAGGCCTGGGGAGACCCAGCTCTTAGGCTGTGGGAGCCCCAGGCCTAGGGCACTCCAGCTTTTAGGCTTAGGGAACCCAAGGGCTGTGACGCCCCTGTCCTTAGGCTTTGGGAGCCCAAGGCTTTGGGCGCCCCAACCCTTAGGCTTTGGGAGCCCCAGGCCTGGGGCGCACCAGCTCTTAGGCTTAGGGAGCCCATGGCCTGGGACGCCCCAGCCCTTCGGCTTAGGGCGCGCCAGGCCTTGGGCGCCCTATCCCTTAGGCTTTGGGAGCCCCAGGCCTGGGGCGCCCCAGCCCTTAGGCTTAGGGTGCCCCAAGCCTGGGGCGCCCCAGCCCTTAGGCTTTGGGAGCCCCAGGCCTGGGGCACTCCAGCCCTTAGGCTTAGGGAGCCCCAGGCCTGGGGCCCCACAGCCCTTAGGCTTAGGGAGCCAAAGGGCTGTGACGCCCCTGCCCTTAGGCTTTGGGAGCCCCAGGCCTGATGCGCCCCAGCCCTTAGGTTAGGGAGCCCCAGGCCCTGGGTGCCACAGCCCTTAGGCTTAGGGAGCCCAGGGCCTGGGACGCCCCAGCCCTTCGGCTTAGTGAGCCCCAGGCCTGGGGTGTCCCAGCCCTTAGGCTTAGGGAACCCATGGCTTGGGACGCCCCAGCCCTTAGGATTTGGGAGCAACAGGCATGGTACGCCCCAGCCCTTAGGTTAGGGAGCACCAGGCCTGGGGCTTCCCAGTCCTTAGGCTTTTAGTAGCCCCAGGCCTGGGGCGCCCCAGCCCTTCGGCTTAGGGAGCCCCTGGCATGGGGCGGCCCAGCCCTTCGGCTTAGGGAGCCCCTGGCATGGGGCGGCCCAGCCCTTCGGCTTAGGGAGCCCCTGGCATGGGGCGGCCCAGCCCTTCGGCTTAGGGAGCCCCTGGCATGGGGCGGCCCAACCTTAGGATTTGGTAGCCCCAGGCCTGGGGCGTCCCAGCCCTTAGGATTTGGGAGCCCCAGTCCTGGGGTGCTCCAACCCTAAGGCTTAGGGATCCCCAGGTCCGGGCGCCCCAGCTCTTAGGCTTAGGTAGCCCAAAGCTTGCGACTCCCCAGCCCTTCGGCTTAGGGAGCCCCAGGCCGGAAGGCCCCCAGCCCTAAGGCTTAGGGAGCCACTGGCCTGGGGCGCCCCAGCCCTAAGGCTTTGGGAGTCCAAGGCCTGGGCGCCCCAGCCCTTAGGCTTTGGGTGCCCCAGGCCTGGGGCGCCCCAGCCCTTAGGCTTAATGAGTCCCTGGCCTGGGGCGCCCTAGCCCTTCGGCTTAGGGATACCTGGCCTGGGGCGCCCCAGCCCTAAGGCTTAGGGAGCCACTGGCCTGGGGCGCCCCAGCCCTAAGGCTTTGGGAGTCCAAGGCCTGGGCGCCCCAGCCCTTAGGCTTTGGGTGCCCCAGGCCTGGGGCGCCCCAGCCCTTAGGCTTAATGAGTCCCTGGCCTGGGGCGCCCTAGCCCTTCGGCTTAGGGATAGCTGGCCTGGGGCGCCCCAGCCCTTAGGCTTAGGGAGCCCCAGGCATGGGGCACCCCAGCCCTTAGGCTTTGGGAGCTCCAGGCTGGGGGCGCCACAGCCTTTAGGCTTGGGAGCCCCAGCCCTGGGGCACCCCAGCCCTTGGGCTTTGGGAGCCCCAGGCCTGGGGCACCCCAGCCCTTGGGCTTTGGGAGCCCCAGGCCTGGGGCACCGAAGCTCTTAGGCTTTGGGAACCCCTGGCATGGTACGCCCCAGGCCTTAGGCTTTGGGAGCCCCACTAATGGGGCGCCCCAGCCCTTAGGCTTTGGGAGCCCAAGGCCTGGGGCGCCCCAGGACTTAGGTTTAGGAGCCCCTGGCCTGGGGCGCCCCAGCCCTTCGGCTTAGGGAGCCCCTCATGGGGCGGCTTAGCCTTAGGCTTTGGGAGCCCCAGGCCTGGGGCAACCCAGCCCTTAGGCTTTGGGAGCCCAAGTCCTGGGGCGCCCCACCCCTTAGGCTTTGGGTGCCCCAGGCCTGGGGCGCTCCAGACATTAGGCTTAGGGAGCCCCAGGCCTGGGGCGTCCCAGCCCTTAGGCTTCGGGAGCCCCAGGCCTGGGGCGCTCCAACCCTAAGGCTTAGGGATCCGAAGGCTTGCGACTCCCCAGCCATTCGGCTTAGGGAGCCTCAGGGCGGAAGCCCCCCAGCTCTAAGGCTTAGGGAGCCCCTGGCCTGGGGCGCCCCAGCCCTTAGGCTTTGGGAGCACAAGGCCTGGGTCGCCCCAGCCCTTAGGCTTTGGGAACCCCTGGCCCGGGGCGGCCCAGCCCTTCGGCTAAGGGAGCCCCTGGCATGGGGCATCCCAGCTTTAAGCTTTGGGAGCCGCAGGCCTGGGGCGCCCCAGCCCTTAGGCTTAATGAGTCCCTGGCCTGGGCCGCCCCAGCCCTTCGGCTAGGGCGCGCCAGGCCTAGGGCGCCCCAGCCCTTAGGATTTGGGAGCCCAAAGCCTGGGGTGCCCCAGCCTTTAGGGTTAGGGAGCCCATGGCCTGGGATGCCCCAGCCCTCCGGGTAGGGTGCGCCAGGCCTAGGGCGCCCTAGCCCTTGGGCTTTGGGAGCCCCAGGCCTGGGGCGCTCCAGCCCTAAGGCTTAGGGAGCCCCAGGCCTGGGGCGCGCCAGCCCTTAGGCTTTGGGAGCCCCTGGCCTGGGGCACCCCAGCCCTTCGGCTTAGGGAGCCCCTGGCATGGGGGGTCCCAGCCTTAGAATTGGGAGCCCCAGGCCTGGGGCGCCCCAGCCCTTAGTCTTTGGGAGCCCAGGACTGGGGCGCCCCAGCACTTAGGCTTTGGGAACCCCAGGCCTGGGGCGTCCCAGCCCTTAGGCTTAGGGAGCCCCAGGCATGGGGCGCCCCAGCCCTTAGGCTTAGGGAACCCATGGCCTGGGACGCCCCAGCCCTTCGGCTAGGGCGCGCCAGGCCTAGGGCGCCCCAGCCCTTAGGCTTTGGGAGCCCAAGGCCTGGGGTGCCCCAGCCCTTAGGCTTTGGGGGCCCCAGACCTGGGGCGCTCCAGCCCTAAGGCTTAGGGAGCCCCAGGCCTGGGGCGCCCCAGCCCTTAGGCTCTGGGATCCCAAGACTTGCGACTCCCCAGCCCTTCGGCGTAGGGAGCCCCAGGCCTGAAGCCCCCCAGCCATTAGGGTTAGGGAGCCCCAGGCCTGGGGCGCCACAGCCCTTAGGCTTTGGGCACCCGAGGCCTACGGGGTCCCAGCCCTTAGGCTTTGGGTGCCCCAGGCCTACGGGGTCCCAGCCCTTCGGCTTAGGGAGCCCCAGGCTGGGGTGCCCCAGCCCTTAGGCTTAGGGATCCCTGGCCTTGGGTGCCCCAGCCCTTAGGCTTAGGGAGCCTCAGGCATGGGGCGCCCCACCCCTTAGTCTTTGGGAGCTCCAGGCTTGGGGCACCACAGCCTTTAGGCTTGGGAGCCCCAGGCCTGTGGCACCCCAGCCCTTAGGCTTAGGGATCCCCAGGCCTGGGTCGCCCCAGCATTTAGGCTTTTGGAGCTCCAGCCCTGGGGCACCCCAGCCCTTGTGCTTTGGGAGCCCCAGGAATGGGGCACCCCAACCCTTAGACTTTAGGAGCCCCAGGCATGGTACGGCCCAGCCCTTAGGCTTTGGGAGACCAAGGCCTTGGGCGCCCCAACCCTTATGCTTTGGGAGCCCCAGGCCTGGGGCGCTCCAGCCCTTAGGCTTAGGGAGCCCCAGGCCTGGGGCGCACCAGCCCTTAGGCTTAGGGAGCCCATGGCCTGGGACGCCCCAGCCCTTCGGCTTAGGGCGCGCCAGGCCTAGGGCGCCCCAGCCCTAGGATTTGAGAGCCCCATCCTGGGTCGCCCCAGCCTTTAGGCTTTTGGAGCTCCATCCCTGGGGCAACCCATCCATTGGGCTTTGGGAGCCCCAGGCCTTAGGCACCCCAGCCCTTAGGCTTTGGGAGCCCCAGGCATGGTACGCCCAAGCCCTTAGGCTTTGGGAGCCCCAGGCCTGGGCGCCCCAGCGCTTAGGCTTAGCGTGCCCCAGACCGGGGCCCCCCAGCCCTTAGGCTTTGGGAGCCCCAGGCCTTGGGCGCCCCAGGCCTTAGGCTTAGGGAGCCCAAGGGTTGCGACGCCCCTGCCCTTAGGCTTGGGAGCCCCAGGCCCGATGCGCCCCAGCCTTAGGCTTAGGAGCCCCAGGCTCTTGGGCGCCACAGCCCTTAGGCTTAGGGAGCCCATGGTCTGGGGCGCCCCTGCCCTTAGGCTTTGGGAGCCCCAGGCTTGGGGCGACCCAGCCCTTAGGCTAGGGGAGCCCATGGCCTGGGACGCCCCATCCCTTAGACTTAGGAGCCCCTGGCCTGGGGGGACCCAGCCCTTCGGGTTTGGTAGCCCCAGGGATGGAACACCCCAGCGCTTAGGCTTAGGGAGCCCCAGGCCTGGGCGCCCCAGCGCTTAGTCTTAGCGTGCCCCAGACCGGGGCGCCCCAGCCCTTAGGCTTTGGGAGCCCCAGTCCTGGGGCGCCCCAGCCCTTAGGCTTAGGGTGCCCCAAACTGGGGCGCCCCAGCCTTAGGCTTTGGGAGCCCCACCCTGGGGCACTCCAGACCTTAGGCTTAGGGAGCCCCAGGCGGGGGCGCTCCAGCCCTTAGGCTTTGGGAGCCCCAGGCCTGGGGCTCCCCAGCCCTTAGGCTTAGGGAGCCCAAGGGTTGCGAAGCCCCTGCCCTTAGGCTTGGGAACCCCAGGCCTGATGCGCCCCAGCCCTTAGGCTTAGGGAGCCCCAGGTTCTGGGCGCCACAGCCCTTAGGCTTAGGGAGCCCATGGCCTGGGGCGCCCCAGCCATAGGCTTAGGGAACCCATGGCTTGGGACGCCCCAGCCCTTCGGCTTAGGGAGCCCAAGTCCTGGGGCGTCCCAGCCCTTAGGCTTAGGGAGATCCTGGCCTGGGGCGCCCCAGCACTTAGGCTTTGGGAGCCCCTGGCCTGGGGCGCCCCAGCCCTTCGGCTTAGGGAGCCCCTGGCATGGGGCGTCCCAGCCCTTAGGCTTTGGGAGCCCCAGGCCTGGGGCGCCCCAGCACTTAGGCTTTGGGAGCCCCTGGCCTGGGGCGCCCCAGCCCTTCGGCTTAGGGAGCCCCTGGCATGGGGCGTCCCAGCCTTAGGCTTTGGGAGCCACAGGCCTCGGGCGCCCCAGCCCTTAGGCTTTGGGAGCCCCAGTGCTGGGGCGCACCAGCCCTTAGGCTAGGGGAGCCCATGGCCTGGGACGCCCCATCCCTTAGACTTAGGAGCCCCAGGCCTGGGGCGCTCCAGCCCTTAGGCTTAGGGAGCCCCAGGCCTGGGGCACACCAGCCCTTAGGTTTAGGGAGCCCATGGCCTGGGATGCCCCAGCCCTTTGGTTTAGGGAGCGCCAGGCCTAGGGCGCCCCAGCACTTAGGCTTTGGGAGCCTCAGGCCTGAGGCGCCCCGCCCTTACGCTTAGGGTGCCCCATGCCTGGGGAGTCCCAGCTCTTAGGCTTTGGGAGCCCCAGGCCTAGGGCACTCCAGCTTTCAGGCTTAGGGAGCCCAAGGGCTGTGACGCCCCTGCCCTTAGGCTTTGGGATCCACAGGCATGGGGCGCGCAGCCTTAGGCTTAGGGTGCCCCAGGTCTGGGGCGCCCCAGCGCTTAAGCTTAAGGAGCCGATGGCCAGGGATGCCCTATCCCTTAGGCTTTGGTAGCCCCAGGCCTGGGGTGCCCCTGCCGTTAGGTTTGGGAGCCCAAGGCCTGGGGCGCTCCAGCCCGTAGGTTTAGGGAGCCCCAAGCCTGGGCGCACCAGCCCTTCGGCTTAGGGAGCCCCTGGCATGGGGCGTCCCAGCCTTAGGCTTTGGGAGCCACAGGCCTGGGGCGCCCCAGCACTTAGGCTTTGGGAGCCCAAGGCCTGTGGCACCCCAACCCTTAGGCTTTGGGTGCCCCAGGCCTGGGGCGCTCCAGCCCTTAGGCTTAGGGAGCCCCAGTGCTGGGGCACACCAGCCCTTACACTAGGGGAGCCCACGGCCTGGGACGCTCCAGCCCTTAGACTTAGGGAGCCCCAGGCCTGGGGGGACCCAGCCCTTCGGGTTTGGGAGCCCCAGGCATGGTACACCCCATCCCTTAGGCTTAGGGAGCTCCAGGTCTGGGGCGCACCAGCCCTTAGGCTTAGGGACCCCATGGCCTGGGACGCCCCAGCCCTTCGGCTTAGGGAGCGCCAGGCCTAGGGCGCCCCAGCTCTTAGGATTAGGGTGCCCCAGGCCTGGGGAGACCCAGCTCTTAGGCTTTGGGAGCGCCAGGCCTAGGGCACTCCAGCTTTTAGGCTTAGGGAACCCAAGGGATGTGATGCCCCTGCCCTTAGGCTTTGGGAGAGCAAGGCTTTGGGCGCCCCAACCCTTTGGCTTGGGAGCCTCAGGCCTGGGGCGCTGTAGCCCTTAGGCTTAGGGAGCCCCAGGCCTGGGGCACACCATCCCTTAGTCTTAGGGAGCCCATGGCCTCGGACTCTCCAGCCCTTCGGCTTAGGTCGCGCCAGGCCTTGGGCGCCCCAGGACTTAGGTTTGGGAGTCCCTGGCCTGGGACGCCCCAGCCCTTCGGCTTAGGGAGCCCCTGGCATTGGGCGGCCCAGCCTTATGCTTTGGGAGCCCCAGGCCTAGGGCGCCCCAGTCCTTAGGCTTTGGGAGCCCCAGGCCTGGGTGCCCCAGCCCTTAGGCTTAGGGAGCCCAAAGCTTGCGACTCCCCGGCCCTTCGGCTTAGGGAGCCCCAGGCCGGAAGCCCCCCAGCCCTAAGGCTTAGGGAGCCCCTGGCCTGGGGTGCACCAGCCCTTTGGATTTGGAAGCCCCAGGCCTGGGGCGCCCAGGCCCTTCGGCTTAGGGAGCCCCTGGCATGGGGCATCCCAGCCTTAGGCTTTGGGAGCCGCAGGCCTGGGGCGCCCCAGCCCTTAGGCTTTTGGAGCCCAGGGCCTGCGGCGCCTCAGCCCTTAGGCTTTGGGTGCACCAGGCCTGGGGCGCTCCAGCCCTTAGGCTTAATGAGTCCCTGGCCTGGGGCGCCCCAGCCCTTAGGCTTTGGGAGGCCAAAGCCTGGGGTGCCCCAGCCCTTAGGCTTAGGGAGCCAATGGCCTGGGACGCCCCAGCCCTTCGGCTAAGGTGCGCCAGGCCTAAGGCGCCCCAGCCCTTAGGCATTGGGAGCCCCAGGCCTGGGGCGCTCCAGCCCTAAGGCGTAGGGAGCCCCAGGCCTGGGGCGCCCCAGCCCTTAGGCTTAGGGATCCCAAGGCTCGCGACTCCCCAGCCCTTCGGCTTAGGGAGCCCCAGGCCTGAATCCCCCAGGCCTTAGGCTTAGGGAGCCCCTGGCTTGGCGCACCCCATCCCTTAGGCTTTGGGAGCCCAAGGCCTTGGGCGCTCCAGCCCTTAGGCTTAGGGTGCCCCAGGCCTGGGGCGCACCAGCCCTTAGGTTTAGGGAGCCCATGGCCTAGGACGCCCCAGCCCTTCGGCTTAGGGAGCGCCAGGCCTAGGGCGCCCCAGCCCTTAGGCTTTGGGAGCTTCAGGCCTGGGGCGCCCAGCCCTTAGGCTTAGGGTGCCCCAGGCCTGGGGAGACCCAGCTCTTAGGCTTTGGGAGCCCCAGGCCTAGGGCACTCCAGCCCTTAGGCTTAGGGAGCCCATGGCCTGGGATGCCCCAGCCCTTCGGTTTAGGGCGCGCCGGGATTGGGCGCCCAGCCCTTAGGCTTTGGGAGCCCCAGGCCTGGGGCGCCCCAGCCCTTAGGCTTTGGGTGCCCCAGACCGGGGCGCCCCAGCCCTTAGGCTTTGGGAGCCGAAGGCTTTGGGAGCCCCAACCCTTAGGCTTTGGGAGCCCCAGGCCTGGGGCGCTGCAGCCCTTAGGCTTAGGGAGCCCCAGGCCTGGGGCGCACCAGCCCTTAGGCTTAGGGAGCCCATGGCCTGGGACGCCCCAGCCCTTCGGCTTAGGGAGCGCCAGGCCTAGGGCGCCCGAGCCCTTTGGCTTAGGGTGCCAAAGGCCTGGGGAGACCCAGCTCTTAGGCTGTGGGAGCCCCAGACCTAGGGCACTCCAGCTTTTAGGCTTAGGAAACCCAAGGGCTGTGACGCCCCTGCCCTTAGGCTTTGGGAGCCCAAGGCTTTGGGCGCCCCAACCCTTAGGCTTTGGGAGCCCCAGGCCTGGGGCGCACCAGCCCTTAGGCTTAGGGAGCCCATGGCCTGGGACGCCTCAGCCCTTCGGCTTAGGGCGCGCCAGGCCTTGGGCGCCCTATCCCTTAGGCTTTGGGAGCCCCAGGTCTGGGGCGACCCAGCCCTTAGGCTTAGGGTGCCCCAAGCCTGGGGCGCCCCAGCCCTTAGGCTCTGGGAGCCCCAGGCCTGGGGCACTCCAGCCCTTAGGCTTAGGGAGCCCCAGGCCTGGGGCCCCACAGCCCTTAGGCTTAGGGAGCCCAATGGCTGTGAGGCCCTGCCCTTAGGTTTTGGGAGCCCCAGGCCTGATGCGCCCCAGCCCTTAGGTTAGGGAGCCCCAGGCCCTGGGTGCCACAGCCCTTAGGCTTAGGGAGCCCAGGGCCTGGGACGCCCCAGCCCTTAGTCTCTGGGAGCCCCAGGCCTGGGGTGTCCCAGCCCTTAGGCTTAGGGAACCGATGGCTTGGGACGCCCCAGCCCTTAGGATTTGGGACAACAGGCATGGTACGCCCCAGCCCTTAGGTTAGGGAGCCCCAGGCCTGGGGCTTCCCAGTCCTTAGGCTTTTAGTAGCCCCAGGCCTGGGGCGCCCCAGCCCTTCGGCTTAGGGAGCCCCTGGCATGGGGCGGCCCAGCCCTTCGGCTTAGGGAGCCCCTGGCATGGGTCGGCCCAGCCCTTCGGCTTAGGGAGCCCCTGGCATGGGGCGGCCCAGCCTTAGGATTTGGGAGCCCCAGGCCTGGGGCGTCCCAGCCCTTAGGATTTGGGAGCCCCAGTCCTGGGGTGCTCCAACCCTAAGGCTTAGGGATCCCCAGGTCCGGGCGCCCCAGCCCTTAGGCTTAGGGAGCCCAAAGCTTGCAACTCCCCAGCCCTTCGGCTTAGGGAGCCCCAGGCCGGAAGGCCCCCAGCACTAAGGCTTAGGGAGCCCCTGGCCTGGGGCGCCCAAGCCCTAAGGCTTTGGGAGTCCAAGGCCTGGGGCGCCCCAGCCCTTAGGCTTTGGGTGCCCCAGGCCTGGGGCGCCCCAGCCCTTAGGCTTAATGAGTCCCTGGCCTGGGGCGCCCTAGCCCTTCGGCTTAGGGATACCTGGCCTGGGGCGCCCCAGCCCTTAGGCTTAGGGAGCCCCAGGCATGGGGCACCCCAGCCCTTAGGCTTTGGGAGCTCCAGGCTGGGGGCGCCACAGCCTTTAGGCTTAGGAGCCCCAGCCCTGGGGCACCCCAGCCCTTGGGCTTTGGGAGCCCCAGGCCTGGGGCACCCCAGCCCTTGGGCTTTGGGAGCCCCAGGCCTGGGGCACCGAAGCTCTTAGGCTTTGGGAACCCCTGGCATGGTACGCCCCAGGCCTTAGGCTTTGGGAGCCCCACTATTGGGGCGCCCCAGCCCTTAGGCTTTGGGAGCCCAAGGCCTGGGGCGCCCCAGGACTTAGGTTTAGGAGCCCTGGCCTGGGGCGCCCCAGCCCTTCGGCTTAGGGAGCCCCTCATGGGGCGGCTTAGCCTTAGGCTTTGGGAGCCCCAGGCCTGGGGCAACCCAGCCCTTAGGCTTTGGGAGCCCAAGTCCTGGGGCGCCCCACCCCTTAGGCTTTGGGTGCCCCAGGCCTGGGGCGCTCCAGACATTAGGCTTAGGGAGCCCCAGGCCTGGGGCGTCCCAGCCCTTAGGCTTAGGGAGCCCCAGGCATGGGGCGCCCCAGCCCTTAGGCTTAGGGAGCCCATGAACTGGGACGCCCCAGCCCTTCGGCAAGGGCGCGCCTGGCCTAGGGCACCCCAGCCCTTAGGCTTTGGGAGCCCCAGGCCTGGGGCGCACCAACCCTAAGGCTTAGGGATCCCAAGGCTTGCGACTCCCCAGCCATTCGGCTTAGGGAGCTCAGGGCGGAAGCCCCCCAGCTCTAAGGCTTAGGGAGCCCCTGGCCTGGGGCGCCCCAGCCCTTAGGCTTTGGGACCACAAGGCCTGGGTCGCCCCAGCCCTTAGGCTTAGGGAGCCCAAGGCTTGCGCCTCCCCAGCCATTCGGCTTAGGGAGCCTCAGGGCGGAAGCCCCCCAGCTCTAAGGCTTAGGGAGTCCCTGGCCTGGGGCGCCCCAGCCCTTAGGCTTTGGGAGCACAAGGCCTGGGTCGCCCCAGCCCTTAGGCTTTGGGAGCCCCTGGCCCGGGGCGCCCCAGCCCTTCGGCTTAGGGATCCTCTGGCATGGGGCATCCCAGCCTTAGGCTTTGGGAGCCGCAGCCCTGGGGCGCCCCAGCCCTTAGGCTTAATGAGTCCCTGGCCTGGGGCGCCACAGACCTTCGGCTAGGGCGCACCAGGCCTTGGGCGCCCCAGCCCTTAGGCTTTGGGAGCCCAAAGCCAGGGGTGCCCCAGCCCTTAGGCTTAGGGAGCCCATGGCCTGGGATGCCCCAGCCCTCCGGGTAGGGTGCGCCAGGCCTAGGGCGCCCTAGCCCTTGGGCTTTGGGAGCCCCAGGCCTGGGGCGCTCCAGCCCTAAGGCTTAGGGAGCCCCAGGCCTGGGGCGACCCAGCCCTTAGGCTTTGGGAGCCCCTGGCCTGGGGCGCCCCAGCCCTTCGGCTTAGGGAGCCCCTGGCCTGGGGCGCCCCAGCCCTTAAGCTTTGGAAGCCCCAGTGCTGGGGCGCACCAGCCCTTACGCTAGGGGAGCCCATGGCCTGGGACGCCCCAGCCCTTAGACTTAGGGAGCCCCAGGCCTGAGGGGAACCAGCCTTTCGAGTTTGGGAGCCCCAGGCATGGTACACCCCAGCCCTTAGGCTTAGGGAGCCCCAGGCCTGGTGCGCACCAGCTCTTAGGCTTAGGGAGCCCATGGCCTGGGACGCCCCAGCCCTTCGGCTTAGGGAGCGCCACGCCTAGGGCGCCCCAGCCCTTAGGCTTAGGGTGCCCCAGGCCTGGGGAGACCCAGCTCTTAGGCTGTGGGAGCCCCAGGCCTAGGGCACTCCAGCTTTTAGGCTTAGGGAACCCAAGGGCTGTGACGCCCCTGTCCTTAGGCTTTGGGAGCCCAAGGCTTTGGGCGCCCCAACCCTTAGGCTTTGGGAGCCCCAGGCCTGGGGCGCACCAGCCCTTAGGCTTAGGGAGCCCATGGCCTCGGACGCCCCAGCCCTTCGGCTTAGGGCGCGCCAGGCCTTGGGCGCACTATCCCTTAGGCTTTGGGAGCCCCAGGCCTGGGGCGCCCCAGCCCTTAGGCTTAGGGTGCCCCAAGCCTGGGGCGCCCCAGCCCTTAGGCTTTGGGAGCCCCAGGCCTGGGGCACTCCAGCCCTTAGGCTTAGGGAGCCCCAGGCCTGGGGCCCCACAGCCCTTAGGCTTAGGGAGCCCAAGGGCTGTGACGCCCCTGCCCTTAGGCTTTGGGAGCCCCAGGCCTGATGCGCCCCAGCCCTTAGGTTAGGGAGCACCAGGCCCTGGGTGCCACAGCCCTTAGGCTTAGGGAGCCCAGGGCCTGGGACGCCCCAGCCCTTCGGCTTAGTGAGCCCCAGGCCTGGGGTGTCCCAGCCCTTAGGCTTAGGGAACCCATGGCTTGGGACGCCCCAGCCCTTAGGATTTGTGAGCAACAGGCATGGTACGCCCCAGCCCTTAGGTTAGGGAGCCCCAGGCCTTGGGCTTCCCAGTCCTTAGGCTTTTAGTAGCCCCAGGCCTGGGGCGCCCCAGCCCTTCGGCTTAGGGAGCCCCTGGCATGGGGCGGCCCAGCCCTTCGGCTTAGGGAGCCCCTGGCATGGGGCGGCCCAGCCGTTCGGCTTAGGGAGCCCCTGGCATGGGGCGGCCCAGCCCTTCGGCTTAGGGAGCCCCTGGCATGGGGCGGCCCAACCTTAGGATTTGGTAGCCCCAGGCCTGGGGCGTCCCAGCCCTTAGGATTTGGGAGCCCCAGTCCTGGGGTGCTCCAACCCTAAGGCTTAGGGATCCCCAGGTCCGGGCGCCCCAGCCCTTAGGCTTAGGGAGCACAAAGCTTGCGACTCCCCAGCCCTTCGGCTTAGGGAGCCCCAGGCCGGAAGGCCCCCAGCCCTAAGGCTTAGGGAGCCACTGGCCTGGGGCGCCCCAGCCCTAAGCTTTGGGAGTCCAAGGCCTGGGGCGCCCCAGCCCTTAGGCTTTGGGTGCCCCAGGCCTGGGGCGCCCCAGCCCTTAGGCTTAATGAGTCCCTGGCCTGGGGCGCCCTAGCCCTTCGGCTTAGGGATACCTGGCCTGGGGCGCCCCAGCCCTTAGGCTTAGGGAGCCCCAGGCATGGGGCACCCCAGCCCTTAGGCTTTGGGAGCTCCAGGCTGGGGGCGCCACAGCCTTTAGGCTTGGGAGCCCCAGCCCTGGGGCACCCCAGCCCTTGGGCTTTGGGAGCCCCAGGCCTGGGGCACCCCAGCCCTTGGGCTTTGGGAGTCCCAGGCCTGGGGCACCGAAGCTCTTAGGCTTTGGGAACCCCTGGCATGGTACGCCCCAGGCCTTAGGCTTTGGGAGCCCCACTATTGGGGCGCCCCAGCCCTTAGGCTTTGGGAGCCCAAGGCCTGGGGCGCCCCAGGACTTAGGTTTAGGAGCCCCTGGCCTGGGGCGCCCCAGCCCTTCGGCTTAGGGAACCCCTCATGGGGCGGCTTAGCCTTAGGCTTTGGGAGCCCCAGGCCTGGGGCAACCCAGCCCTTAGGCTTTGGGAGCCTAAGTCCTGGGGCGCCCCACCCCTTAGGCTTTGGGTGCCCCAGGCCTGGGGCGCTCCAGACATTAGGCTTAGGGAGCCCCAGGCCTGGGGCGTCCCAGCCCTTAGGCTTCGGGAGCCCCAGTCCTGGGGCGCTCCAACCCTAAGGCTTAGGGATCCGAAGGCTTGCGACTCCCCAGCCATTCGGCTTAGGGAGCCTCAGGGCGGAAGCCCCCCAGCTCTAAGGCTTAGGGAGCCCCTGGCCTGGGGCGCCCCAGCCCTTAGGCTTTGGGAGCACAAGGCCTGGGTCGCCCCAGCCCTTAGGCTTTGGGAACCCCTGGCCCGGGGCGGCCCAGCCCTTCGGCTAAGGGAGCCCCTGGCATGGGGCATCCCAGCTTTAAGCTTTGGGAGCCGCAGGCCTGGGGCGCCCCAGCCCTTAGGCTTAATGAGTCCCTGGCCTGGGCCGCCCCAGCCCTTCGGCTAGGGCGCGCCAGGCCTAGGGCGCCCCAGTCCTTAGGCTTTGGGAGCCCAAAGCCTGGGGTGCCCCAGCCTTTAGGGTTAGGGAGCCCATGGCCTGGGATGCCCCAGCCCTCCGAGTAGGGTGCGCCAGGCCTAGGGCGCCCTAGCCCTTGGGCTTTGGGAGCCCCAGGCCTGGGGCGCTCCAGCCCTAAGGCTTAGGGAGCCCCAGGCCTGGGGCGCGCCAGCCCTTAGGCTTTGGGAGCCCCTGGCCTGGGGCACCCCAGCCCTTCGGCTTAGGGAGCCCCTGGCATGGGGGGTCCCAGCCTTAGAATTGGGAGCCCCAGGCCTGGGGCGCCACAGCCCTTAGTCTTTGGGAGCCCAGGACTGGGGCGCCCCAGCACTTAGGCTTTGGGAACCCCAGGCCTGGGGCGTCCCAGCCCTTAGGCTTAGGGAGCCCCAGGCATGGGGCGCCCCAGCCCTTAGGCTTAGGGAACCCATGGCCTGGGACGCCCCAGCCCTTTGGCTAGGGCGCGCCAGGCCTAGGGCGCCCCAGCCCTTAGGCTTTGGGAGCCCAAGGCCTGGGGTGCCCCAGCCCTTAGGCTTTGGGGGCCCCAGACCTGGGGCGCTCCAGCCCTAAGGCTTAGGGAGCCCCAGGCCTGGGGCGCCCCAGCCCTTAGGCTCTGGGATCCCAAGGCTTGCGACTCCCCAGCCCTTCGGCGTAGGGAGCCCCAGGCCTGAAGCCCCCCAGCCATTAGGGTTAGGGAGCCCCAGGCCTGGGGCGCCACAGCCCTTAGGCTTTGGGCACCCGAGGCCTACGGGGTCCCAGCCCTTAGGCTTTGGGCGCCCCAGGCCTACGGGGTCCCAGCCCTTCGGCTTAGGGAGCCCCAGGCTGGGGCGCCCCAGCCCTTAGGCTTAGGGATCCCTGGCCTTGGGTGCCCCAGCCCTTAGGCTTAGGGAGCCTCAGGCATGGGGCGCCCCACCCCTTAGGCTTTGGGAGCTCCAGGCTTGGGGCACCACAGCCTTTAGGCTTGGGAGCCCCAGGCCTGTGGCACCCCAGCCCTTAGGCTTAGGGATCCCCAGGCCTGGGTCGCCCCAGCATTTAGGCTTTTGGAGCTCCAGCCCTGGGGCACCCCAGCCCTTGTGCTTTGGGAGCCCCAGGCCTGGGGCACCCCAGCCCTTAGACTTTGGGAGCCCCAGGCATGGTACGCCCCAGCCCTTAGGCTTTGGGAGACCAAGGCCTTGGGCGCCCCAGCCCTTATGCTTTGGGAGCCCCAGGCCTGGGGCGCTCCAGCCCTTAGGCTTAGGGAGCCCCAGGCCTGGGGCGCACCAGCCCTTAGGCTTAGGGAGCCCATGGCCTGGGACGCCCCAGCCCTTCGGCTTAGCGCGCGCCAGGCCTAGGGCGCCCCAGCCCTAGGATTTGAGAGCCCCATCCTGGGTCGCCCCAGCCTTTAGGCTTTTGGAGCTCCATCCCTGGGGCAACCCAGCCATTGGGCTTTGGGAGCCCCAGGCCTTAGGCACCCCAGCCCTTAGGCTTTGGGAGCCCCAGGCATGGTACGCCCAAGCCCTTAGGCTTTGGGAGCCCCAGGCCTGGGCGCCCCAGCGCTTAGGCTTAGCGTGCCCCAGACCGGGGCGCCCCAGCCCTTAGGCTTTGGGAGCCCCAGGCCTTGGGCGCCCCAGCCCTTAGGCTTAGGGAGCCCAAGGGTTGCGACGCCCCTGCCCTTAGGCTTGGGAGCCCCAGGCCCGATGCGCCCCAGCCTTAGGCTTAGGAGCCCCAGGCTCTTGGGCGCCACAGCCCTTAGGCTTAGGGAGCCCCTGGTCTGGGGCGCCCCTGCCCTTAGGCTTTGGGAGCCCCAGGCTTGGGGCGACCCAGCCCTTAGGCTAGGGGAGCCCATGGCCTGGGACGCCCCATCCCTTAGACTTAGGAGCCCCTGGCCTGGGGGGACCCAGCCCTTCGGGTTTGGTAGCCCCAGGGATGGAACACCCCAGCGCTTAGGCTTAGGGAGCCCCAGGCCTGGGCGCCCCAGCGCTTAGGCTTAGCGTGCCCCAGACCGGGGCGCCCCAGCCCTTAGGCTTTGGGAGCCCCAGTCCTGGGGCGCCCCAGCCCTTAGGCTTAGGGTGCCCCAAACTGGGGCGCCCCAGCCTTAGGCTTTGGGAGCCCCAGGCCTGGGGCACTCCAGACCTTAGGCTTAGGGAGCCCCAGGCCTGGGGCGCTCCAGCCCTTAGGCTTTGGGAGCCCCAGGCCTGGGGCTCCCTAGCCCTTAGGCTTAGGGAGCCCAAGGGTTGCGAAGCCCCTGCCCTTAGGCTTGGGAACCCCAGGCCTGATGCGCCCCAGCCCTTAGGCTTAGGGAGCCCCAGGTTCTGGGCGCCACAGCCCTTAGGCTTAGGGAGCCCATGGCCTGGGGCGCCCCAGCCATAGGCTTAGGGAACCCATGGCTTAGGACGCCCCAGCCCTTCGGCTTAGGGAGCCCAAGTCCTGGGGCGTCCCAGCCCTTAGGCTTAGGGAGATCCTGGCCTGGGGCGCCCCAGCACTTAGGCTTTGGGAGCCCCTGGCCTGGGGCGCCCCAGCCCTTCGGCTTAGGGAGCCCCTGGCATGGGGCGTCCCAGCCCTTAGGCTTTGGGAGCCCCAGGCCTGGGGCGCCCCAGCACTTAGGCTTTGGGAGCCCCTGGCCTGGGGCGCCCCAGCCCTTCGGCTTAGGGAGCCCCTGGCATGGGGCGTCCCAGCCTTAGGCTTTGGGAGCCACAGGCCTCGGGCGCCCCAGCCCTTAGGCTTTGGGAGCCCCAGTGCTGGGGTGCACCAGCCCTTAGGCTAGGGGAGCCCATGGCCTGGGACGCCCCATCCCTTAGACTTAGGAGCCCCAGGCCTGGGGCGCTCCAGCCCTTAGGCTTAGGGAGCCCCAGGCCTGGGGCACACCAGCCCTTAGGTTTAGGGAGCCCATGGCCTGGGATGCCCCAGCCCTTTGGTTTAGGGAGCGCCAGGCCTAGGGCGCCCCAGCACTTAGGCTTTGGGAGCCTCAGGCCTGAGGCGCCCCGCCCTTACGCTTAGGGTGCCCCATGCCTGGGGAGTCCCAGCTCTTAGGCTTTGGGAGCCCCAGGCCTAGGGCACTCCAGCTTTCAGGCTTAGGGAGCCCAAGGGCTGTGACGCCCCTGCCCTTAGGCTTTGGGATCCACAGGCATGGGGCGCGCAGCCTTAGGCTTAGGGTGCCCCAGGTCTGGGGCGCCCCAGCGCTTAAGCTTAAGGAGCCGATGGCCAGGGATGCCCTATCCCTTAGGCTTTGGTAGCCCCAGGCCTGGGGTGCCCCTGCCGTTACGTTTGGGAGCCCAAGGCCTGGGGCGCTCCAGCCCGTAGGTTTAGGGAGCCCCAAGCCTGGGCGCACCAGCCCTTAGGCTTAGGGAGCCCCAGTGCTGGGGCACACCAGCCCTTACACTAGGGGAGCCCACGCCTGGGACGCTCCAGCCCTGAGACTTAGGGAGCCCCAGGCCTGGGGGGACCCAGCCCTTCGGGTTTGGGAGCCCCAGGCATGGTACACCCCAGCCCTTAGGCTTAGGGAGCTCAAGGTCTGGGGCGCACCAGCCCTTAGGCTTAGGGACCCCATGGCCTGGGACGCCCCAGCCCTTCGGCTTAGGGAGCGCCAGGCCTAGGGCGCCCCAGCTCTTAGGATTAGGGTGCCCCAGGCCTGGGGAGACCCAGCTCTTAGGCTTTGGGAGCGCCAGGCCTAGGGCACTCCAGCTTTTAGGCTTAGGGAACCCAAGGGTTGTGATGCCCCTGCCCTTAGGCTTTGGGAGAGCAAGGCTTTGGGCGCCCCAACCCTTAGGCTTGGGAGCCTCAGACCTGGGGCGCTGTAGCCCTTAGGCTTAGGGAGCCCCAGGCCTGGGGCACACCATCCCTTAGGCTTAGGGAGCCCATGGCCTCGGACTCTCCAGCCCTTCGGCTTAGGTCGCGCCAGGCCTTGGGCGCCCCAGGACTTAGGTTTGGGAGTCCCTGGCCTGGGACGCCCCAGCCCTTCGGCTTAGGGAGCCCCTGGCATTGGGCGGCCCAGCCTTATGCTTTGGGATCCCCAGGCCTAGGGCGCCCCAGTCCTTAGGCTTTGGGAGCCCCAGGCCTGGGTGCCCCAGCCCTTAGGCTTAGGGAGCCCAAAGCTTGCGACTCCCCGGCCCTTCGGCTTAGGGAGCCCCAGGCCGGAAGCCCCCCAGCCCTAAGTCTTAGGGAGCCCCTGGCCTGGGGTGCACCAGCCCTTTGGATTTGGAAGCCCCAGGCCTGGGGCGCCCAGGCCCTTCGGCTTAGGGAGCCCCTGGCATGGGGCATCCCAGCCTTAGGCTTTGGGAGCCGCAGGCCTGGGGCGCCCCAGCCCTTAGGCTTTTGGAGCCCAGGGCCTGCGGCGCCTCAGCCCTTAGGCTTTGGGTGCACCAGGCCTGGGGCGCCCCAGCCCTTAGGCTTAATGAGTCCCTGGCCTGGGGCGCCCCAGCCCTTAGGCTTTGGGAGGCCAAAGCCTGGGGTGCCCGAGCCCTTAGGCTTAGGGAGCCAATGGCCTGGGACGCCCCAGCCCTTCGGCTAAGGTGCGCCAGGCCTAGGGCGCCCCAGCCCTTAGGCATTGGGAGCCCCAGGCCTGCGGCGCTCCAGCCCTAAGGCTTAGGGAGCCCCAGGCCTGGGGCGCCCCAGCCCTTAGGCTTAGGGATCCCAAGGCTCGCGACTCCCCAGCCCTTCGGCTTAGGGAGCCCCAGGCCTGAATCCCCCAGGCCTTAGGCTTAGGGAGCCCCTGGCCTGGCGCACCCCATCCCTTAGGCTTTGGGAGCCCAAGGCCTTGGGCGCTCCAGCCCTTAGGCTTAGGGTGCCCCAGGCCTGGGGCGCACCAGCCCTTAGGTTTAGGGAGCCCATGGCCTAGGACGCCCCAGCCCTTCGGCTTAGGGAGCGCCAGGCCTAGGGCGCCCCAGCCCTTAGGTTTTGGGAGCTTCAGGCCTGGGGCGCCCAGCCCTTAGGCTTAGGGTGCCCCAGGCCTGGGGAGACCCAGCCCTTAGGCTTAGGGAGCCCAAGGCTTGCGACTCCCCAGCTCTTCGGCTTAGGGAGCCATAGGCCTGAAGCCCCCCAGTCCTTAGGTTTAGGGAGCCCCAGGCCTGGGCACCCCAGGACTTCGGCTTTGGGAGCTTCTGGCCTGGGGCGCCACAGCCCTTAGGCTTAGGGAGCCCCAGGGCTGGGACGCCCCCGCCCTTCGGCTTAGGGAGCCCCAGGCCAGGGACGCCAAAGCACTTCGGCTTAGTGCGCGCCAGGCCTAGGCCGCCCTTACCCTTAGGATTTGGGATCCACAGGCATGGGGCGCGCAGCCCTTAGGCTTAGGGAGCCCCAGGCATGGTACGCCCCAGCCCTTAGGCTTAGGGAGCCCCTGGTCTGGGGCGCCCAGCCCTTAGGCTTTGGGAGCCCCAGTCCTGGGTCGCCCCAGCATTTAGGCTTTGGGAGCCCCTGGCCTGGGGCGCCCCAGCCCTTCGGCTTAGGGAGCCCTTGGCATGTGGCGTCCCAGCCTTATGCTTTGGGAGCCACAGGACTGGGGCGCCCCAGCCCTTAGGCTTTGGGAGCCCAAGGCCTGGGGCGCCCTAGCCGTTAGGCTTTGGGTGCCCCAGGCCTGGGGCGCTCCCGCCCTTAGGCTTAGGGAGCCCCAGTGCTGAGGCGCACCAGCCCTTAGGCTAGGGGAGCCCATGGCCTGGGACGCCCCAGCCCTTCGGCTTAGGGAGTGCCAGGCCTAGGGCGCCCCAGCACTTAAGCTTAGGTTGCCCCAGGCCTGGGGAGACCCAGCTCTTAGGCTTTGGGAGCCCCAGGCCTAGGGGACTCCAGCTTTTAGGCTTAGGGAACCCAAGGGCTGTGACGCCCCTGCCCTTAGGCTTTGTGAGCCCAAGGCATTGGGCGCCCCAGCCCTTAGGCTTAGGGAGCCCCAGGCCCTGGGCGCCACAGCCCTTAGGCTTAGGGAGCCCAAGGTCTGCGACTCCCCTGCCCTTCGGCTTAGGGAGCCCCAGTCATGGGGCGCCCCAGCCTTTAGGATTTGGGAGCCACAGGCATGGTACGCCCCAGCCCTTAGGTTAGGGAGCCCCAGGCCTGGGGCTCCCCAGCCCTTAGGCTTTGGGAGCCCCAGGCCTGGGGCACCCCAGCCCTTATGCTTTGGGAGCCCCAGGCATGGTACGCCCCAGCCCTTAGGCTTAGGGAGCCCCTGGCCTGGGGCGCCAGCCCTTAGGCTTTGGGAGCCCCAGGCTTGGGGCGCCCCAGGACTTAGGTTTGGGTGCCCCGGGCCTGGGGCGGCCCAGCCCTTCGGCTTAGTGAGCCACTCATGGGGCGGCCCAGCCTTAGGCTTTGGGAGCCCCAGGCCTGGGGCACCCCAGCCCTTAGGCTTTGGGAGCCCAAGACCTGGGGCGCCCCAGCCCTTAGGCTTTGGGTGTCCCAGGCCTGGGGCGCTCCAGCCATTAGGCTTAGGGAGCCCCAGGCCTGGGGCGTCCCAGCCCTTAGGCTTAGGGAGCCCCAGGCATGGGGTGCCCCAGCCGTTAGGCTTAGGGAGCCCATGGCCTGGGACGCCCCCGCCCTTCGGCTTAGGGAGCCCCTGGCATTGGGCGGCCCAGCCTTATGCTTTGGGAGCCCCAGGCCTAGGGCGCCCCAGCCCTTAGGCTTTGGGCGCCCCAGGCCTGGGTGCCCCAGCCCTTAGGCTTAGGGAGCCCAAAGCTTGCGACTCCCCGGCCCTTCGGCTTAGGGAGCCCCAGGCCGGAAGCCCCCCAGCCCTAAGGCTTAGGGAGCCCCTGGCCTGGGGTGCACCAGCCCTTAGGATTTGGAAGCCCCAGGCCTGGGGCGCCCAGGCCCTTCGGCTTAGGGAGCCCCTGGCATGGGGCATCCCAGCCTTAGGCTTTGGGAGCCGCAGGCCTGGGGCGCACCAGCCCTTAGGCTTTGGGAGCCCAGGGCCTGCGGCGCCTCAGCCCTTAGGCTTTGGGTGCACCAGGCCTGGGGCGCCCCAGCCCTTAGGCTTAATGAGTCCCTGGCCTGGGGCGCCCCAGCCCTTAGGCTTTGGGAGGCCAAAGCCTGGGGTGCCCCAGCCCTTAGGCTTAGGGAGCCAATGGCTTGGGACGCCCCAGCCCTTCGGCTAGGGTGCGCCAGGCCTAGGGCGCCCCAGCCCTTAGGCATTGGGAGCCCCAGGCCTTGGGCGCCCCAGCCCTTAGGCTTAGGGATCCCAAGGCTTGCTACTCCCCAGCCCTTCGGCTTAGGGAGCCCCAGGCCTGAATCCCCCAGGCCTTAGGCATAGGGAGCCCCTGGCCTGGCGCACCCCATCCCTTAGGCTTTGGGAGCACAAGGTCTTGGGCGCTCCAGCCCTTAGGCTTAGGGTGCCCCAGGCCTGGGGCGCACCAGCCCTTAGGTTTAGGGAGCCCATGGCCTAGGACGCCCCAGCCCTTCGGCTTAGGGAGCGCCAGGCCTAGGGCGCCCCAGCCCTTAGGCTTTGGGAGCTTCAGGCCTGGGGCGCCCAGCCCTTAGGCTTAGGGTGCCCCAGGCCTGGGGAGACCCAGCTCTTAGGCTTTGGGAGCCCCAGGCCTAGGGCACTCCAGCCCTTAGGCTTAGGGAGCACATGGCCTGGGATGCCCCAGCCCTTCGGTTTAGGGCGCGCCGGGCTTGGGCGCCCCAGCCCTTAGGCTTTGGGAGCCCCAGGCCTGGGGCGCCCCAGCCCTTAGGCTTTGGGTGCCCCAGACCGGGGCGCCCCTGCCCTTAGGCTTTGGGAGCCGAAGGCTTTGGGCGCCCCAACCCTTAGGCTTTGGGAGCCCCAGGCCTGGGGCGCTGCAGCCCTTAGGCTTAGGGAGCCCCAGGCCTGGGGCGCACCAGCCCTTAGGCTTAGGGAGCCCATGGCCTGGGACGCCCCAGCCCTTCGGCTTAGGGCGTGCCAGGCCTTGGGCGCCCCATCCCTTAGGCTTGGGAGCCCCAGGCCATGGGCGCCCCAGCCCTTAGGCTTAGGGTGCCCAAATCCTGGGGCACTCCAGCCCTTAGGCTTAGGGAGCCCCAGGCCTGGGGCTCCCCAACCCTTAGGCTTTTGGAGCCCCAGACATGGGGCGCCACAGCCCTTAGGCTTTGGGAGCCCCAGGCCTGGGGCTCCCCAGCCCTTAGGCTTAGGGAGCCCAAGGGCTGCGACGCCACTGCCCTTAGGCTTTGGGAGCCCCAGGCCTGATGCGCCCCAGCCCTTAGGCTTAGGGAGCCCCCGGTCAGGGGTGACACAGCCCTTCGGCATAGGGAGCCCCAGGGCTGGGGTGTCCCAGCCCTTAGATTTAGGGAGCCCATGGCCTGGGACGCCCCAGCCCTTCGGCTAAGGCGCGCCAGGCCTAGGGCGCCCCAGCCCTTCAGCTTAGGGAGCCCCAGGCCTGGGGCGCCCCAGCCCTTAGGCTTAGGGAGCCCAAGGCTTGCGACTCCCCAGCCCTTCGGCTTAGGGAGCCATAGGCCTGAAGCCCCCCAGTCCTTAGGTTTAGGGAGCCCCAGGCCTGGGCACCCCAGGACTTCGGCTTTGGGAGCTTCTGGCCTGGGGCACCACAGCCCTTAGGCTTAGGGAGCCCCAGGGCTGGGACGCCCCCGCCCTTCGGCTTAGGGAGCCCCAGGCCTGGGACGCCCCAGCACTTCGGCTTAGTGCGCGCCAGGCCTAGGCCGCCCTTACCCTTAGGATTTGGGATCCTCAGGCATGGGGCGCGCAGCCCTTAGGCTTAGGGTGCCCAGGTCTAGGGCGCCCCAGCCCTTAAGCTTAGGGAGCCCATGGCCAGGGAAGCCCCAGGCCTTAGGCTTTGGTAGCTGCAGGCCTGGGGTGCCCCAGCCCTTAGGCTTAGGGAGCCCCAGGCTCTGGGCGCCACAGCCCTTAGGCTTAGGTAGCCCATGGCCTTGGGCACCCCAGCCATAGGCTTTGGGAGCCCATGGCCTGGGACGCCCCAGCGCTTCGGCTTAGGGAGCGCCAGGCCTAGGGCGCCCCAGCCCTTAGACGTAGGGAGCCCCAGGCCTGAGGGGAACCAACCCTTCGAGTTTGGGAGCCCCATGCATCGTACACCCCAGCCCTTAGGCTTGGGAGCCCCAGGCATGGGGCGCCCCAGGACTTAGGTTTGGGTGCCCCTGGCCTGGGGCGCCCCAGCCCTTCGGCTTAGGGAGCTCCTCATGGGGCGGCCCATCTTTAGGCTTTGGGAGCCCCAGGCCTGGGGCACCCCAGCCTTAGGCATAGGGAGCCCCTGGCCTGGCGCACCCCATCCCTTAGGCTTTGGGAGCACAAGGTCTTGGGCGCTCCAGCCCTTAGGCTTAGGGTGCCCCAGGCCTGGGGCGCACCAGCCCTTAGGTTTAGGGAGCCCATGGCCTAGGACGCCCCAGCCCTTCGGCTTAGGGAGCGCCAGGCCTAGGGCGCCCCAGCCCTTAGGCTTTGGGAGCTTCAGGCCTGGGGCGCCCAGCCCTTAGGCTTAGGGTGCCCCAGGCCTGGGGAGACCCAGCTCTTAGGCTTTGGGAGCCCCAGGCCTAGGGCACTCCAGCCCTTAGGCTTAGGGAGCACATGGCCTGGGATGCCCCAGCCCTTCGGTTTAGGGCGCGCCGGGCTTGGGCGCCCCAGCCCTTAGGCTTTGGGAGCCCCAGGCCTGGGGCGCCCCAGCCCTTAGGCTTTGGGTGCCCCAGACCGGGGCGCCCCTGCCCTTAGGCTTTGGGAGCCGAAGGCTTTGGGCGCCCCAACCCTTAGGCTTTGGGAGCCCCAGGCCTGGGGCGCTGCAGCCCTTAGGCTTAGGGAGCCCCAGGCCTGGGGCGCACCAGCCCTTAGGCTTAGGGAGCCCATGGCCTGGGACGCCCCAGCCCTTCGGCTTAGGGCGTGCCAGGCCTTGGGCGCCCCATCCCTTAGGCTTGGGAGCCCCAGGCCATGGGCGCCCCAGCCCTTAGGCTTAGGGTGCCCCAATCCTGGGGCACTCCAGCCCTTAGGCTTAGGGAGCCCCAGGCCTGGGGCTCCCCAACCCTTAGGCTTTTGGAGCCCCAGACATGGGGCGCCACAGCCCTTAGGCTTTGGGAGCCCCAGGCCTGGGGCTCCCCAGCCCTTAGGCTTAGGGAGCCCAAGGGCTGCGACGCCACTGCCCTTAGGCTTTGGGAGCCCCAGGCCTGATGCGCCCCAGCCCTTAGGCTTAGGGAGCCCCCGGTCAGGGGTGACACAGCCCTTCGGCATAGGGAGCCCCAGGGCTGGGGTGTCCCAGCCCTTAGATTTAGGGAGCCCATGGCCTGGGACGCCCCAGCCCTTCGGCTAAGGCGCGCCAGGCCTAGGGCGCCCCAGCCCTTCAGCTTAGGGAGCCCCAGGCCTGGGGCGCCCCAGCCCTTAGGCTTAGGGAGCCCAAGGCTTGCGACTCCCCAGCCCTTCGGCTTAGGGAGCCATAGGCCTGAAGCCCCCCAGTCCTTAGGTTTAGGGAGCCCCAGGCCTGGGCACCCCAGGACTTCGGCTTTGGGAGCTTCTGGCCTGGGGCACCACAGCCCTTAGGCTTAGGGAGCCCCAGGGCTGGGACGCCCCCGCCCTTCGGCTTAGGGAGCCCCAGGCCTGGGACGCCCCAGCACTTCGGCTTAGTGCGCGCCAGGCCTAGGCCGCCCTTACCCTTAGGATTTGGGATCCTCAGGCATGGGGCGCGCAGCCCTTAGGCTTAGGGTGCCCAGGTCTAGGGCGCCCCAGCCCTTAAGCTTAGGGAGCCCATGGCCAGGGAAGCCCCAGGCCTTAGGCTTTGGTAGCTGCAGGCCTGGGGTGCCCCAGCCCTTAGGCTTAGGGAGCCCCAGGCTCTGGGCGCCACAGCCCTTAGGCTTAGGTAGCCCATGGCCTTGGGCACCCCAGCCATAGGCTTTGGGAGCCCATGGCCTGGGACGCCCCAGCGCTTCGGCTTAGGGAGCGCCAGGCCTAGGGCGCCCCAGCCCTTAGACGTAGGGAGCCCCAGGCCTGAGGGGAACCAACCCTTCGAGTTTGGGAGCCCCATGCATCGTACACCCCAGCCCTTAGGCTTGGGAGCCCCAGGCTTGGGGCGCCCCAGGACTTAGGTTTGGGTGCCCCTGGCCTGGGGCGCCCCAGCCCTTCGGCTTAGGGAGCTCCTCATGGGGCGGCCCATCTTTAGGCTTTGGGAGCCCCAGGCCTGGGGCACCCCAGCCTTAGGCTTTGGGAGCCCATGGCCTGGGGCGCCCTAGCCCTTAGGCTTTGGGTGCCCCAGGCCTGGGGCGCTCCAGCCATTAGGCTTAGGGAGCCCCAGACCTGGGGCGCCCCAGCCCTTAGGCTTTGGGAGCCCCAGGCCTGGGGCACTCCAGCCCTTAGGCTTTGGGAGCCCCAGGCCGGGGCGCCCCAGCCCTTAGGCTTAGGGAGCCCAAGGGTTGCGACGCCCCTGCCCTTAGGCTTGGGAGCCCCAGGCCTGATGCGCCCTAGCCCTTAGGTTTAGGGAGCCCATGGCCTGGGGCGCCCCAGCCATAGGCTTAGGGAACCCATGGCTTGGGACGCCCCAGCCCTTAGGCTTTGGGAGCCCCTGGCCTGGGGCGCCCCAGCCCTTCGGCTTAGGGAGCCCTTGGCATGGGGCGTCCCAGCCTTATGCTTTGGGAGCCACAGGCCTGATGCGCCCCAGCCCTTAGGCTTTGGGAGCCCAAGGCCTGGGGCGCCCCAGCCGTTAGGCTTTGGGTGCCCCAGGTCTGGGTCGCTCCCGCCCTTAGGCTTAGGGAGCCCCAGGCCTGATGCGCCCCAGCCCTTAGGCTTAGGGAGCCCCAGGCCCTGGGCGCCACAGCCCTTAGGCTTAGGGAGCCCATGGCCTGGGACGCCCCAGCCCTTCGGCTTAGGGAGCCCCAGTCCTGGGGCGCCCCAGCCTTTAGGATTTGGGAGCCACAGGCATGGTACGCCCCAGCCCTTAGGTTAGGGAGCCCCAG
Source organism: Tenrec ecaudatus (assembly GCF_050624435.1). NCBI lineage: Eukaryota > Metazoa > Chordata > Mammalia > Afrosoricida > Tenrecidae > Tenrec > Tenrec ecaudatus. The sequence continues at coordinate 674,056 of NW_027459537.1, read as the reverse complement.
GCCTGGGGCTCCCCAGCCCTTAGGCTTTGGGAGCCCGAGGCCTGGGGCACCCCAGCCCGTAGGCTTTGGGAGCCCCAGGCATGGTACGCCCCAGTCCTTAGGCTTAGGGAGCCCCTGGCCTGGGGCGCCAGCCCTTAGGCTTTGGGAGCCCCAGGCTTGGGGCGCCCCAGGACTTAGGTTTGGGTGCCCCGGGCCAGGGGCGGCCCAGCCCTTCGGCTTAGTGAGCCACTCATGGGGCGGCCCAGCCTTAGGCTTTGGGAGCCCCAGGCCTGGGGCACCCCAGCCCTTAGGCTTTGGGAGCCCAAGACCTGGGGCGCCCCAGCCCTTAGGCTTTGGGTGTCCCAGGCCTGGGGCGCTCCCGCCATTAGGCTTAGGGAGCCCCAGGTCTGGGGCGTCCCAGCCCTTAGGCTTAGGGAGCCCCAGGCATGGGGTGCCCCAGCCCTTAGGCTTAGGGAGTCCATGGCCTGGGACGCCCCAGCCCTTCGGCAAGGGCGCGCCAGGCCTAGGGCGCCCCAGCCCTTAGGCTTTGGGTGCCCCAGGCCTGGGGCTCTCCAACCCTAAGTCTTAGGGATCGCCAGGCCTGGGCGCCCCAGCCCTTAGGCTTAGGGAGCCCAAGGCTTGTGACTCCCCAGCCCTTCTGCTTAGGGAGCCTCAGGCTGGAAGCCCCCCAGCCCTAAGGCTTAGGGAGCCCCTGGACTGGGGCGCCCCAGTCCTTAGGCTTTGGGAGCACAAGGCATGGGGCGCCCCAGCCCTTAGGCTTTGGGAGCCCCTGGCCTGGGGCGCCCCAGCCCTTCGGCTTAGGGAGGCCCTGGCATGGGGCATCCCAGCCTTAGGCTTTGAGAGCCGCAGGCCTGGGGCGCCCCAGCCCTTAGGCTTTGGTAGCCCAAGGCCTGGGGCGCCCCAACCCTTAGGCTTTGGGTGCCCCAGGCCTGGGGCACCCCAGCCATTAGGCTTAATGAGTCCCTGGCCTCGGGCGCCCCAGCCCTTCGGATAGGGCGCGGCAGGCCTAGGACGCCCCAGCCCTTAGGCTTTGGGAGCCCAAAGCCTGGGGTGCCCCAGCCCTTAGGCTTAGGGAGCCCATGGCCTGAAGCCCCCAGCCCTTAGGCTTAGGGAGCCCATGGCCTGAAGCCCCCTGGCCTTAGGCCTAGGGCGCCCCAGCCCTTGGGCTTTGGGAGCCCCAGGCCTGAGGTGCTCCAGCCCTAAGGCTTAGGGAGCCCCAGGCCTGGGGCGCCCCAGACCTTAGGCTTAGGGAGCCCAAGGCTTGCGACTCCCCAGCCCTTAGACTTAGGGAGCCCCAGGCCTGAAGCCCCCAGGCCTTAGGCTTAGGGAGCCCCTGGCCTGGGGCGCCCCAGCCCTTCGGCTTAGGGAGCCACTGGCATAGGGAGTCCCAGCCTTAGAATTGGGAGCCCCAGGCCTGGGGCACTCCAGCTCTTAGGCTTTGGGAGCCCCAGGCCTGGGGCACTCCAGCCCTTAGGCTTAGGAAGCCCCAGGCCTGGGGCGACCCAGCCCTTTGGCTTTGGGAGCCCCAGACCGGGGTGCCCCAGCCCTTATGCTTTGGGAGCCCCAAGCTTGGGGCGCCCCAGCCCTTAGGCTTAGGGAGCCCAAGGGTTGCGACGCCCCTGCCCTTAGGCTTGGGAGCCCAAGGCCTGCTGCCCCCTAGCCCTTAGGATTAGAGAGCCCATGGTCTGGGGCGCTCCAGCCATAGGCTTAGGGAACCCATGGCTTGGACGCCCCAGCCCTTCGGCTTAGGGAGCCCCAGTCCTGGGGTGTCCCAGCCCTTAGGATTAGGGAGCCCCAGGCATGGTACGCCCAAGCCCTCAGGCTTAGGGAGCCCCTGGTCTGGGGTGTCCCAGCCCTTAGGATTAGGGAGCCCCAGGCATGGTACGCCCAAGCCCTCAGGCTTAGGGAGCCCCTGGTCTGGGGCGCCCCTGCCCTTAGGCTTTGGGATACCCAGGCCTGGGGCGCCCCAGCACTTAGGCTTTGGGAGCCCCGGCCTGGGGCGCCCCAGCCCTTCGGCTTAGGTAGCCCCTGGCATGGGGCGTCCCAGCCTTATGCTTTGGGAGCCAAAGGCCTGGGGCGCCCCAGCCCTTAGGCTTTGGGTGCCCCAGGCCTGGGGCGCTCCAGCCCTTAGGCTTAGGGAGCCCCAGTGCTGGGGCGCACCAGCCCTTAGGCTAGGGGAGCCCATGGCCTGGGACGCACCAGCCCTTAGGCTTAGGGAGCCCCAGGCCTGGGGCGCACCAGCCCTTCGGCTTAGGGAGCGCCAGGCCTAGGCGCCCCAGCCCTTAAGGTTAGGGTGCCCCAGGTCTGGGGAGACCCAGCTCTTAGGCTTTGGGAGCCCCAGGCCTAGGGCACTCCAGCTTTTAGGCTTAGGGAACCCAAGGGCTATGACGCCCCTGCCCTTAGGCTTTGTGAGCCAAAGGCTTTGGGCGCCCCAACCATTAGGCTTTGGGATTCCCAGGCCTGGGGCGCTCCAGCCCTTAGGCTTAGGGAGCCCCAGGCCTTGGGCGCACCAGCCCTTAGGCTTTGGGAGCCCCAGGCCTGGGGCGCTCCAGCCCTTAGGCTTAGGGAGCCCCAGGCCTGGGGCGCACCAGCCCTTAGGCTTAGGGAGCCCATGGCCTGGGACGCCCCAGCCCGTCGGCTTAGGGCGCGCCAGGCCTTGGACGACCCAGCCCTTAGGCTTTGGGAGCCCCAGGCCTGGGGCGCCCCCGCCCGTCGGCTTAGGGTTCCCAACGTCTGGTGCGCCCCAGCCCTTAAGCTTAGGGAGCCCCAGGCCTGATGCGCCCCAGCCCTTAGGCTTAGGGAGCCCCAGGCCCTGGGCGCCACAGCCCTTAGGCTTAGGGAGCCCATGGCCTGGTACGCCCCAGCCATTCGGCTTAGGGAGCCCCAGGCCTGGGGCGCCCCAGCCCTTAGGCTTAGGGAGCCCATGGCCTGGTACGCCCCAGCCATTCGGCTTAGGGAGCCCCAGGCCCTGGGCGCCACAGCCCTTAGGCTTAGGGAGCCCATGGCCTGGTACGCCCCAGCCATTCGGCTTAGGGAGCCCCAGGCCTGGGGCCTCCCAGCCCTTAGGCTTAGGGAACCCATGGATTGGGACGCCCCAGCCCTTCGGCTTAGGGAGCCCCAGTCCTGGGGCGCCCCAGCCCTTAGGATTTGGGAGCCACAGGCATGGTATGCCCCAGCCCTTAGGCTTTGGGAACCCCAGGCCTGGGGCGCTCCAGCCCTTAGGCTTAGGGAGCCCCAGGCCTGGGGCGCACCAGCCCTTAGGCTTCGGGAGCCCCTGGCCTGGGGCGCCACAGCCCTTAGGCTTTTGGAGCCCCAGGCCTGGGGCACACCAGTTCTTAGGCTTTAGGAGCCCAAGGCCTGGGGCGCCCCAGCCCTTAGGCTTTGGGAGCCCCAGGCCTGGGGCACCCCAGTTCTTAGGCTTTAGGAGCCCAAGGCCTGGGGCGCTCCATCCATAAGGCTTAGGGAGCCCCAGGCCTGGGGCGTCCCAGCCCTTAGGCTTAAGGACCCCAGGCATGGTGCGCCCCAGCCCTTAGTTTTAGGCATCCCATGGTCTGGGACGCCCCAGCCCTTCGGCAAGGGCGCGCCAGGCCTAGGGTGCCCCAGCCCTTAGGCTTTGGGAGCCCCAGGCCTGGGGCGCTCCAACCCTAAGGTTCAGGGATCCCCATGCCAGGGCGCCCCAGCCCTTAGGCTTAGGGAGCCCAAGGCTTGCGACTCCCCAGCCCTTCGGCTTAGGGAGCCTAAGGCCGGAAGCCCCCCAGCCCTACGGCTTAGGGAGCCTCTGGCCTGGGGCGCCCCAGCCCTTAGGCTTTGGGAGCCCAAGGCCTGGGGCGCCCCAGCCCGTAGGCTTTGGGTGCCCCAGGCATGGAGCGCCCCAGCCCTTAGGCTTAGGGATTCCCTGGCCTGGGGCGCCCCATATCTTAGGCTTTGGGAGCCCAAAGCCTGGGGCGTACCAGCCCTTAGGCTTTGGGAACCCCAGGCCTGGGGCGTCCCAGCCCTTAGGCTTAGGGAGCCCCAGGCATGGGGCACCCAGCCCTTAGGCTTAGGGAACCCATGGCCTGGGACGCCCCAGCCCTTGGCTAGGGCGCGCCAGGACTAGGGCGCCCCAGGCCTTAGGCTTTGGGAGCCCAAAGCCTGGGGTGCCACAGCCCTTAGGCTTTGGGAGCCCCAGACCTGGGGCGCTCCAGCCCTAAGGCTTAGAGGGGCCCAAGCCTGGGGCACCTCAGCCCTTAGGCTCTGGGAGCCCAAGGCTCGCGACTCCCCAGCCCTTCGGCTTAGGGAGCCCCAGGCTTGAAGTCTCCCGGCCCTTAGGGTTAGGGAGCCCCAGGCCTGGGGCGCCACAGCCTTTAGGCTTTGGGCGCCCCAGGCCTACGGGGTCCCAGCCCTTAGGCTTTGGGCGCCCCAGGCCTACGGGGTCGAAGCCCTTCAGCTTAGGGAGCCCCAGGCCTGGGGCGCCCCAGCCCTTAGGCTTAGGGATCCCTGGACAGGGGCGCCCCAGCCCTTAGGCTTAGGGAGCCTCAGGCATGGGGCGCCCCACCCCTTAGGCTTTGGGAGCTCCAGGCTTGGGGCGCCACATCCTTTAGGCTTGGGAGCCCCATTCCTGTGGCCCCCCAGCCCTTAGGCTTAGGGAGCCCCAGGCGTGGGTCGCCCCAGCCTTTAGGCTTTTGGAGCACCAGCCCTGGGGCACCCCAGCCCTTGAGATTTGGGAGCCCCAGGCCTGGGGCACCCCAGCCCTTAGGCTTTGGGAGCCTCAGGAATGGTACGCCTCAGCCCTTAGGCTTTGGAGACCAAGGCCTTGGGCGCCCCAGCCCTTAGGCTTTGGGAGCCCCAGGCCTGGGGCGCTCCAGCCCTTAGGCTTAGGGAGCCCCAGGCCTGGGGCCCACCAGCCCTTAGGCTTAGGGAGCCCATGGCCTGGGACGCCCCAGTCCTTCGGCTTAGGGCGCGCAAGGCCTAGGGCGCCCCAGCCCTTAGGCTTTGGGAGCCCCATGCCTGGGTCGCCCCAGCCTTTAGGCTTTTGGAGCTCCATCCCTGGGGCACCCCAGCACTTGGGCTTTGGGAGCCCCAGGCCTGGGGCACCCCAGCCCTTAGGCTTTGGGAGCCCCAGGCATTGTACGCCCCAGCCCTTAGGTTTGGGAGCCCAAGGCCTTGGGCGCCCCAGCCCTTAGGCTTTGGGAGTCCCAGGCCAGGGGTGCACCAGCCCTTAGGCTTACGGAGCCCATGGCCTGGGACGCCCCAGCCCTTCGGCTTAGGGCGCGCCAGGCCTAGGGCGCCCCAGCCCTTAGGCTTTGGGAGCCCCAGGCCTGGGGCGCCCAGCCCTTAGGCTTTCGGTGCCCCAGATCGGGGCGCCCCAGCCCTTAGGCTTTGGGAGCCCCAGGCCTTGGGCGCCCTAGCCCTTAGGCTTAGGGAGCCCAAGGGTTGCGACGCCCCTGCCCTTAGGCTTGGGAGCCCTAGGCCAGATGCGCCCCAGCCCTTAGGCTTAGGGAGCCCCAGGCTCTGGGCGCCACAGCCCTTAGGCTTAGGGAGCCCATGGCCTGGGGCGCCCCAGCCATAGGCTTAGGGAACCCATGGCTTGGGACGCCACAGCCCTTCGGCTAAGGGAGCCCCAGTCCTGGGCCGTCCCAGCCCTTAGGCTTTGGGAGCCCCAGGCATGGTACGCCCCAGCCCTTAGGCTTAGGGAGTCCCTGGCCTTGGTCGCCCCTGCCCTTAGGCTTTGGGAGCCCCAGGCCTGGGGCGCCCCAGCCCTTAGGCTTTGGGAGCCCAAGGCCTGGGGAGCCCCAGCCCTTAGGCTTTGGGTGCCCCAGGCCTGGGGCGCTTCAGCTCTTAGGCTTAGGGAGCCCCAGTGCTGAGGCGCACCTGCCATTAGGCTAAGGGAGCCCATGGCCTGGGATGCCCCAGCCCTTAGACTTATGGAGCCCCAGGCCTGGGGGGAACCAGCCCTTCGGGTTTGGGAGCCCCAAGCATGGTACACCCCAGCCCTTAGGCTTAGGGAGCCCCAGGCCTGGCGCGCCCCAGCCCTTAGGCTTTGGGAGCCCAAGGCCTGGAGAGCCCCAGCCCTTAGGCTTTGGGTGCCCCAGGCCTGGGGCGCTTCAGCCCTTAGGCTTAGGGAGCCCCTGTGCTGAGGCGCACCAGCCCTTAGGCTAGGGGAGCCCATGGCCTGGGGCACCCAGCCCTTAGGCTTAGGGTGCCCCAGGCCTGGGGAAACCAGCTCTTAGGCTTTGGGAGCCCCAGGCCTAGGGCACTTCAGCTTTCAGGCTTAGGGAGCCCAAGGGCTGTGACGCCCCTGCCCTTAGGCTTTGGGAGCCCAATGCTTTGGGCGCCCCAACCCTTAGGCTTTGCGAGCCCCAGGCCTCGGGCGCTCCAGCCCTTAGGCTTAGGGAGCCCCAAGCCTGGGGCGCACCTGCCCTTAGGCTTAGTGAGCCCATGGCCTGGGATGCCCCAGCCCTTCGGTTTAGGGCACGCCAGGCCTTGGGGGCCCCAGCCCTTAGGCTTTGGGAGCCCCAGGCCTGGGGCGCCCCAGCCCTTAGGCTTTGGGTGCCCCAAGCCTGGGGCGCCCCAGCCCTTAAGCTTAGGGAGCCCCAGGCCAGGGAGGACACAGCCCTTCTGCATAGGGAGCCCCAGGCCTGGGGTGCCCCATCCCTTAGGCTTAGGGAGCCCAAGGCTTGCGACTCCCCAGCCCTTCGGCTTAGGGAGCCCCAGGCCTGAAGCCCCCCAGTCCTTAGGCTATGGGAGTCCCAAGCCTGGGGCTCCACAGCCTTTAGGCTTGGGAGTCCGAGGCCTGTGGCCCCCCAGCCCTTCGGCTTTGGGAGCCCCAGGCCTGGGCGCCCCGGCTCTTAGGCGTTGGGAGCCACAGGCATGGTACGCCCCAGCCCTTAGGCTTTGGGAGCCCCAGGCCTGGGGCACCCCAGCACTTCGGCTTTGGGAGCTTCTGGCCTGGGGCGCCACAGCCCTTAGGCTTAGGAATCCCCAGGACTGGGACGCCCCCGCCCATCGGCTTAGGGAGCCCCAGGCCTGGGACGCCCCAGCCCTTCAGCTTAGTGCGCGCCAGGCCTAGGCCGCCGTAGCGCTTAGGCTTTGGGATCCACAGGCATGGGGCGCGCAGCCCTTAGGCTTAGGGTGCCCCAGGTCTGGGGCGCCCCAGCCCTTAAGCTTAGGGAGCCCATGGCCAGGGACGCCCCACCCCTCAGGCTTTGGTAGCCCCGGCCTGGGGTGCCCCTGACCTTAGGCTTTGGGAGCCCAAGGCCTGGGGCGCTCCAGCCCTTAGGCTTAGGGAGCCCCAGGCCTGGGGCGCCACAGCCCTTAGGCTTAGGGAGCCCCAGGCCTGGGACGCCCCGGCCCGTCGGCTTAGGGCGCTCCAGGCCTAGGGCGCCCAAGCCCTTAGGCTTTGGGAGCCCCAGGCCTGGGGAGCTCCAGCACTTAGGCTTGGGGAGCCCCAGGCCTGGGAAGCCCCCCCCATCGGCTTAGGGCGCGCCAGGCCTAGGGCGCCCAAGCCCTTAGGCTTTGGGAGCCCCAGGCCTGGGAAGCCCCCTCCATCGGCTTAGGGCGCGCCAGGCCTAGGGCGCCCAAGCCCTTAGGCTTTGGGAGCCCCAGGCCTGGGGCGCTCCAGCCCTTAGGCTTAGGGAGCCCATGGCCGTGGACGCCCCAGCCCTTCGGCTTAGGGCGCGCCAGGCCTAGGGCGCCCCAGCCCTTAGGCTTTGGAAGCCCCAGGCCTGGGTCGCCCCAGCATTTAGGCTTTTGGAGCTCCATCCCTGGGGCACCCCAGCCCTTAGGGTTTGGGAGCCCCAGGCATTGTACGCCCCAGCCCTTAGGCTTTGGGAGCCCAAGGCCTTGGGCGCCCCAGCCCTTAGGCTTTGGGAGCACTAGGCCAGGGGCGCTCCAGCCCTTAGGCTTAGGGAGCCCCAGGCCTGGGGCGCACCAGCCCTTAGGCTTAGGGAGCCCATGGCCTGGGACGCCCCAGCCCTTCGGCTTAGGGCGCGCCAGGCCTAGGGCGCCCCAGCCCTTAGGCTTTGGGAGCCCCAGGCCTTGGGCGCCCTAGCCCTTAGGCTTAGGGAGCCCAAGGGTTGCGACGCCCCTACCCTTAGGCTTGGGAGCCCCAGGCCAGATGCACCCCAGCCCTTAGGCTTAGGGAGCCCCAGGCTCTGGGCGCCACAGCCCTTAGGCTTAGGGAGCCCATGGCCTGGGGCGCCCCAGCCATAGGCTTAGGGAACCCATGGATTGGGACGCCACAGCCCTTCGGCTAAATGGGGGCCCAGTCCTGGGCTGTCCCAGCCCTTAGGCTTTGGGAGCCCCAGGCATGGTACGCCCCAGCCCTTAGGCTTAGGGAGTCCCTGGCCTTGGTCGCCCCTGCCCTTAGGCTTTGGGAGCCCCAGGCCTGGGGCGCCCCAGCCATTAGGCTTTGGGAGCCCAAGGCCTGGGAAGCCCCAGCCCTTAGGCTTTGGGTGCCCCAGGCCTGTGGCGCTTCAGCTCTTAGGCTTAGGGAGCCCCAGTGCTGACGCGCACCAGCCCTTAGGCTAGGGGAGCCCATGGCCTGGGACGCCCCAGCCCTTAGACTTATGGAGCCCCAGGCCTGGGGGGAACCAGCCCTTCGGGTTTGGGAGCCCCAAGCATGGTACACCCCAGCCCTTAGGCTTAGGGAGCCCGAGGCCTGGTGCGCCCCAGCCCTTAGGCTTTGGGAGCCCAAGGCCTGGAGAGCCCCAGCCCTTAGGCTTTGGGTGCCCCGGGCCTGGGGCGCTTCAGCCCTTAGGCTTAGGGAGCCCCTGTGCTGAGGCGCACCAGCCCTTAGGCTAGGGGAGCCCATGGCCTGGGGTACCCAGCCCTTAGGCTTAGGGTGCCCCAGGCCTGGGGAAACCAGCTCTTAGGCTTTGGGAGCCCCAGGCCTAGGGCACTCCAGCTTTCAGGCTTAGCTAGCCCAAGGGCTGTGACGCCCCTGCCCTTAGGCTTTGGGAGCCCAATGCTTTGGGCGCCCCAACCCTTAGGCTTTGTGAGCCCCAGGCCTCGGGCGCTCCAGCCCTTAGGCTTAGGGAGCCCCAAGCCTGGGGCGCACCAGCCCTTAGGCTTAGTGAGCCCATGGCCTGGGATGCCCCAGCCCTTCGGTTTAGGGCGCGCCAGGCCTTGGGGGCCCCAGCCTTTAGGCTTTGGGAGCCCCAAGCCTGGTGCGCCCCAGCCCTTAGGCTTAGGGTGCCCCAAGCCTGGGGCGCCCCAGCCCTTAGGCTTAGGGAGCCCCAGGCCAGGGAGGACACAGCCCTTCTGCATAGGGAGCCCCAGGCCTGGGGCGCCCCAGCCCTTAGGCTTAGGGAGCCCAAGGCTTGCGACTCCCCAGCCCTTCGGCTTAGGGAGCCCCAGGCCTAAAGCCCCCCAGTCCTTAGGCTATGGGAGTCCCAGGCCTGGGGCTCCACAGCCTTTAGGCTTGGGAGTCCGAGGCCTGTGGCCCCCCAGCCCTTCGGCTTTGGGAGACCCAGGCCTGGGCGCCCCAGCTCTTAGGCGTTGGGAGCCAAAGGCATGGTACGCCCCAGCCCTTAGGCTTTGGGAGCCCCAGGCCTGGGGCACCCCAGCACTTCGGCTTTGGGAGCTTCTGGCCTGGGGCGCCAGACCCCTTAGGCTTAGGAATCCCCAGGACTGGGACGCCCCCGCCCGTCGGCTTAGGGAGCCCCAGGCCTGGGACGCCCCAGCCCTTCGGCTTAGTGCGCGCCAGGCCTAGGCCGCCCTAGCCCTTAGGCTTTGGGATCCACAGGCATGGGGCGCGCAGCCCTTAGGCTTATGGTGCCCCAGGTCTGGGGCGCCCCAGCCCTTAAGTTTAGGGAGCCCATGGCCAGGGACGCCCCAGCCCTCAGGCTTTGGTAGCCCCGGCCTGGGGTGCCCCTGCCCTTAGGCTTTGGGAGCCCAAGGCCTGGGGCGCTCCAGCCCTTAGGCTTAGGGAGCCCCAGGCCTGGGGCGCCACAGCCCTTAGGCTTAGGGAGCCCCAGGCCTGGGACGCCCCCGCCCGTCGGCTTAGGGCGAGCCAGGCCTAGGGCGCCCAAGCCCTTAGGCTTTGGGAGCCCCAGGCCTGGGGCGCTCCAGCACTTAGGCTTAGGGAGCCCCAGGCCTGGGAAGCCCCCGCCCATCGGCTTAGGGCGTGCCAGGCCTAGGGCGCCCAAGCCCTTAGGCTTTGGGAGCCCCAGGCCTGGGGCGCTCCAGCCCTTAGGCTTAGGGAGCCCCAGGCCTGGGGTGCACCTGCCCTTAGGCTTAGGGAGCCCATGGCCTGGGACGCCCCAGCCCTTCGGCTTAGGGCGCGCCAGGCCTTGGCGGCCCCAGCCATTAGGCTTTGGGAGCCCCAGGCCTGGGGCGCCCCCGCCCGTCGGCTTAGGGTGCCCCACGACTGGGGCAACCCAGCCCTTAAGCTTAGGGAGCCCATGGCCTAGGGCGCCCAAGCCCTTAGGCTTTGCTCGCCCAAGGCTTTGGGTGCCCCAACCCTTACGCTTTGGGAGCCCCAGGCCTGGGGTGCTCCAGCCCTTAGGCTTAGGGAGCCCCAGGCCTGGTGCGCACCAGCCCTTAGGCTTAGGGAGCCCAAGCCTTGGACGCCCCAGCCCTTCGGCTTAGGGCACGACCTGCCTAGGGCGCCCAAGCCCTTAGGCTTTGGGAGCCCCAGGCCTGGGGCGCTCCAGCCCTTAGGATTAGGGAGCCCCAGGCCTGGGGCGCACCAGCCCTTAGGCTTAGGGAGCCTATGGCCAGGGACGCCCCCGCCCATCAGCTTAGGGTGCCCCACGTCTGGGGCACCCCAGCCCTTAAGCTTAGGGAGCCCATGGCCTAGGGCGCCCAAGCCCTTAGGCTTTGGGCGCCCATGGCTTTGGGCGCCCCAACCCTTAGGCTTTGGGAGCCCCAGGCCTGGTCCGCACCAGCCCTTAGGCTTAGGGAGCCCAAGGGCTGTGACGCCCCTGCCCTTAGGATTTGGAGACCGAGGCCTGATGGGCCCCAGCCCTTAGGCTTAGGGAGCCCCAGGCCAGAGGGGACACAGCCCTTCGGAATAGGGAGCCCCAGGGCTGGGGCGTCACAGCCCTTAGATTTAAGGAGCCCCAGGCAAGGGGCGCCCCAGCCTTTTGGCTTAGGGAGCCCATGGCCTGGGACGCCCCAGCCCTTTGGCTAGGGCGCGCCTGGCCTAGGGCGCCCCATCCCTTCGGCTTAGGGAGCCCTGGCCTGGGGCGCCCCAGCCCTTAGGCTTAGGGAGCCAAACGCTTACGACTCCCCAGCTAGTGCGCGCCAGGCCTAGGGCGCCCCATCCCTTCGGCTTAGGGAGCCCCAAGCCTGGGGCGTCCCAGCCTTAGAATTGGGAGCCCCAGGCCTGGGGCACTCCAGCCCTTAGGCTTAGGGAGCCCCAGGCCTGGGGCGACCCAGCCCTTTGGCTTTGGGAGCCCCAGGCCTGGGGCGCCCCAGCCCTTAGGCTTAGGGTGCCCCAGACCGGGGCGCCCCAGCCCTTAGACTTTGGGAGCCCCCGGTCTGGGGGGCCCCAACCCTTATGCTTAGGGAGCCCAAGGGTTGCGACGCCCCTGCCCTTAGGCTTGGGAGCCCCAGGCCTGATGCGCCCCAGCCCTTAGGCTTAGGGAGCCCATGGCCTCGGACGCCCCAGCCCTTCGGGTTAGGGCGCGCCAGGCCTAGGGCGCCCCAGCCCATAGGCTTAGGGAGCCCATGGCCTGGGGCGCCCCAGCCACAGGCTTAGGGAACCCATGGCTTGGGACGCCCCAGCCCTTCGGCTTAGGGAGCCCCAGTCCTGGGGTGTCCCAGCCCTTAGGCTTTGGGAGCCTCAGTCATGGAACGCCCCAGCCCTTAGGCTTTGGGAGACCAAGGCCTTGGGCGCCCCAGCCCTTAGGTTTTGGGAGCCCCAGGCCTGTGGTGCTCCAGCCCTTAGGCTTAGGGAGCCCCAGGCCTGGGGCGCTCCAGCCCTTAGGCTTAGGGAGCCCATGGCCTCGGACGCCCCAGCCCTTCGGGTTAGGGCGCGCCAGGCCTAGGGCGCCCCAGCCCATAGGCTTTGGGAGCCCCAGGCCTTTGTCGCCCCAGCCTTTAGGCTTTTGGAGCTCCATCCCTGGAGCACCCCAGTCCTTGGGCTTTGGGCGCCCCAGGCCTGGGGCACCCCAGCCCTTAGGGTTTGGGAGCCCCAGGCATTGTACGCCCCAGCCCTTAGGCTTTGGGAGCCCAAGGCCTTGGGCGCCCCAGCCCTTAGGCTCTGGGAGCCACAGGCCAGGGGCGCTCCAGCCCTTAGGTTTAGGGAGCCCCAGGCCTGGGGCGCACCAGCCCTTAAGCTTAGGGAGCCCATGGCCTGGGACGCCCCAGCCCTTCGGCTTAGGGCGCGCCAGGCCTAGGGTGCCCCAGCCCTTAGGCTTTGGGAGCCCCAGGCCTGGGGCGCCCCAGCCTTAGGCTTTGGGTGCCCCAGACCGGGGCGCCCCAGCCCTTAGGCTTTGGGAGCCCCAGGCCTGGGGCGCCCCAGCCCTTAGGCTTAGGGAGCCCAAGGGTTGCGACGCCCCTGCCCTTAGGCTTGGGAGCCCCAGGCCAGATGCGCCCCAGCCCTTAGGCTTAGGGAGCCCCAGGCTCTGGGCGCAACGGCCCTTAGGCTTAGGGAGCCCATGGCCTGGGACGCCCCAGCCATAGGCTTAGGGAACCCATGGCTTGGGACGCCACAGCCCTTCGGCTAAGGGAGCCCCAGTCTGGGGCGTCCCAGCCCTTAGGCTTTGGGAGCCCCAGGCATGGTACGCCCCAGCCCTTAGACTTAGGGAGTCCCTGGCCTTGGGTGCCCCTGCCCTTAGGCTTAGGGAGCCCCAGGCGTGGGTCGCCCCAGCCTTTAGGCTTTTGGAGCACCAGCCCTGGGGCACCCCAGCCCTTGAGATTTGGGAGCCCCAGGCCTGGGGCACCCCTGCCCTTAGGCTTTGGGAGCCTCAGGAATGGTACGCCTCAGCCCTTAGACTTTGGAGACCAAGGCCTTGGGCGCCCCAGCCCTTAGGCTTTGGGAGCCCCAGGCCTGGGGCGCTCCAGCCCTTAGGCTTAGGGAGCCCCAGGCCTGGGGCGCACCAGCCTTTAGGCTTAGGGAGCCCATGGCCTGGGACGCCCCAGCCCTTCGGCTTAGGGTGCGCCAGGCCTAGGGCGCCCCAGCCCTTAGGCTTTGGGAGCCCCAGGCCTGGGTCGCCCCAGCCTTTAGGCTTTTGGAGCTCCATCCCTGGGGCACCCCAGCCCTTGGGCTTTGGGAGCCCCAGGCCTGGGGCACCCCAGCCCTTAGGCTTTGGGAGCCCCAGGCATTGTACGCCCCAGCCCTTAAGCTTTGGGAGCCCAAGGCCTTGGGCGCCCCAGCCCTTAGGCTTTGGGCGCCCCAGGCCAGGGGCGCTCCATCCCTTAGGCTTAGGGAGCCCCCGGCCTGGGGCGCACCAGCCCTTAGGCTTAGGGAGCCCATGGCCTGGGACGCCCCAGCCCTTCGGATTAGGGCGCGCCAGGCCTAGGGCGCCCCAGCCCTTAGGCTTTGGGTGCCCCAGATCGGGGCGCCCCTGCCCTTAGGCTTTGGGAGCCCCAGGCCTGGGGCGCCCCAGCCCTTAGGCTTAGGGAGCCCAAGGGTTGCAACGCCCTTGCCCTTAGGCTTGGGAGCCCCAGGCCAGATGCGCCCCAGCCCTTAGGCTTAGGGAGCCCCAGGCTCTTGGCGCCACAGCCCTTAGGCTTAGGGAGCCCATGGCCTGGGGCGCCCCAGCCATAGGCTTAGGGAACCCATGGCTTGGGACGCCACAACTCTTCGGCTAATGGAGCCCCAGTCCTGGGGCATCCCAGCCCTTAGGCTTTGGGAGCCCCAGGCATTGTACGCCCCAGCCCTTAGGCTTTGGGAGCCCAAGGCCTTGGGCGCCCCAGCCCTTAGGCTCTGGGAGCCCCAGGCCAGGGGCGCTACAGCCCTTAGGCTTTGGGAGCCCCAGGCCTGGGGCGCCCCAGCTCTTAGGCTTTGGGTGCCCCAGACCGGGGCGCCCCAGCCCTTAGGCTTTGGGAGCCCCAGGCCTGGGGCGCCCCAGCCCTTAGGCTTAGGGAGCCCAAGGGTTGCGACGCCCCTGCCCTTAGGCTTGGGAGCCCCAGGCAGATGCGCCCCAGCCCTTAGGCTTAGGGAGCCACAGGCTCTGGGCGCAACGGCCCTTAGGCTTAGGGAGCCCATGGCCTGGGACGCCCCAGCCATAGGCTTAGGGAACCCATGGCTTGGGACGCCACAGCCCTTCGGCTAAGGGAGCCCCAGTCCTGGGGCGTCCCAGCCCTTAGGCTTTGGGAGCCCCAGGCATGGTACGCCCCAGCCCTTAGGCTTAGGGAGTCCCTGGCCTTGGGTGCCCCTGCCCTTAGGCTTAGGGAGCCCCAGGCGTGGGTCGCCCCAGCCTTTAGGCTTTTGGAGCACCAGCCCTGGGGCACCCCAGCCCTTGAGATTTGGGAGCCCCAGGCCTGGGGCACCCCAGCCCTTAGGCTTTGGGAGCCTCAGGAATGGTACGCCTCAGCCCTTAGGCTTTCGAGACCAAGGCCTTGGGCGCCCCAGCCCTTAGGCTTTGGGAGCCCCAGGCCTGGGGCGCTCCAGCCCTTAGGCTTAGGGAGCCCCAGGCCTGGGGCGCACCAGCCCTTAGGCTTAGGCCGCCCATGGCCTGGGACGCCCCAGCCCTTCAGCTTAGGGCGCGCCAGGCCTAGGGCGCCCCAGCCGTTAGGCTTTGGGAGCCCCAGGCCTGGGGCGCCCAGCCCTTAGGCTTTGGGTGCCCCAGATCGGGGCGCCCCTGCCCTTAGGCTTTGGGAGCCCCAGGCCTGGGGCGCCCCAGCCCTTAGGCTTAGGGAGCCCAAGGGTTGCGACGCCCCTGCCCTTAGGCTTGGGAGCCCCAGGCCAGATGCGCCCCAGCCCTTAGGCTTAGGGAGCCACAGGCTCTTGGCGCCACAGCCCTTAGGCTTAGGGAGCCCATGGCCTGGGGCGCCCCAGCCATAGGCTTAGGGAACCCATGGCTTGGGACGCCACAGCCCTTTGGCTAAGGGAGCCCCACTCCTGGGGCGTCCCAGCCCTTAGGCTTTGGGAGCCCCAGGCATGATACGCCCCAGCCCTTAGGATTAGGGAGTCCCTGGCCTTGGTCGCCCCTGCCCTTAGGCTTTGGGAGCCCCAGGCCTGGGGCGCCCCAGCCTTTAGGCTTTGGGAGCCCAAGGCCTGGGGAGCCCCAGCCCTTAGGCTTTGGGTGCCCCAGGCCTGGGGCGCTTCAGCTCTTAGGCTTAGGGAGCCCCAGTGCTGAGGCGCACCAGCCCTTAGGCTAGGGGAGCCCAGGCCTGGGACGCCCCAGCCCTTAGACTTAGGGAGCCCCAGGCCTGGGGGGAAAAAGCCCTTCGGGTTTGGGAGCCCCAGGCATGGTACACCCCAGCCCTTAGGCTTAGGGAGCCCCTGGCCTGGCGCGCCCCAGCCCTTAGGCTTTGGGAGCCCAAGGCCTGGAGAGCCCGAGCCCTTAGGCTTTGGGTGCCCCACGCCTGGGGCGCTTCAGCCATTAGGCTTAGGGAGCCCCATTGCTGAGGCGCACCAGCCCTTAGGCTAGGGGAGCCCATGGCCTGGGGCACCCAGCCCTTAGGCTTAGGGTGCCCCAGGCCTGGGGAGACCCAGCTCTTAGGCTTTGGGAGCCCCAGGCCTATGGCACTACAGCTTTCAGGATTAGGGAGCCCAAGGGCTGTGACGCCCCTGCCCTTAGGCTTTGGGAGCCCAATGCTTTGGGCGCCCCAACCCTTAGGCTTTGGGAGCCCCTGGCCTCGGGCGCTCCAGCCCTTAGACTTAGGGTGCCCCAAGCCTGGGGCGCACCAGCCCTTAGGCTTAGTGAGCCCATGGCCTGGGATGCCCCAGCCCTTCCCTTTAGGGTGCGCCAGGCCTTGGGGGCCCCAGCCCTTAGGCTTTGGGAGCCCCAGGCCTGGGGCGCCCCAGCCCTTAGGCTTAGGGTGCCCTAAGCCTGGGGCGCCCCAGCCCTTACGCTTTGGGAGCCCCAGGCCTGGGGCACTCCAGCCCTAAGGCTTAGGGAGCCCCAGGCCTGGGGCGCCCCAGCCCTTAGGCTTTGGGAGCCCCAGGCCTGGGGCGCCCCAGCCCTTCGCCTTAGGGAGCCCCAGGCCTGAAGCCCCCCAGTCCTTAGGCTATGGGAGTCCCAGGCCTGGGGCGCCACAGCCTTTAGGCTTGGGAGCCCGAGGCCTGTGGCCCCCAGCCCTTCGGCTTTGGGAGCCTCAGGCCTGGGCGCCCCAGCTCTTAGGCGTTGGGAGCCACAGGCATGGTACGCCCCAGCCCTTAGGCTTTGGGAGCCCAGGCCTGGGGCACCCCAGCACTTCGGCTTTGGGAGCTTCTGGCCTGGGGAGCCACAGCCCTTAGGCTTATGGATCCCCAGGTCTGGGACACCCCCGCCCGTCGACTTAGGGAGCCCCATGCCTGGGACGCCCCAGCCCTTCGTCTTAGTGCGCGCCAGGCCTAGGCCGCCCTAGCCCTTAGGCTTTGGGATCCACAGGCATGGGGCGCGCAGCCCTTAGGCTTAGGGTGCCCCAGGTCTGCGGCGCCCCAGTCCTTAAGCTTAGGTAGCCCATGGCCAGGGACTCCCCAGCCCTCAGGCTTTGGTAGCCCCAGGCCTGGGGTGCCCCTTCCCTTAGGCTTTGGGAGCCCAAGGCCTGGGGTGCTCCAGCCCTTAGGCTTAGGGAGCCCCAGGCCTGGGGCGCCACAGCTCTTAGGCTTAGGGAGCCCCAGGCCTGGGACGCCCCCGCCCGTCGGCTTAGGGCGCGCCAGGCATAGGGCGCCCAAGCCCTTAGCCTTTGGGAGCCCCAGGCCTGGGGCGCTCCAGCACTTAAGCTTAGGGAGCCCCAGGCCTGGGAAGCCCCCGCCCATCGGCTTAGGGCGCGCCAGGCCTAGGGCGCCCAAGCCCTTAGGCTTTGGGAGCCCCAGGCCTGGGGCGCTCCAACCCTTAGGCTTAGGGAGCCCATGGCCTAGGACGCCCCAGCCCTTCGGCTTAGGGCGCGCCAGGCCTTGGTCGCCCCAGCCCTTAGGCTTTGGGAGCCCCAGGACTGGGGCGCCCCCGCCCGTCGGCTTAGGGTGCCCCACGTCTGGGACAACCTAGCCCTTAAGCTTAGGGAGCCCATGGCCTAGGGCGCCCAAGCCCTTAGGCTTTGGGCGCCCAAGGCTTTGGGCGCCCCAACCCGTACGCTTTGGGAGCCCAAGGCCTGGGGTGCTCCAGCCCTTAGGCTCAGGGAGCCCCAGGCCTGGTGCGCACCAGCCCTTAGGCTTAGGGAGCCCAAGCCTGGGACGCCCCAGCCCTTCGGCTTAGGGCGCGACCTGCCTAGGGCGCCCAAGCTCTTAGGCTTTGGGAGCCCCAGGCCTGGGGTGCTCCAGCCCTTAGGCTTAGGGAGCCCCAGGCCTGGGGCGCACCAGCCCTTAGGCTTAGGGAGCCTATGGCCTGGGACGCCATAGCCCTTCGGCTTAGGGTGCGCCAGGCCTTGGGCGCCCCAGCCCTTAGGCTTTGGGATCCCCAGGCCTGGGGCGCCCCCGCCCGTCGGCATAGGGTGCCCCACGTCTGGGGCACCCCAGCCCTTAAGCTTAGGGAGCCCATGGCCTAGGGCGCCCAAGCCCTTAGGCTTTGGGCGCCCAAGGCTTTGGGCGCCCCAACCCTTAGGCTTTGGGAGCCCCAGGCCTGGGGTGCTCCAGCCCTTAGGCTTAGGGATCCCCAGGCCTGGTGCGCACC
Organism: Tenrec ecaudatus; assembly: GCF_050624435.1. NCBI lineage: Eukaryota > Metazoa > Chordata > Mammalia > Afrosoricida > Tenrecidae > Tenrec > Tenrec ecaudatus. The sequence goes on along the minus strand of NW_027459537.1, from coordinate 656,369 downwards.
AGCCCTTAGGCTTAGGGAGCCCAAGCCTGGGACGCCCCAGCCCTTCGGCTTAGGGCGCGCTAGGCCTTGGGCGCCCCATCCCTTAGGCTTTGGGAGCCCCAGGCCTGGGGCGCCCCAGCCCTTAGGCTTAGGGTGCCCCAAGCCTGGGGCGCCCCAGCCCTTAGGCTTAGGGTGCCCCAGGCCTGGGGCGCCACAGCCCTTAGGCTTTGGGAGCCCAAGGGCTGCGACGCCCCTGCCCTTAGGATTTGGAGACCCAGGCCTGATGGGCCCCAGCCCTTAGGCTTAGGGAGCCCCAGGCCAGGGGTGACACAGCCCTTGGGAATAGGGAGCCCCAGGGCTGGGGCGTCACAGCCCTTAGATTTAGGGAGCCCCAGGCAAGGGGCGCCTCAGCCTTTTGGCTTAGGGAGCCCATGGCCTGGGACGCCCCAGCCCTTTGGCTAGGGCGCGGCAGGCCTACGGCGCCCCATCCCTTCAGCTTAGGGAGCCCCAGGCCCTGGGCGCCCCAGCCCTTAGGCTTAGGGAGCCAAAGGCTTACGACTCCCCAGCTAGGGCGCGCCAGGCCTAGGACGCCCCATCCCTTCGGCTTAGGGAGCCCCAAGCCTGGGGCGTCCCAGCCTTAGAATTGGGAGCCCCAGACCTGGAGCACTCCAGCCCTTAGACTTAGGGAGCCCCAGGCCTGGGGCGACCCAGCCCTTTGGTTTGGGAGCCCCAGGCCTGAGGCGCCCCAGCCCTTAGGCTTAGGGTGCCCAAGACCGGGGCGCCCCAGCTCTTAGACTTTGGGAGCCCCAGGCCTGGGGCGCCCCAACCCTTAAGCTTAGGGAGCCTAAGGGTTTCGACGCCCCTGCCCTTAGGCTTGGGAGCCCCAGGCTCTGGGCGCCACAGCCCTTAGGCATAGGTAGCCCGTGGCCTGGGGCGCCCCAGCCACAGGTTTAGGGAACCCATGGCATGGGACGCCCCACCCTTTCGGTATAGGGAGCCCCAGTCCTGGGGCGTCCCAGCCCTTAGGCTTTGGGAGCCTCAGGCATGGAACGCCCCAGCCCTTAGGCTTTGGGAGACCAAGGCCTTGGGCGCCCCAGCCCTTAGGTTTTGGGAGCCCCAGGCCTGGGGCACTCCAGCCCTTAGGCTAAGGGAGCCCCAGGCAGGGGGCGCTCCAGCCCTTAGGCTTAGGGAGCCCATGGCCTCGGACGCCCCAGCCCTTCGGCTTAGGGCACCCCAGGCCTGGGGCACTCCAGCCCTTAGGCTTTGGGAGCCCCAGGCATTGTACGCCCCAGCCCTTAGGCTTTGGGAGCCCAAGGCCTTGGGCGCCCCAGCCCTTAGGCTCTGGGTGCCCCAGGCCAGGGGCGCTACAGCCCTTAGGCTTAGGGAGCCCCAGGCCTGGGGCGCACCAGCCCTTACGCTTAGGGAGCCCATGGCCTGGGACGGCCCAGCCCTTCGGCTTAGGGCGCACCAGGCCTAGGGTGCCCCAGCCCTTAGGCTTTGGGAGCCCCAGGCCTGGGGCGCCCCAGCCCTTAGTCTTTCGGTGCCCCAGACCGGGGCGCCCCAGCCCTTAGGCTTTGGGAGCCCCAGGCCTGGGGCGCCCCAGCCCTTAGGCTTAGGGAGCCCAAGGGTTGCGACGCCCCTGCCCTTAGGCTTGGGAGCCCCAGGCCAGATGCGCCCCAGCCCTTAGGCTTAGGGAGCCCCAGGCTCTGGGCGCCCCAGCCCTTAGGCTTAGGGAGCCCATGGCATGGGACGCCATAGCCCTTCGGCTAAGGGAGCCCCAGTCCTGGGGCGTCCCAGCCCATAGGCTTTGGGAGCCCCAGGCATGGTACGCCCCAGCCCTTAGGCTTAGGGAGTCCCTGGCCTTGGGTGCCCCTGCCCTTAGGCTTTGGGAGCCCCAGGCCTGGAGCGCCCCAGCACTTAGGCTTTGGGAGTCCCTGGCCTGGGGCTCCCCAGCCCTTCGGCATAGGGAGCCCCTGGTATGGGGCATCCCAGCCTTAGGTTTTGGGAGCCACAGGCCTGGGGCGACCCAGCCCTTAGGCTTTGGGAGCCGAAGGCCTGGGGAGCCCCAGCCCTTAGGCTTTGGGTGTCCCAGGCCTGGGGCGCTTCAGCCCTTAGGCTTAGGGAGCCCCAGTGCTGAGGCGCAGCAGCCCTTAGGCTTGGAGAGCCCATGGCCTGGGACGCCCCAGCCCTTAGACTTAGGGAGCCCCAGGCCTGGGGGGAACCAGCCCTTCGGGTTTGGGAGCCCCAGGCATGGTACACCCCAGCCCTTAGGCTTAGGGAGCCCCTGGCCTGGCGCGCCCCAGCCCTTAGGCTTTGGGAGACCAAGGCCTGGAGAGCCCCAGCCCTTAGGCTTTGGGTACCCCAGGCCTGATGCGCCCCAGCCCTTAGCCTTAGGGAGCCCCAGGCTCTGGGCGCCACAGCCCTTAGGCTTAGGGAGCCCATGGCCTGGGGCGCCCCAGCCACAGGCTTAGGGAACCCATGGCTTGGGATGCCCCAGCCCTTCGGCTTAGGGAGCTCCAGTCCTGGGGCGTCCCAGCCCTTAGGCTTTGGGAGCCCCAGGCATGGTACGCCCCAGCCCTTAGGCTTAGGGATCCCCTGGCCGGGGGCGCCCCTGCCCTTAGGCTTTGGGAGCCCAAGGCCTGGGGTGCTCCAGCCCTTAGGCTTAGGGAGCCTCAGGCCTGGTGCGCACCAGCCCTTAGGCTTAGGGAGCCCAAGACTGGGACGCCCCAGCCCTTCGGATTAGGGCGCGCCAGGCCTTGGGCGCCCCACCCCTTAGGCTTTGGGAGCCCCAGCCCTTAGGCTTAGGGTGCCCCAAGCCTGGGGCGCCCCAGCCCTTAGGCTTAGGGTGCCCCAAGCCTGGGGCGCCGCAGCCCTTAGACTTTGGGAGCCCCAGGCCTGGGGCACTCCAGCCCTTAGGCTTAGGGAGCCCCAGGCCTGGGGCGCAACAGCCCTTAGGCTTAGGGAGCCCCAGGCCTGGGGCGCACCAGACCTTAGGCTTAGGGAGCCCCAGGCATGGTACGCCCCAGCCCTTTGGCTTAGGGAGTCCCTGGCCTTGGGTGCCCCTGCCCTTATGCTTTGGGAGCCCCAGGCCTGGAGCGCCCCAGCACTTAGGCTTTGGGAGTCCCTGGTCTGGGGCTCCCCAGCCCTTCGGCATAGGGAGCCCCTGGTATGGGGCATCCCAGCCTTAGGCTTTGGGAGCCACAGGCCTGGGGCGACCCAGCCTTTAGGCTTTGGGAGCCGAAGGCCTGGGGAGCCCCAGCCCTTAGGCTTTGGGTGCCCCAGGCCTGGGGCGCTTCAGCCCTTAGGCTTAGGGAGCCCCAGTGCTGAGGCGCAGCAGCTCTTAGGCTTGGAGAGCCCATGGCCTGGGACGCCCCAGCCCTTAGGCTTTGGGAGCCCAGGCCTGGGGCACCCCAGCACTTCGGCTTTGGGAGCTTCTGGCCTGGGGAGCCACAGCCCTTAGGCTTATGGATCCCCAGGTCTGGGACACCCCCGCCCGTCGACTTAGGGAGCCCCATGCCTGGGACGCCCCAGCCCTTCGTCTTAGTGCGCGCCAGGCCTAGGCCGCCCTAGCCCTTAGGCTTTGGGATCCACAGGCATGGGGCGCGCAGCCCTTAGGCTTAGGGTGCCCCAGGTCTGCGGCGCCCCAGTCCTTAAGCTTAGGTAGCCCATGGCCAGGGACTCCCCAGCCCTCAGGCTTTGGTAGCCCCAGGCCTGGGGTGCCCCTTCCCTTAGGCTTTGGGAGCCCAAGGCCTGGGGTGCTCCAGCCCTTAGGCTTAGGGAGCCCCAGGCCTGGGGCGCCACAGCTCTTAGGCTTAGGGAGCCCCAGGCCTGGGACGCCCCCGCCCGTCGGCTTAGGGCGCGCCAGGCATAGGGCGCCCAAGCCCTTAGCCTTTGGGAGCCCCAGGCCTGGGGCGCTCCAGCACTTAAGCTTAGGGAGCCCCGGGCCTGGGAAGCCCCCGCCCATCGGCTTAGGGCGCGCCAGGCCTAGGGCGCCCAAGCCCTTAGGCTTTGGGAGCCCCAGGCCTGGGGCGCCCCAGCCCTTAGGCTTAGGGTGCCCCACACCGGGGCGCCCCAGCCCTTAGGCTTTGGGAGCCCCAGGCCTGGGGCGCCCCAACCCTTAGGCTTAGGGAGCCCAAGGGTTGCGACGCCCCTGCCCTTAGGCTTGGGAGCCCCAGGCCTGATGCGCCCCAGCCCTTAGCCTTAGGGAGCCCCAGGCTCTGGGCGCCACAGCCCTTAGGCTTAGGGAGCCCATGGCCTGGGGCGCCCCAGCCACAGGCTTAGGGAACCCATGGCTTGGGATGCCCCAGCCCTTCGGCTTAGGGAGCTCCAGTCCTGGGGCGTCCCAGCCCTTAGGCTTTGGGAGCCCCAGGCATGGTACGCCCCAGCCCTTAGGCTTAGGGATCCCCTGGCCGGGGGCGCCCCTGCCCTTAGGCTTTGGGAGCCCAAGGCCTGGGGTGCTCCAGCCCTTAGGCTTAGGGAGCCCCAGGCCTGGTGCGCACCAGCCCTTAGGCTTAGGGAGCCCAAGACTGGGACGCCCCAGCCCTTCGGATTAGGGCGCGCCAGGCCTTGGGCGCCCCATCCCTTAGGCTTTGGGAGCCCCAGCCTTTAGGCTTAGGGTGCCCCAAGCCTGGGGCGCCCCAGCCCTTAGGCTTAGGGTGCCCCAAGCCTGGGGCGCCGCAGCCCTTAGACTTTGGGAGCCCCAGGCCTGGGGCACTCCAGCCCTTAGGCTTAGGGAGCCCCAGGCCTGGGGCACCACAGCCCTTAGGCTTAGGGAGCCCCAGGCCTGGGGCGCACCAGCCCTTAGGCTTAGGGAGCCCATGGCCTGGGACGACCCAGCCCTTCGACTTAGGGCGCGCCAGGCCTTGGGCGCCCAAGCCCTTAAGCTTTGGGAGCCCAAGGCCTGGGGTGGCCCCGCCCGTCGGCATAGGGTGCCCCACGTCTGGGGCACCCCAGCCCTTAAGCTTAGGGAGCCCATGGCCTAGGGCGCCCAAGCCCTTAGGTTTTGGGCGCCCAAGGCTTTGGGCGCCCCAACCCTTAGGCTTTGGGAGCCCAAGGCCTGGGGTGCTCCAGCCTTAGGCTTAGGGAGCCCCAGGCCTGGTGCGCACCAGCCCTTACGCTTAGGGAGCCCAAGGGCTGCGACGCCCCTGCCCTTAGGATTTGGGAGCCCCTGGCCTGATGGGCCCCAGCCCTTAGGCTTAGGGAGCCCCAGGCCAGGTGGGGACACAGCCCTTCGGAATAGGGAGCCCCAGGGATGGGGCATCCCAGCCCTTAGATTTAGGGAGCCCCAGGCAAGGGGCGCCCCAGGCTTTTGGTTTAGGGAGGCCATGGGCTGGGACGCCCCAGCCCTTTGGCTAGGGCGCGCCATGCCTAGGGCGCCCCAACCCTTCGGCTTAGGGAGCCCCAGGCCTGGGGCGCCCCAGCCCTTAGGCTTAGGGAGCCCAAGGCTTGCGACTCCCCAGCACTTCGGCTTAGGGAGCCCCAGGCCTGAAGCCCCCCAGCACTTAGGCTTAGGGAGCCCCAGGCCTGGGATGCCCCAGCCCTTAGGCTTAGGGAGCCCCAGGCCAGGGGGGGTCACAGCCCTTCGGAATAGGGAGCCCCAGGGCTGGGGCGTCCCAGCCCTTAGATTTAGGGAGCCCCAGGCAAGGGGCGCCCCAGGCTTTTGGTTTAGGGAGGCCATGGCCTGGGACGCCCCAGCCCTTTGGCTAGGGCGCGCCAGGCCTAGGGCGCCCCAGGCCTTCGGCTTAGGGAGCCCCAGGCCTGGGGCGCCCCAGCCCTTAGGCTTAGGGAGCCCAAGGCTTGCGACTCCCCAGCACTTCGGCTTAGGGAGCCCCAGGCCTGAAGCCCCCCAGCCCTTAGGCTTAGGGAGCCCCAGGCCTGGGTCGCCCCAGCCTTTAGGCTTTTGGGGCTCCATCCCTGGGGCACCCCAGCCCTTGGGCTTTGGGAGCCCCAGGCCTGGGGCACCCCAGCCCTTAGGCTTTGGGAGCCCAAGGCCTTGGGCGCCCCAGCCCTTAGGCTCTGGGAGCCCCAGGCCAGGGGCGCTCCAGCCCTTTGGCTTAGGGAGCCCCAGGCCTGGGGCGCACCAGTCCTTAGGCTTAGGGAGCCCATGGCCTGGGACGCCCCAGCCCTTCGGCTTAGGCCCGGCCAGGCCTAGGGCGCCCCAGCCCTTAGGCTTTGGGAGCCCCAGGCCTAGGGCGCCCCAGCCCTTAGGCTTTGGGTGCCCCAGACCGGGGCGCCCCAGCCCTTAGGCTTTGGGAGCCCCAGGCCTGGGGCGCCTCAGCCCTTAGGCTTAGGGAACCCAAGGGTTGCGACGCCCCTGCCCTTAGGCTTGGGAGCCCCAGGCCAGATGCGCCCCAGCCCTTAGGCTTAGGGAGCCCCAGGCTCTGGGCGCCACAGCCCTTAGGCTTAGGGAGCCCATGGCCTGGGGCGCCCCAGCCATAGCCTTAGGGAACCCATGGCTTGGGACGCCACAGCCCTTCGGCTAAGGGAGCCCCAATCCTGGGGCGTCCCAGCCCTTAGGCTTTGGGAGCCCCCGGCATGGTACGCCCCAGCCTTTAGGCTTAGGGAGTCCCTGGCCTTGGGCGCCCCTGCCCTTAGGCTTTGGGAACCCCAGGCCTGGGGCGCCTCAGCCCTTAGGCTTAGGGAACCCAAGGGTTGCGACGCCCCTGCCCTTAGGCTTGGGAGCCCCAGGCCAGATGCGCCCCAGCCCTTAGGCTTAGGGAGCCCCAGGCTCAGGGCGCCACAGCCCTTAGACTTAGGGAGCCCATGGCCTGGGGCGCCCCAGCCATAGGCTTAGGGATCCCATGGCTTGGGACGCCACAGCCCTTCGGCTAAGGGAGCCCCAGTCCTGGGGCGTCCCAGCCCTTAGGCTTTGGGAGACCCAGGCATGGTACGCCCCAGCCTTTAGGCTTAGGGAGTCCCTGGCCTTGGGCTCCCCTGCCCTTAGGCTTTGGGAGCCCCAGGCCTGGGGCGCCCCAGCACTTAGGCTTTGGGAGCCCATGGCCTGGGACGCCCCAGCCCTTCGGCTTAGGGCGCGCCAGGCCTAGGGCGCCCCAACCCTTAGGCTTTGGGAGCCCCAGGCCTGGGTCGCCCCAGTCTTTAGGCTTAGGGAGTCCCTGGCCTTGGGCGCCCCTGCCCTTAGGCTTTGGGAGCCCCAGGCCTGGGGCGCTTCAGCCCTTAGGCTTAGGGAGCCCATGGCCTGGGACGCCCCAGCTCTTCGGCTTAGGGCGCGCCAGGCCTGGGGCACCCCAGCCCTTAGGCTTTGGGAGCCCCAGGCATTGTACGCCCCAGCCCTTAAGCTTTGGGAGCCCAAGGCCTTGGGCGCCCCAGCCCTTAGGCTCTGGGAGCACCAGGCCAGGGGCGCTCCAGCCCTTAAGCTTAGGGAGCCCCAGGCCTGGGGCGCACCAGCCCTTAGGCTTAGGGAGCCCATGGCCTGGGTCGCCCCAGCCCTTCGGCATAGGGCGTGCCAGGCCTAGGGCGCCCCAGCCCTTAGGCTTTGGGTGCCCCAGACCGGGGCGCCCCAGCCCTTAGGCTTTGGGAGCCCCAGGCCTGGGGCGCCCCAGCCCTTAGGCTTAGGGAACCCAAGGGTTGCGACGCCCCTGCCCTTAGGCTTGGGAGCCCCAGGCCAGATGCGCCCCAGCCCTTAGGCTTAGGGAGCCCCAGGCTCTGGGCGCCACAGCCCTTAGGCTTAGGGAGCCCATGGCCTGGGGCGCCCCAGCCATAGGCTTAGGGAACCCATGGCTTGGGACGCCACAGCCCTTCGGCTAAGAGAGCCCCAGTCCTGGGGCGTCCCAGCCCTTAGGCTTTGGGAGCCCCAGGCATGGTACGCCCCAGCCTTTAGGCTTAGGGAGTCCCTGGCCTTGGGCGCCCCTGCCCTTAGGCTTTGGGAGCCCCAGGCCTGGGGCGCCCCAGCACTTAGGCTTTGGAAGCCCATGGCCTGGGACGCCCCAGCCCTTCGGCTTAGGGCGCGCCAGGCCTAGGGCGCCCCAACCCTTAGGCTTTGGGAGCCCCATTCCTGGGTCGCCCCAGCCCTTAGGCTTAGGGAGTCCCTGGCCTTGGGCGCCCCTGCCCTTAGGCTTTGGGAGCCCCAGGCCTGGGGCGCTCCAGCCCTTAGGCTTAGGGATCCCATGGCCTGGGACGCCCCAGCCCTTCGGCTTAGGGCGCGCCAGGCCTAGGGCGCCCCAGCCCATAGGCGTTGGGAGCCCCAGGCCTGGGTCGCACCAGCCTTTAGGGTTTGGAGCTACATCCCTTGGGCACCCCAGCCCTTGGGCTTTGGGAGCTTCAGGCCTGGGGCACCCCAGCCCTTAGGCTTTGGGAGCCCCAGGCATTGTACGCCCCAGCCCTTAGGCTTTGGGAGCCCAAGGCCTTGGGCGCCCCAGCCCTTAGGCTCTGGGATCCCCAGGCCAGGGGCGCTCCAGCCCTTAGGCTTAGGGAGCCCCAGGCCTGGGGCGCACCAGCCCTTAGGCTTAGGGAGCCCATGGCCTGGGACGCCCCAGCCCTTCGGCTTAGGGCGCGACAGGCCTGGGGCTCCCCAGCCCTTAGGCTTAGGGTGCCCCAAGCCTGGGGCGCCCCAGCCCTTAGGCTTTGGGAGCCCCAGGCCTGGGGCATCCAGCCCTTAGGCTTTGGGAGCCCCAGGCCTGGGGCGCCCCAGCCCTTAGGCTTTGGGTGCCCCAGACCGGGGCGCCCCAGCCCTTAGGCTTTGGGAGCCCCAGGCCAGATGCGCCCCAGCCCTTAGGCTTAGGGAGCCCAAGAGTTGCGACGCCCCTGCCCTTAGGCTTGGGAGCCCCAGGCCAGATGCGCCCCAGCCCTTAGGCTTAGGGAGCCCCAGGCTCTGGGCGCCACAGCCCTTAGGCTTAGGGAGCCCATGATCTGGGGCGCCCCAGCCATAGGCTTAGGGAACCCATGGCCTGGGACGCCAAAGCCCTTCGGCTAAGGGAGCCACAGTCCTGGGTCGTCCCAGCCCTTAGGCTTTGGGAGCCCCAGGCATGGTACGCCCAGCCCTTCGGCTTAGGGAGTCCCTGGCCTTGGGCGCCCCTGCCCTTAGGCTTTGGGAGCCCCAGGCCTGGGGCGCTTCAGCCCTTAGGCTTAGGGAGCCCATGGCCTGGGACGCCCCAGCCCTTCGGCTTAGGGCGCGCCAGGCCTAGGGCGCCCCAGCCCTTAGGCTTTGGGAGCCCCAGGCCTGGGTCTCCCCAGCCTTTAGGCTTTTGGAGCTCCATCCCTTGGGCACCCCAGCCCTTGGGCTTTGGGAGCCCCAGGCCTGGGGCACCCCAGCCCTTAGGCTTTGGGAGCCCCAGGCATTGTACGCCCCAGCACTTAGGCTTTGGGAGCCCAAGGCCTTGGGCACCCCAGCCCTTAGGCTCTGGGAGCCCCAGGCCAGGGGCGCTCCAGCCCTTAGGCTTAGGGAGCCCCAGGCCTGGGGCGCACCAGCCCTTAGGCTTAGGGAGCCCATGGCCTGGGACGCCCCAGCCCTTCGGCTTAAGGCGCGCCAGGCCTAGGGCGCCCCAGCCCTTAGGCTTAGGGTGGCCCAAGCCTGGGGAGCCCCAGCCCTTAGGCATTGGGAGCCCCATGCCTGGGGCACGCCAGCCCTTAGGCTTAGGGAGCCCCAGGCCAGGGGGGACACAGCCCTTCGGAATAGGGAGCCCCAGGGCTGGGGCGTCCCAGCCCTTAGATTTAGGGAGCCCCAGGCAAGGGGCGCCCCAGCCTTTTGGCTTAGGGAGCCCATGGCCTGGGACGCCCCAGCCCTTTGGCTTGGGCGCGCAAGGCCTAGCGTGCCCCAGCCCTTCGGCTTAGGGAGCCCCAGGCCTGGGGCGCCCCAGCCCTTAGGCTTAGGGAGCCCAAGGCTTGCGACTCCCCAGCCCTTCGGCTTAGGGAGCCCCAGGCCTGGAGCCCCCCAGTCCTTAGGCTTAGGGAGCCCCAGGCCTGGGGCGCCGCAGCCTTTGGCTTGGGAGCCCGAGGCCTGTGGCCACCCAGCCCTTCGGCTTTGGGAGCCCGAGGCCTGTGGCCCCCCAGCCCTTCGGCTTTGGGAGCCCCAGGCCTGGGGCGCCCTAACCCTTAGGCTTAAGGTGCCCCAGACCGGGGCGCCCCAGCCCTTAGGCTTTGGGAGCCCCAGGCCTGGGGCGCCCCAACCCTTAGGCTTTGGGAGCCCCAGGCCTGGGGCACCCCAGCCCTTAGGCTTTGGGAACCCCAGGCATTGTACGCCCCAGCCCTTAAGCTTTGGGAGCCCAAGGCCTTGGGCGCCCCAGCCCTTAGGCTCTGGGAGCACCAGGCCAGGGGCGCTCCAGCCCTTAAGCTTAGTGAGCCCCATGCCTGGGGCGCACCAGCCCTTAGGCTTAGGGAGCCCATGGCCTGGGACGCCCCAGCCCCTCGGCATAGGGCGTGCCAGGCCTAGGGCGCCCCAGCCCTTAGGCTTTGTGTGCCCCAGACCGGGGCGCCCCAGCCCTTAGGCTTTGGGAGCCCCAGGCCTGGGGCGCCCCAGCCCTTAGGCTTAGGGAGCCCAAGGGTTGCGACGCCCCTGCCCTTAGGCTTGGGAGCCCCAGGCCAGATGCGCCCCAGCCCTTAGGCTTAGGGAGCCCCAGGCTCTGGGCGCCACAGCCCTTAGGCTTAGGGAGCCCATGGCCTGGGGCGCCCCAGCCATAGGCTTAGGGAACCCATGGCTTGGGACGCCACAGCCCTTCGGCTAAGGGAGCCCCAGTCCTGGGGCGTCCCAGCCCTTAGGCTTTGGGAGCCCCAGGCATGGTACGCCCCAGCCCTTAGGCTTAGGGAGTCCCTGGCCTTGGGCGCCGCTGCCCTTAGGCTTGGGAGCCCCAGGCCTGGGGCGCTCCAGCCCTTAGGCTTAGGGAGCCCACGGCCTGGGACGCCCCTGCCCTTAGGCTCTGGGAGCCCCAGGCCAGGGGCGCTCCAGCCCTTAGGCTTAGGGAGCCCCAGGCCTGGGGGGCCACAGCCCTTAGGCTTTGGGAGCCCCAGACCTGGGGCGCCACTGCCCTTAGGCTTAGGGAGCCCAAGGGCTGCGACGCCCCTGCCCTTAGGATTTGGGAGCCCCAGGCCTGATGGGCCCCAGCCCTTAGGCTTAGGGAGCCCCAGGCCAGGGGGGACAAAGTCCTTCAGAATAGGGAGCCCCAGGGTTGGGGTGTCCCAGCCCTTAGATTTAGGGAGCCCTAGGCAAGGGGCGCCCCAGCCTTTTGGCTTAGGGAGCCCATGGCCTGGGACGCCCCAGCACTTTGGCTAGGGCGCGCCAGGCCTAGGGCGCCCCAGCCCTTCGGCTTAGGGAGCCCCAGGCCTGAAGCCCCCCAGTCCTTAGGCTTAGGGAGCCCCAGGACTGGGGCGCCACAGCCTTTAGGCTTGGGAACCCGAGGCCTGTGGCCCCCCAGCCCTTCGGCTTTGGGAGCCCCCGGCCTGGGGCGCCCCAGCTCTTAGGTGTTGGGAGCCCCAGGCATGGTAATCCCCAGCCCTTAGGCTTTGGGTGCCCCAGGCCTGGGGCACCCCAGAACTTCGGCTTAGGGAGCCCCTGGCATGGGGCGTCCCAGCCTTAGAATTGGGAGCCCCAGGCCTCGGGCACTCCAACCCTTAGGCTTAGGGAGCCCCAGGCCTGGGGCGACCCAGCCCTTTGGCTTTGGGAGCCCCAGGCCTGGGGCGCCCTAACCCTTAGGCTTAGGGTGCCCCAGACCGGGGCGCCCGAGCCCTTAGGCTTTGGGAGCCCCAGGCCTGGGGCGCCCCAACACTTAGGCTTAGGGAGCCCAAGGGTTGCGACGCCCCTGCCCTTAGGCTTGGGAGCCCCAGGCCTGATGCGCCCCAGCCCTTAGCCTTAGGGAGCCCCAGGCTCTGGGCGCCACAGCCCTTAGGCTTAGGGAGCCCATGGCCTGGGGCGCCCCAGCCACAGGCTTAGGGAACCCATGGCTTGGGACGCCCCAGCCCTTCGGCTTAGGGAGCTCCAGTCCTGGGGCGTCCCAGCACTTAGGCTTTGGGAGCCCCAGGCATGGTACGCCCCAGCCCTTAGGCTTAGGGAGCCCCTGGCCTGGGGCGCCCCTGCCCTTAGGCTTAGAGAGCCCAAGCCTGGGACGCCCCAGCCCTTCGGCTTAGGGCGCGCCAGGCCTAGGGCGCCCCAGCCCTTAGGCTTTGGGAGCCCCAGGCCTGGGGCGCCCCCGCCCGTCGGCTTAGGGTGCCCCACGTCTGGGGCCCCCAGCCCTTAAGCTTAGGGAGCCCTTGTCCTAGGGCGCCCGAGCCCTTAGGCTTTGATCGCCCAAGGCTTTGGGCGCCCCAACCCTTAGGCTTAGGGAGCCCATGGCCTGGGACGCCCCAGCCCTTCGGCTTAGGGCGCGACAGGCCTGGGGCTCCCCAGCCCTTAGTCTTAGGGTGCCCCAAGCCTGGGGCGCCCCAGCCCTTAGGCTTTGGGAGCCCCAGGCCTGGGGCATCCAGCCCTTAGGCTTTGGGAGCCCCAGGCCTGGGGCGCCCCAGCCCTTAGGCTTTGGGTGCCCCAGACCGGGGCGCCCCAGCCCTTAGGCTTTGGGAGCCCCAGGCCAGATGCGCCCCAGCCCTTAGGCTTAGGGAGCCCAAGAGTTGCGACGCCCCTGCCCTTAGGCTTGGGAGCCCCAGGCCAGATGCGCCCCAGCCCTTAGGCTTAGGGAGCCCCAGGCTCTGGGCGCCACAGCCCTTAGGCTTAGGGAGCCCATGATCTGGGGCGCCCCAGCCATAGGCTTAGGGAACCCATGGCCTGGGACGCCACAGCCCTTCGGCTAAGGGAGCCCCAGTCCTGGGTCGTCCCAGCCCTTAGGCTTTGGGAGCCCCAGGCATGGTACGCCCAGCCCTTCGGCTTAGGGAGTCCCTGGCCTTGGGCGCCCCTGCCCTTAGGCTTTGGGAGCCCCAGGCCTGGGGCGCTTCAGCCCTTAGGCTTAGGGAGCCCATGGCCTGGGACGCCCCAGCCCTTCGGCTTAGGGCGCGACAGGCCTGGGGCTCCCCAGCCCTTAGGCTTAGGGTGCCCCAAGCCTGGGGCGCCCCAGCCCTTAGGCTTTGGGAGCCCCAGGCCTGAGGCATCCAGCCCTTAGGCTTTGGGAGCCCCAGGCCTTGGGCGCCCCAGCCCTTAGGCTTTGGGTGCCCCAGACCGGGGCGCCCCAGCCCTTAGGCTTTGGGAGCCCCAGGCCAGATGCGCCCCAGCCCTTAGGCTTTGGGAGCCCAAGAGTTGCGACGCCCCTGCCCTTAGGCTTGGGAGCCCCAGGCCAGATGCGCCCCAGCCCTTAGGCTTAGGGAGCCCCAGGCTCTGGGCGCCACAGCCCTTAGGCTTAGGGAGCCCATGATCTGGGGCGCCCCAGCCATAGGCTTAGGGAACCCATGGCCTGGGACGCCACAGCCCTTCGGCTAAGGGAGCCCCAGTCCTGGGTCGTCCCAGCCCTTAGGCTTTGGGAGCCCCAGGCATGGTACGCCCAGCCCTTCGGCTTAGGGAGTCCCTGGCCTTGGGCGCCCCTGCCCTTAGGCTTTGGGAGCCCCAGGCCTGGGGCGCTCCAGCCCTTAGGCTTAGGGAGCCCATGGCCTGGGACGCCCCAGCCCTTCGGCTTAGGGCGCGCCAGGCCTAGGGCGCCCCAGCCCTTAGGCTTTGGGAGCCCCAGGCCTGGGTCTCCCCAGCCTTTAGGCTTTTGGAGCTCCATCCCGTGGGCACCCCAGCCCTTGGGCTTTGGGAGCCCCAGGCCTGGGGCACCCCAGCCCTTAGGCTTTGGGAGCCCCAGGCATTGTACGCCCCAGCCCTTAGGCTTTGGGAGCCCAAGGCCTTGGGCACCCCAGCCCTTAGGCTCTGGGAGCCCCAGGCCAGGGGCGCTCCAGCCCTTAGGCTTAGGGAGCCCCAGGCCTGGGGCGCACCAGCCCTTAGGCTTAGGGAGCCCATGGCCTGGGACGCCCCAGCCCTTCGGCTTAAGGCGCGCCAGGCCTAGGGCGCCCCAGCCCTTAGGCTTAGGGTGGCCCAAGCCTGGGGAGCCCCAGCCCTTAGGCATTGGGAGCCCCATGCCTGGGGCACGCCAGCCCTTAGGCTTAGGGAGCCCCAGGCCAGGGGGGACACAGCCCTTCGGAATAGGGAGCCCCAGGGCTGGGGCGTCCCAGCCCTTAGATTTAGGGAGCCCCAGGCAAGGGGCGCCCCAGCCTTTTGGCTTAGGGAGCCCATGGCCTGGGACGCCCCAGCCCTTTGGCTTGGGCGCGCAAGGCCTAGCGTGCCCCAGCCCTTCGGCTTAGGGAGTCCCTGGCCTTGGGCGCCCCTGCCCTTAGGCTTTGGGAGCCCCAGGCCTGGGGCGCTTCAGCCCTTAGGCTTAGGGAGCCCATGGCCTGGGACGCCCCAGCCCTTCGGCTTAGGGCGCGACAGGCCTGGGGCTCCCCAGCCCTTAGGCTTAGGGTGCCCCAAGCCTGGGGCGCCCCAGCCCTTAGGCTTTGGGAGCCCCAGGCCTGAGGCATCCAGCCCTTAGGCTTTGGGAGCCCCAGGCCTTGGGCGCCCCAGCCCTTAGGCTTTGGGTGCCCCAGACCGGGGCGCCCCAGCCCTTAGGCTTTGGGAGCCCCAGGCCAGATGCGCCCCAGCCCTTAGGCTTTGGGAGCCCAAGAGTTGCGACGCCCCTGCCCTTAGGCTTGGGAGCCCCAGGCCAGATGCGCCCCAGCCCTTAGGCTTAGGGAGCCCCAGGCTCTGGGCGCCACAGCCCTTAGGCTTAGGGAGCCCATGATCTGGGGCGCCCCAGCCATAGGCTTAGGGAACCCATGGCCTGGGACGCCACAGCCTTTCGGCTAAGGGAGCCCCAGTCCTGGGTCGTCCCAGCCCTTAGGCTTTGGGAGCCCCAGGCATGGTACGCCCAGCCCTTCGGCTTAGGGAGTCCCTGGCCTTGGGCGCCCCTGCCCTTAGGCTTTGGGAGCCCCAGGCCTGGGGCGCTCCAGCCCTTAGGCTTAGGGAGCCCATGGCCTGGGACGCCCCAGCCCTTCGGCTTAGGGCGCGCCAGGCCTAGGGCGCCCCAGCCCTTAGGCTTTGGGAGCCCCAGGCCTGGGTCTCCCCAGCCTTTAGGCTTTTGGAGCTCCATCCCTTGGGCACCCCAGCCCTTGGGCTTTGGGAGCCCCAGGCCTGGGGCACCCCAGCCCTTAGGCTTTGGGAGCCCCAGGCATTGTACGCCCCAGCCCTTAGGCTTTGGGAGCCCAAGGCCTTGGGCACCCCAGCCCTTAGGCTCTGGGAGCCCCAGGCCAGGGGCGCTCCAGCCCTTAGGCTTAGGGAGCCCCAGGCCTGGGGCGCACCAGCCCTTAGGCTTAGGGAGCCCATGGCCTGGGACGCCCCAGCCCTTCGGCTTAAGGCGCGCCAGGCCTAGGGCGCCCCAGCCCTTAGGCTTAGGGTGGCCCAAGCCTGGGGAGCCCCAGCCCTTAGGCATTGGGAGCCCCATGCCTGGGGCACGCCAGCCCTTAGGCTTAGGGAGCCCCAGGCCAGGGGGGACACAGCCCTTCGGAATAGGGAGCCCCAGGGCTGGGGCGTCCCAGCCCTTAGATTTAGGGAGCCCCAGGCAAGGGGCGCCCCAGCCTTTTGGCTTAGGGAGCCCATGGCCTGGGACGCCCCAGCCCTTTGGCTTGGGCGCGCAAGGCCTAGCGTGCCCCAGCCCTTCGGCTTAGGGAGCCCCAGGCCTGGGGCGCCCCAGCCCTTAGGCTTAGGGAGCCCAAGGCTTGCGACTCCCCAGCCCTTCGGCTTAGGGAGCCCCAGGCCTGGAGCCCCCCAGTCCTTAGGCTTAGGGAGCCCCAGGCCTGGGGCGCCGAGCCTTTAGGCTTGGGAGCCCGAGGCCTGTGGCCACCCAGCCCTTCGGCTTTGGGAGCCCGAGGCCTGTGGCCCCCCAGCCCTTCGGCTTTGGGAGCCCCAGGCCTGGGGCGCCCTAACCCTTAGGCTTAGGGTGCCCCAGACCGGGGCGCCCCAGCCCTTAGGCTTTGGGAGCCCCAGGCCTGGGGCGCCCCAACCCTTAGGCTTTGGGAGCCCCAGGCCTGGGGCACCCCAGCCCTTAGGCTTTGGGAACCCCAGGCATTGTACGCCCCAGCCCTTAAGCTTTGGGAGCCCAAGGCCTTGGGCGCCCCAGCCCTTAGGCTCTGGGAGCACCAGGCCAGGGGCGCTCCAGCCCTTAAGCTTAGGGAGCCCCAGGCCTGGGGCGCAACAGCCCTTAGGCTTAGGGAGCCCATGGCCTGGGACGCCCCAGCCCCTCGGCATAGGGCGTGCCAGGCCTAGGGCGCCCCAGCCCTTAGGCTTTGTGTGCCCCAGACCGGGGCGCCCCAGCCCTTAGGCTTTGGGAGCCCCAGGCCTGGGGCGCCCCAGCCCATAGGCTTAGGGAGCCCAAGGGTTGCGACGCCCCTGCCCTTAGGCTTGGGAGCCCCAGGCCAGATGCGCCCCAGCCCTTAGGCTTAGGGAGCCCCAGGCTCTGGGCGCCACAGCCCTTAGGCTTAGGGAGCCCATGGCCTGGGGCGCCCCAGCCATAGGCTTAGGGAACCCATGGCTTGGGACGCCACAGCCCTTCGGCTAAGGGAGCCCCAGTCCTGGGGCGTCCCAGCCCTTAGGCTTTGGGAGCCCCAGGCATGGTACGCCCCAGCCCTTAGGCTTAGGGAGTCCCTGGCCTTGGGCGCCGCTGCCCTTAGGCTTGGGAGCCCCAGGCCTGGGGCGCTCCAGCCCTTAGGCTTAGGGAGCCCATGGCCTGGGACGCCCCTGCCCTTAGGCTCTGGGAGCCCCAGGCCAGGGGCGCTCCAGCCCTTAGGCTTAGGGAGCCCCAGGCCTGGGGGGCCACAGCCCTTAGGCTTTGGGAGCCCCAGACCTGGGGCGCCACTGCCCTTAGGCTTAGGGAGCCCAAGGGCTGCGACGCCCCTGCCCTTAGGATTTGGGAGCCCCAGGCCTGATGGGCCCCAGCCCTTAGGCTTAGGGAGCCCCAGGCCAGGGGGGACAAAGTCCTTCAGAATAGGGAGCCCCAGGGCTGGGGTGTCCCAGCCCTTAGATTTAGGGAGCCCTAGGCAAGGGGCGCCCCAGCCTTTTGGCTTAGGGAGCCCATGGCCTGGGACGCCCCAGCACTTTGGCTAGGGCGCGCCAGGCCTAGGGCGCCCCAGCCCTTCGGCTTAGGGAGCCCCAGGCCTGAAGCCCCCCAGTCCTTAGGCTTAGGGAGCCCCAGGACTGGGGCGCCACAGCCTTTAGGCTTGGGAACCCGAGGCCTGTGGCCCCCCAGCCCTTCGGCTTTGGGAGCCCCCGGCCTGGGGCGCCCCAGCTCTTAGGTGTTGGGAGCCCCAGGCATGGTAATCCCCAGCCCTTAGGCTTTGGGTGCCCCAGGCCTGGGGCACCCCAGCACTTCGGCTTAGGGAGCCCCTGGCATGGGGCGTCCCAGCCTTAGAATTGGGAGCCCCAGGCCTCGGGCACTCCAACCCTTAGGCTTAGGGAGCCCCAGGCCTGGGGCGACCCAGCCCTTTGGCTTTGGGAGCCCCAGGCCTGGGGCGCCCTAACCCTTAGGCTTAGGGTGCCCCAGACCGGGGCGCCCGAGCCCTTAGGCTTTGGGAGCCCCAGGCCTGGGGCGCCCCAACACTTAGGCTTAGGGAGCCCAAGGGTTGCGACGCCCCTGCCCTTAGGCTTGAGAGCCCCAGGCCTGATGCACCCCAGCCCTTAGCCTTAGGGAGCCCCAGGCTCTGGGCGCCACAGCCCTTAGGCTTAGGGAGCCCATGGCCTGGGGCGCCCCAGCCACAGGCTTAGGGAACCCATGGCTTGGGACGCCCCAGCCCTTCGGCTTAGGGAGCTCCAGTCCTGGGGCGTCCCAGCACTTAGGCTTTGGGAGCCCCAGGCATGGTACGCCCCAGCCCTTAGGCTTAGGGAGCCCCTGGCCTGGGGCGCCCCTGCCCTTAGGCTTAGAGAGCCCAAGCCTGGGACGCCCCAGCCCTTCGGCTTAGGGCGCGCCAGGCCTAGGGCGCCCCAGCCCTTAGGCTTTGGGAGCCCCAGGCCTGGGGCGCCCCCGCCCGTCGGCTTAGGGTGCCCCACGTCTGGGGCCCCCAGCCCTTAAGCTTAGGGAGCCCTTGTCCTAGGGCGCCCGAGCCCTTAGGCTTTGATCGCCCAAGGCTTTGGGCGCCCCAACCCTTAGGCTTTGGGAGCCCCAGGCCTGGGGTGCTCCAGCCCTTAGGCTTAGGGAGCCCCAGGCCTGGTGCGCACCAGCCCTTAGGCTTAGGGAGCCCAAGCCTGGGACGCCCCAGCCCTTCGGCTTAGGGCGCGCCAGGCCTTGAGCGCCCCATCCCTTAGGCTTTGGGTGCCCCAATCCTGGGGCGCCCCAGCCCTTAGGCTTAGGGTGACCCAAGCCTGGGGCACCCCAGCCCTTAGGTTTGGGAGCCCCAGGCCTGGGGCACTCCAGCCCTTAGGCTTAGGGAGCCCCAGGCCTGGGGCGCCACAGCCCTTAGGCTTTGGGAGCCCCAGACCTGGGGCGCCACAGCCCTTAGGCTTAGGGAGCCCAAGGGCTGCGACGCCCCTGCCCTTAGGATTTGGGAGCCCCAGGCCTGATGGGTCCCAGCCCTTTGGCTTAGGGAGCCCCAGGCCAGGGGGGACACTGCCCTTCGGAATAGGGAGCCACAGGGCTGGGGCGTCCCAGCCCTTAGATTTAGGGAGCCCCAGGCCTGGGTCAGACCAGCCTTTAGGCTTAGGGAGTCCCTGGCCTTGGGCGCCCGTGCCCTTAGGCTTTGGGAGCCCCAGGCCTGGGGCGCTCCAACCCTTAGGCTTAGGGAGCCCATGGCCTGGGACGCCCCAGCCCTTCGGCTTAGGGCGCGCCAGGCCTAGGGCGCCCCAGCCCTTAGGCTTTGGGAGCCCCAGGCTTGGGTCGCCCCAGCCTTTAGGCTTTTGGAGCTCCATCCCTTGGGCACCCCAGCCCTTGGGCTTTGGGAGCCCCAGGCCTGGGGCACCCGAGCCCTTAGGTTTTGGGAGCCCCAGGCATTGTACGCCCCAGCCCTTAGGCTTTGGGAGCCCAAGGCCTTGGGCGCCCCAGCCCTTAGGCTCTGGGAGCCCCAGGCCAGGGGCGCTCCAGCCCTTAGGTTTAGGGAGCCCCAGGCCTGGGGCGCACCAGCCCTTAGGCTTAGGGAGCCCATGGCCTGGGACGCCCCAGCCCTTTGGCTTAGGGAGCCCCAGGCCTGGGGCGCCACAGCCCTTAGGCTTTGGGAGCCCCAGACCTGGGGCGCCACAGCCCTTAGGCTTAGGGAGCCCAAGGGCTGCGACGCCCCAGCCCTTAGGATTTGGGAGCCCCAGGCCTGATGGGCCCCAGTCCTTAGGCTTAGAAGCCCGTGGCCAGGGGGGACACAGCCCTTCGGAATAGGGAGCCCCAGGGCTGGGGCGTCCCAGCCCTTAGATTTAGGGAGCCCCAGGCAAGGGGCGCCCCAGCCTTTTGGCTTAGTGAGCCCATGGCCTGGGATGCCCCAGCCCTTTGGCTAGGGCGCACCAGGCCTAGGGCGCCCCAGCCCTTCGGCTTAGGGAGCCACAGGCCTGGGGCGCCCCATCCCTTAGGCTTAGGGAGCCCATGGCCTGGGGCGCCCCAGCCACAGGCTTAGGGAACCCATGGCTTGGGACGCCCCAGCCCTTCGGCTTAGGGAGCTCCAGTTCTGGGGCGTCCCAGCCCTTAGGCTTTGGGAGCCCCAGGCATGGTACGCCCCAGCCCTTAGGCTTAGGGAGCCCCTGGCTTGGGGCGCCCCTGCCCTTAGGCTTAGGGAGCCCAAGACTGTGACTCCCCAGCCCTTCGGCTTAGGGCGCGCCAGGCCTAGGGCGCCCAAGCCCTTAGGCTTTGGGAGCCCCAGGCCTGGGGCGCTCCAGCCCTTAGGCTAAGGGAGCCCCAGGCCTGGGGCACACCAGCCCTTAGGCTTAGGGAGCCCATGACCTGGGACGCCCCAGCCCTTCGGCTTAGGGCGCGTCAGGCCTTGGGCGCCCCAGCCCTTAGGCTTTGGGAGCCCCAGGCCTGGGGCGTCCCCGCCCGTCGGCTTAGGGTGCCCAACGTCTGGGGCACCCCAGCCCTTAAGCTTAGGGAGCCCATGGCCTAGGGCGCCCGAGCCCTTAGGCTTTGATCGCCCAAGGCTTTGGGCGCCCCAACCCTTAGGCTTTGGGAGCCCCAGGCCTGGGGTGCTCCACCCCTTAGGCTTAGGGAGCCCCAGGCCTGGTGCGCACCAGCCCTTAGGCTTAGGGAGCCCAAGCCTTGGACGCCCCAGACCTTCGGCTTAGGGCGCGCCAGGCCTTCGGCGCCCCATCCCTTAGGCTTTGGGAGCCCCAGGCCTGGGGCGCCCCAGCCCTTAGGTTTAGGGTGCCCCAAGCCTGGGGCGCCCCAGCCCTTAGGCTTAGGGTGCCCCAAGCCTGGGGCACCCCAGCCCTTAGGCTTTGGGAGTCCCAGGCCTGGGGCACTCCAGGCCTTAGGCTTAGGGAGCCCAAGGGCTGCGACGCCCCTGCCCTTAGGATTTGGGAGCCCCAGGCCTGATGGGCCCCAGCCCTTTGGCTTAGGGAGCCCCAGGCCCGGGGGGACACAGCCCTTCGGAATAGGGAGCCCCAGGGCTGGGGTGTCCCAGCCCTTAGATTTAGGGAGCCCCAGGCAAGGGGCGCCCCAGCATTTTGGTTTAGGGAGCCCATGGCCTGGGACGCCCCAGCCCTTTGGCTAGGGCGCGCCAGGCCTAGGGCGCCCCAGCCCTTCGGCTTAGGGAGCCCCAGGCATGGGGCGCCCCAGCCCTTAGGCTTTGGGAGCCCAAGGCTTGCGACTCCCCAGCCCTTCGGCTTAGGGAGCCCCAGGCCTGAAGACCCCCAGCCCTTAGGCTTAGGGAGCCCCAGGCCTGGGGCGCTCCAGCCCTTAGGCTTAGGGAGCCCATGGCCTGGGACGCCCCAGCCCTTCGGCTTAGGGCGCGCCAGGCCTAGGGCACCCCAGCCCTTAGGCTTTGGGAGCCCCAGGCCTGGGTCGCCCCAGCCTTTAGGCTTTTGGAGCTCCATCCCTGGGGCACCCCAGCCCTTGGGCTTTGGGAGCCCCAGGCCTGGGGCACCCCAGTCCTTAAGCTTTGGGAGCCCCAGGCATTGTACGCCCCAGCCCTTTGGCTCTGGGAGTACCAGGTCAGGGGCGCTCCAGCCCTTAGGCTTAGTGAGCCCCAGGCCTGGGGCGCACCAGCCCTTAGGCTTAGGGAGCCCATGGCCTGGGACGCCCCAGCCCTTCGGCATAGGGCGCGCCAGGCCTAGGACGCCCCAGCCCTTAGGCTTTGGGAGCCCCAGGCCTGGGGCGCCCCAGCCCTTAGGCTTTGGGTGCCCCAGACCGGGGCGCCCCAGCCCTTAGGCTTTGGGAGCCCCAGGCCTGGGGCGCCCCAGCCCTTAGGCTTAGGGAGCCCAAGGGTTGCGACGCCCCTGCCCTTAGGCTTGGGAGCCCCAGGCCAGATGCGCCCCAGCCCTTAGGCTTAGGGAGCCCCAGGCTCTGGGGGCCACAGCCCTTAGGCTTAGGGAGCCCATAGCCTGGGGCGCCCCAGCTATAGGCTTTGGGAACCCATGGCTTGGGACGCCACAGCCCTTCGGCTAAGGGAGCCCCAGACCTGGGGCGTCCCAGCCCTTAGGCTTAGGGAGCCTAAGGCCAGGGGGGACAAAGCTCTTATGCATAGGGAGCCCCAGGCCTGGGGCGCCCCAGCCGTTAGGCTTAGGGAGCCCAAGGCTTGCGACTCCCCAGCCCTTCGGCTTAGGGCGCGCCAGGCCTAGGGTGCCCCAGTCCTTAGGTTTTGGGAGCCCCAGGCCTGGGGCGCCCCAGCCCTTAGGCTTTGGGTGCCCCAGACCGGGGTGCCCCAGCCCTTGGGCTTTGGGAGCCCCAGGCCTGGGGCGCTCCAGCCCTTAGGCTTAGGGAGCCCAAGGGTTGCGATGCCCCTGCCCTTTGGCTTGGGAGCCCCAGGCCAGATGCGCCCCAGCCCTTAGGCTTAGGGAGCCCCAGGCTCTGGGCGCCACAGCCCTTAGGCTTATTGAGCCCATGGCTTGGGGCGCCCCAGCCATAGGCTTAGGGAACCCATGGCTTGGGACGCCACAGCCCTTCGGCTAAGGGAGCCCCAGTCCTGGGGCGTCCCAGCCCTTAGGCTTTGGGAGCCCCAGGCATGGTACGCCCCAGCCCTTAGGCTTAGGGAGTCCCTGGCCTTGGGCGCCCCTGCCCTTAGGCTTTGGGAGCCCATGGCCTGGGACGCCCCAGCACTTCGGCTTAGGGCGTGCCAGGCCTAGGGCGCCCCAACCCTTAGGCTTTGGGAGCCCCAGGCCTGGGTCGCCCCAGCCCTTAGGCTCTGGGGACTCCAGGCGAGGGGCGCTCCAGCCCTTAGGCTTAGGGAGCCCCAGGCCTGGGGCGCACCATCCCTTAGGCTTAGGGAGCCCATGGCCTGGGACGCCCCAGCCCTTCGGCTTAGGGCGCGCCAGGCCTAGGGCGGCCCAGCCCTTAGGCTTAGGGTGCCCCAAGCCTGGGGCGCCCCAGCCCTTAGGCTTTGGGAGCCCCAGGCCTGGGGCACTCCAGCCCTTAGGCTTAGGAAGCCCCAGGCCTGGGGCGCCACAGCCCTTAGGCTTTGGGAGCCCCAGACATGGTGCGCCACAGCCCTTAGGCTTAGGGAGCCCAAGGGCTGCGACGCCCCTGCCCTTAGGATTTGGGAGCCCCAGGCCTGATGGGCCCCAGCCCTTAGGCTTAGGGAGCCCCAGGCCAGGGGCGCTCCAGCCCTTAGGCTTAGGGAGCACCAGGCCTGGAGTGCACCAGCCCTTAGGCTTAGGGTGCCCATGGCCTGGGACGCCCCATCCCTTCGGTTTTAGGGCGCGCCAGGCCTAGGGCGCCCCAGCCCTTAGGCTTAGGGTGCCCCAAGCCTGGGGCGCCCCAGCCCTTAGGCTTTGGGAGCCCTGGGACTGGGGCACTCCAGCCATTAGGCTTAGGGAGCCCCAGGCCTGGTGCGCCACAGCCCTTAGGTTTTGGGAGCCCCAGACCTGGGGCGCCACAGCCCTTAGGCTTAGGGAGCCAAAGGGCTGCGATGCCCCTGCCCTTAGGATTTGGGAGCCCCAGGCCTGATGGGCCCCAGCCCATTGGCTTAGGGAGCCCCAGGCCAGGGGGGACACAGCCCTTCAGAATAGGGAGCCCCAGGCCTGGGGCGTCCCAGCCCTTAGATTTAGGGAGCCCCAGGCAAGGGGCGCCCCAGCCTTTTGGCTTAGGGAGCCCATGGCCTGGGACGCCCCAGCCCTTTGGCTAGGGCGCGCCAGGCCTAGGGCGCCCCAGCCCTTCGGCTTAGGGAGCCCCAGGCCTGGGGCGCCCCAGCCCTTAGGCTTAGGGAGCCCAAGGCTTGCGACTCCCCAGCCCTTCGGCTTAGGGAGCCCCAGGCCTGAAGCCCCCCAGCCCTTAGGCTTAGGGAGCCCCAGGCCTGGGGCGCTCCAGCCCTTAGGCTTAGGGAGCCCATGGCCTGGGACGCCCCAGCCCTTCGGCTTAGGAAGCGCCAGGCCTAGGGCGCCCCAGCCCTTAGGCTTTGGGAGCCCCAGGCCTGGGTCGCCCCAGCCTTTAGGCTTTTGGAGCTCCATCCCTGGGGCACCCCAGCCCTTGGGCTTTGGGAGCCCAAGGCCTTGGGCGCCCCAGCCCTTAGGCTCTGGGAGCACCAGTCAGGGGCGCTCCAGCCCTTAGGCTTAGGGAGCCCCAGGCCTGTGGCGCACCAGCCCTTAGGCTTAGGGAGCCCATTGCCTGGGACGCCCCAGCCCTTCGGCTTAGGGCGCGCCAGGCCTTGGGCGCCCCAGCCCTTAGGCTTTGGGAGCCCCAGGCCTGGGGTGCCCCAGCCCTTAGGCTTTGGGTGCCCCAGACCGGGGCGCCCCAGCCCTTAGGCTTTGCGAGCCCCAGGCCTGGGGCGCCCCAGCCCTTAGGCTTAGGGAGCCCAAGGTTTGCGACGCCCCTGCCCTTAGGCTTGGGAGCCCCAGGCCAGATGCGCCCCAGCCCTTAGGCTTAGGGAGCCCGAGGCTCTCGGCGACACAGCCCTTAGGCTTAGGTAGCCCATGGCCTGGGGCGCCCCAGCCATAGGCTTAGGGAACACATGGCTTGGGACGCCCCAGCCCTTCGGCTTAGGGCGCGCCAGGCCTTGGGCGCCCCAGCCCTTAGGCTTTGGGAGCCCCAGGCCTGGGGCGTCCCAGCCCTTAGGCTTTGGGTGCCCCAGACCGGGGCGCCCCAGCCCTTAGGCTTTGCGAGCCCCAGGCCTGGGGTACTCCAGCCCTTAGGCTTAGGGAGCCCAAGGGTTGCGACGCCCCTGCCCTTAGGCTTGGGAGCCCCAGGCCAGATGCGCCCCAGCCCTTAGGCTTAGGGAGCCCCAGGCTCTCGGCGACACAGCCCTTAGGCTTAAGTAGCCCATGGCCTGGGGCGCCCCAGCCATAGGCTTAGGGAACACATGGCTTTGGACGCCCCAGCCCTTCGGCTTAGGGCGCGCCAGGCCTAGGGCGCCCCAGCCCTTAGGCTTTGGGAGCCCCAGGCCTGGGTCGCCCCAGCCTTTAGGCTTTTGGATCTCCATCCCTTGGGCACCCCAGCCCTTGGGCTTTGGGAGCCCCAGGCCTGGGGCACCCAAGCCCTTAGGCTTTGGGAGCCCCAGTCATTGTACGCCCCAGCCCTTAGGCTTTGGGAGCCCAAGGCCTTGGGCGCCCCAGCCCTTAGGCTCTGGGAGCCCCAGGCCAGGGGCGCTCCAGCCCTTAGGCTTAGGGAGCCCCAGGCCTGGGGCACACCAACCCTTAGGCTTAGGGAGCCCATGGCCTGGGACGCCCCAGCCCTTCGGCTTAGGGCGCGCCAGGCTTATGCGCCCCAGCCCTTAGGCTTAGGGTGCCCCAAGCCTGGGGCGCCCCAGCCCTTAGGCATTGGGAGCCCCAGGCCTGGGGCACACCAGCCCTTAGCCTTGGGGAGCCCCAGGCCTGGGGTGCCACAGCCCTTAGGCTTTGGGAGCCCCAGACCTGGGGCGCCGCAGCCCTTAGGCTTAGGGAGCCCAAGGGCTGCGAAGCCCCTGCCCTTAGGATTTGGGAGCCCCAGGCCTGATGGGCCCCAGCCCTTAGGCTTAGGGAGCCCAAGGCTTGCGACTCCCCAGCCCTTCGGCTTAGGGAGCCTCAGGCCTGAAGCCCCCAAGTCCTTAGGCTAAGGGAGCCCCAGGCCTGGGGCGCCACAGCCTTTAGGCTTGGGAGCCTGAGGCCTGTGGCCCCCAGCCCTTCGGCTTTGGGAGCCCCAGGCCTGGGCGCCCCAGCTCTTAGGCGTTGGGAGCCCCAGGCATGGTACGCCCCAGCCCTTAGGCTTTGGGAGCCCCAGGCCTGGGGCACCCCAGCACTTCGGCTTTGGGAGCTTCTGGCCTGGGGCGCCACAGACCTTAGGCTTAGGGAGCCCCAGGCCTGGGACGCCCCAGCCCTTCGGCTTAGTGCGCGCCAGGCCTAGGCCGCCCTAGCCCTTAGGCTTTGGGATCCACAGGCATGGGGCGCAGCCCTTAGGCTTAGGGTGCCCCAGGTCTGGGGCGCCCCAGCCCTTAAGCTTAGGGAGCCCACGGCCAGGGACGCCCCAGCCCTTAGGCTTTGGTAGCCCCAGGCCTGGGGCGCACCAGGCTTAGGCTTAGGGAGCCCATGGCCTGGGACGCCCCAGCCCTTCGGCTTAGGAGCGCCAGGCCTTGGGCGCCCCATCCCGTCGGCTTAGGGTGCCCCACGTCTGGGGCACCCCAGCCCTTAAGCTTAGGGAGCCCATGGCCTAGGGCGCCCAAGACCTTAGGCTTTGGGCGCCCAAGGCTTTGGGCGCCCCATCCCTTAGGCTTTGGGAGCCCCAGGCCTGGGGTGCTCCAGCCCTTAGGCTTAGGGAGCCCCAGGCCTGGTGCGCACCAGCTCTTAGGCTTAGGGAGCCCAAGACTGGGACGCCCCAGCCCTTCGGCTTAGGGCGCGCCAGGCCATGGGCGCCCCATCCCTTAGGCTTTGGGAGTCCCAGGCCTGGGGCGCCTCAGCCCTTAGGCTTTGGGTGCGCCAAGCCTGGGGCGCCCCAGCCTTTAGGCTGAGGGTGCCCCAAGCCTGGGGCGCCCCTGCCCTTAGGCTTTGGGAGCCCCAGTCCTGGGGCACTCCAGCACTTAGGCTTAGGGTGCCCCAAGCCTGGGGCGCCCCAGCCCTTAGGCTTTGGGAGCCCCAGGCCTGGGGCACTCCAGCCCTTAGGCTTAGGGAGCCCCAGGCCTGGGGCGCCACAGTCCTTAGGCTTAGGGAGCCCAAGGCTTGCGACTCCCCAGCCCTTCGTCTTAGGGAGCCCCAGGCCTGAAGCCCCCCAGCCCTTAGGCTTAGGGATCCCCAGGCCTGGGGCGCTCCAGCCCTTAGGGTTAGGGAGCCCATGGCCTGAGACGCCCCAGCCCTTCGGCTTAGGGTGCGCCAGGCCTAAGGCGCCCCTGCCCTTAGGCTTTGGGAGCCCCACGCCTGGGTCGCCCCAGCCTTTAGGCTTTTGGAGCTCCATCCCTGGGCCACCCCAGCCCTTGGGCTTTGGGAGCCACAGGCCTGATGGGCCCCAGCCCTTAGGCTTCGGGAGCCCCAGGCCATAGGGGACACAGCCCTTCGGAATAGGGAGCCCTAGGGCTGGGGCGTCCCAGCCCTTAGATTTAGGGAGCCCCAGGCAAGGGCCGCTCCAGCATTTTGGCTTAGGGAGCCCATGGCCTGGGACGCCCCAGCCCTTTGGCTAGGGCGCGCCAGGCCTAGGGCGCCCCAGCCCTTCGGCTTAGGGAGCCCCAGGCCTGGGGCGCCCCAGCCCTTAGGCTTAGGGAGCGCAAGGCTTGCGACTCCCCAGCCCTTCGGCTTAGGGAGCCCCAGGCCTGAAGGCCCCCAGCCCTTAGGCTTAGGGAGCCCCAGGCCTGGGGCGCTCCAGCCCTTAGGCTTAGGGAGCCCATGGCCTGGGACGCCCCAGCCCTTCGGCTTAGGGCGCGCCAGGCCTAGGGCGCCCCAGCCCTTACTTTTGGGAGCCCCAGGCCTGGGTCGCCCCAGCCTTTAGGCTTTTGGAGCTCCATCCCTGGGGCACCCCAGCCCTTGGGCTTTTGGAGCTCCATCCCTGGGGCACCCCAGCCCTTGGGCTTTGGGAGCCCCAGGCATTGTACGCCCCAACCATTAGGCTTTGGGAGCCCAAGGCCTTGGGTGCCCCAGCCCTTAGGCTCTGGGAGCCCCAGGCCAGGGGCGCTCCAGCCCTTTGGCTTAGGGAGCCCCAGGCCTGGGGCGCACCAGCCCTTAGGCTTAGGGAGCACATGGTCTGGGACGCCCCAGCCCTTCGGCTTAGGGCGCGCCAGGCTTAGGGTGCCCCAGCCCTTAGGTTTTTGGAGCCCCAGGCCTGGGGCGCCCCAGCCCTTAGGCTTTGGGTGCCCCAGACCGGGGTGCCCCAGCCCTTGGGCTTTGGGAGCCCCAGGCCTGGGGCGCTCCAGCCCTTAGGCTTAGGGAGCCCAAGGGTTGCGATGCCCCTGCCCTTTGGCTTGGGAGCCCCAGGCCAGATGCGCCCCAGCCCTTAGGCTTAGGGAGCCCCAGGCTCTGGGCGCCACAGCCCTTAGGCTTATTGAGCCCATGGCTTGGGGCGCCCCAGCCATAGGCTTAGGGAACCCATGGCTTGGGACGCCACAGCCCTTCGGCTAAGGGAGCCCCAGTCCTGGGGCGTCCCAGCCCTTAGGCTTTGGGAGCCCCAGGCATGGTACGCCCCAGCCCTTAGGCTTAGGGAGTCCCTGGCCTTGGGCGCCCCTGCCCTTAGGCTTTGGGAGCCCATGGCCTGGGACGCCCCAGCACTTCGGCTTAGGGCGTGCCAGGCCTAGGGCGCCCCAACCCTTAGGCTTTGGGAGCCCCAGACCTGGGTCGCCCCAGCCCTTAGGCTCTGGGAACTCCAGGCCAGGGGCGCTCCAGCCCTTAGGCTTAGGGAGCCCCAGGCCTGGGGCGCACCATCCCTTAGGCTTAGGGAGCCCATGGCCTGGGACGCCCCAGCCCTTCGGCTTAGGGCGCGCCAGGCCTAGGGCGGCCCAGCCCTTAGGCTTAGGGTGCCCCAAGCCTGGGGCGCACCAGCCCTTAGGCTTTGGGAGCCCCAGGCCTGGTGCACTCCAGCCCTTAGGCTTAGGAAGCCCCAGGCCTGGGGCGCCACAGCCCTTAGGCTTTGGGAGCCCCAGACCTGGTGCGCCACAGCCCTTAGTCTTAGGGAGCCCCAGGGCTGCGACGCCCCTGCCCTTAGGATTTGGAAGACCCAGGCCTGATGGGCCCCAGCCCTTAGGCTTAGGGAGCCCCAGGCCAGGGGCGCTCCAGCCCTTAGGCTTAGGGAGCACCAGGCCTGGGGTGCACCAGCCCTTAGGCTTAGGGTGCCCATGGCCTGGGACGCCCCATCCTTTCGGCTTAGGGCGCGCCAGGCCTAGGGCGCCCCAGCCCTTAGGCTTAGGGGGCCCCAAGCCTGGGGCGCCCCAGCCCTTAGGCTTTGGGAGCCCTAGGCCTGGGGCACTCCAGCCATTAGGCTTAGGGAGCCCCAGGCCTGGTGCGCCACAGCCCTTAGGCTTTGGGAGCCCCAGACCTGGGGCGCCACAGCCCTTAGGCTTAGGGAGCCCAAGGGCTGCGACGCCCCTGCCCTTAGGATTTGGGAGCCCCAGGCCTGATGGGCCCCAGCCCTTTGGCTTAGGGAGCCCCAGGCCAGGGGGGACACAGCCCTTCAGAATAGGGAGCCCCAGGGCTGGGGCGTCCCAGCCCTTAGATTTAGGGAGCCCCAGGCAAGGGGCGCCCCAGCCTTTTGGCTTAGGGAGCCCATGGCCTGGGACGCCCCAGCCCTTTGGCTAGGGCGCGCCAGGCCTAGGGCGCCCCAGCCCTTAGGCTTAGGGAGCCCCAGGCCTGGGGCGCTCCAGCCCTTAGGCTTAGGGAGCCCATGGCCTGGGACACCCCAGCCCTTCGGCTTAGGGCGCGCCAGGCCTAGGGCGCCCCAGCCCTTAGGCTTTGTGAGCCCCAGGCCTGGGTCGCCCCAGCCTTTAGGCTTTTGGAGCTCCAACCCTGGGGCACCCCAGCCCTTGGGCTTTGGGAGCCCCAGGCCTGGGGCACCCCAGCCCTTAGGCTTTGGGAGCCCCAGGCATTTTACGCCCCAGCCCTTAGGCTTTGGGAGCCCAAGGCCTTGGGCGCCCCAGCCCTTAGGCTCTGGGAGCACCAGTCCAGGGGCGCTCCAGCCCTTAGGCTTAGGGAGCCCCAGGCCTGGGGCGCACCAGCCCTTAGGCTTAGGGAGCCCATTGCCTGGGACGCCCCAGCCCTTCGGCTTAGGCGCGCCAGGCCTTGGGCGCCCCAGCCCTTAGGCTTTGGGAGCCCCAGGCCTGGGGCGCCCCAGCCCTTAGGCTTTGGGTGCCCCAGACCGGGGCGCCCCAGCCCTTAGGCTTTGCGAGCCCCAGGCCTGGGGCGCCCCAGCCCTTAGGCTTAGGGAGCCCAAGGGTTGCGACGCCCCTGCCCTTAGGCTTGGGAGCCCCAGGCCAGATGCGCCCCAGCCCTTAGGCTTAGAGAGCCCCAGGCTCTCGGCGACACAGCCCTTAGGCTTAGGGAGCCCATGGCCTGGGGCGCCCCAGCCATAGGCTTAGGGAACACATGGCTTGGGACGCCCCAGCCCTTCGGCTTAGGGCGCGCCAGGCCTAGGGCGCCCCAGCCCTTAGGCTTTGGGAGCGGCAGGCCTGGGTCGCCCCAGCCTTTAGGCTTTTGGAGCTCCATCCCTTGGGCACCCCAGCCCTTGGGCTTTGGGAGCCCCAGGCCTGGGGCACCCCAGCCCTTAGGCTTTGGGAGCCCCAGTCATTGTACGCCCCAGCCCTTAGGCTTTGGGAGCCCAAGGCCTTGTGCGCCCCAGCCCTTAGGCTCTGGGAGCCCCAGGCCAGGGGCGCTCCAGCCCTTAGGCTTAGGGAGCCCCAGGCCTGGGGCACACCAACCCTAGGCTTAGGGAGCCCATGGCCTGGGACGCCCCAGCCCTTCGGCTTAGGGCGCGCCATACTTATGCGCCCCAGAACTTAGGCTTAGGGTGCCCCAAGCCTGGGGCGCCCCAGCCCTTAGGCATTGGGAGCCCCAGGCCTGGGGCACACCAGCCCTTAGGCTTGGGGAGCCCCAGGCCTGGGGTGCCACAGCCCTTAGGCTTTGGGAGCCCCAGACCTGGGGCACCGCAGCCCTTAGGCTTAGCGAGCCCAAGGGCTGCGACGCCCCTGCCCTTAGGATTTGGGAGCCCCAGGCCTGATGGGCCCCAGCCCTTAGGCTTAGGGAGCCCCAGGCCAGGGGGGACAAAGCCCTTCAGAATAGGGAGCCCCAGGGCTGGGGCGTCCCAGCCCTTAGATTTATTGAGCCCCAGGCAAGGGGCACCCCAGCCTTTTGGCTTAGGGAGCCCATGGCCTGGGACGCTCCAGCCCTTTGGCTAGGGCGCGCCAGGCCTAGGGCGCCCCAGCCCTTCGGCTTAGGGAGCGTCAGGCCTGGGGCGCCCCAGCCCTTAGGCTTAGGGAGCCCAAGGCTTGCGACTCCTCAGCCCTTCGGCTTAGGGAGCCCCAGGCCTGAAGCCCCCCTGTCCTTAGGCTTAGGGAGCCCCAGGCCTGGGGCGCCACAGTCTTTAGGCTTGGGAGCCCGAGGCCTGTGGCCCCCCAGCCTTTCGGCTTTGGGTGCCCCAGGCCTGGGGCGCCCCAGCTCTTTGGCGTTGGGAGCCCCAGGCATGGTACGCCCCAGCCCTTAGGCTTTGGGTGTCCCAGGCCTGGGGCACCCCAGCACTTCGGCTTGGGGAGCCCCTGGCATGGGGCGTCCCAGCCTTAGAATTGGGAGCCCCAGGCCTGGGGCACTCCAGCCCTTAAGCTTAGGGAGCCCCAGGCCTGGTGCGGCCGAGCCCTTTTGCTTTGGGAGCCCCAGGCCTGGGGCGCCCTAACCCTTAGGCTTAGGGTGCCCCAGACCGGGGCGCCCCAGCCCTTTTGCTTTGGGAGCCCCAGGCCTGGGGCGCCCCAACCCTTAGGCTTAGGGAGTCCAAGGGTTGCGACGCCCCTGCCCTTAGGCTTGGGAGCCCCAGGCCTGATGCGCCCCAGCCCTTAGCCTTAGGGAGCCCCAGGATCTGGGCGCCACAGCCCTTAGGCTTAGGGAGCCCATGGCCTGGGGCGCCCCAGCCACAGGCTTAGGGAACCCATGGCTTGGGACGCCCCAGCCCTTCGGGTTAGGGAGCTCCAGTCCTGGGGCGTCCCAGCCCTTAGGCTTTGGGAGCCCCAGGCATGGTACGCCCCAGCCCTTAGGCTTAGGGAGCCCCTGGCCTGGGGTGCCCCTGCCCTTAGGCTTAGGGAGCCCAAGCCTGGGACGCCCCAGCCCTTCGGCTTAGGGCGCGCCAGGCCTAGGGCGCCCAATCCCTTAGGCTTTGAGAGCCCCAGGCCTGGGGCTCTCCAGCCCTTAGGCTTAGGTAGCCCCAGGCCTGGGGCGCACCAGCCCTTAGGCTAAGGGAGCCCATGTCCTGGGATGCCCCATCCCTTCGGCTTAGGGCGCGCCAGGCCTTGGGCGCCCCAGCCCTTAGGCTTTGGGAGCCCCAGGCCTGGGGCGCCCCCGCCCGTCGGCTTAGGGTGACCCACGTCTGGGGTTCCCCAGCCCTTAAGCTTAGGGAGCCCTTGGCCTAGGGCGCCCGAGCCCTTAGGCTTTGATCGCCCAACGCTTTGGGCGCCCCAACCCTAAGGCTTTGGGAGCCCCAGGCCTGGGGTGCTCCAGCCCTTAGGCTTAGGGAGACCCAGGCCTGGTGCCCACCAGCCCTTAGGCTTAGGGAGCCCAAGCCTGGGGCGCCCCAGCCCTTAGGCTTAGGGTGCCCCAAGCCTGGGACGCCGCAGCCCTTAGGCTTAGGGTGCCCCAAGCCTGGGTCGCCCCAGCCCTTAGGCTTTGGGAACCCCAGGCCTGGGGCGCCACAGCCCTTAGGCTTAGGGAGCCCAAGGGCTGTGACGCCCCTGCCCTTAGGATCTGGGAGCCCCAGGCCTGATGGGCCCCAGCCCTTTGGCTTAGGGAGCCCCAGGCCAGCGGGGACACAGCCCTTCGGTATAGGGAGCCCCAGGGCTGGGGCGTCCCAGCCCTTAGATTTAGGGAGCCCCAGGCCTGGGTCGCCCCAGCCTTTAGGCTTAGGGAGTCCCTGGCCTTGGGCGCCCCTGCCCTTAGGCTTTGGGAGCCCCAGGCCTGGGGCGCTCCAACCCTTAGGCTTAGGGAGCCCATGGCCTGGGACGCCCCAGCCCTTCGGCTTAGGGCGCGCCAGGCCTAGGGCGCCCAGCCCTTAGGCTTTGGGAGCCCCAGGCTTGGGTTGCCCCAGCCTTTAGGCTTTTGGAGCTCCATCCCTTGGTCACACCAGCCCTTGGGCTTTGGGAGCCCCAGGCCTGGGGCACCCCAGCCCTTAGGCTTTGGGAGCCCCAGGCATTGTACGCCCCAGCCCTTAGGCTTAGGGAGCCCTAGGCCTGGGGCGCACCAGCCCTTAGGCTAAGGGAGCCCATGTCCTGGGACGCCCCATCCCTTCGGCTTAGGGCGCGCCAGGCCTTGGGCGCCCCAGCCCTTAGGCTTTGGGAGCCCCAGGCCTGGGGCGCCCCCGCCCGTCGGCTTAGGGTGCCCCACGTCTGGGGCACCCCAGCCCTTAAGCTTAGGGAGCCCTTGGCCTAGGGCGCCCGAGCCCTTAGGCATTGATCGCCCAAGGCTTTGGGCGCCCCAACCCTAAGGCTTTGGGAGCCCCAGGCCTGGGGTGCTCCAGCCCTTAGGCTTAGGGAACCCCAGGCCTGGTGCCCACCAGCCCTTAGGCTTAGGGAGCCCAAGCCTGGGGCGCCCCAGCCCTTAGGCTTAGGGTGCCCCAAGCCTGGGACGCCGCAGCCCTTAGGCTTAGGGTGCCCCAAGCCTGGGGCGCCCCAGCCCTTAGGCTTTGGGAACCCCAGGCCTGGGGCGCCACAGCCCTTAGGCTTAGGGAGCCCAAGGGCTGTGACGCCCCTGCCCTTAGGATTTGGGAGCCCCAGGCCTGATGGGCCCCAGCCCTTTGGCTTAGGGAGCCCCAGGCCAGCGGGGACACAGCCCTTCGGAATAGGGAGCCCCAGGGCTGGGGCGTCCCAGCCCTTAGATTTAGGGAGCCCCAGGCCTGGGTCGCCCCAGCCTTTAGGCTTAGGGAGTCCCTGGCCTTGGGCGCCCCTGCCCTTAGGCTTTGGGAGCCCCAGGTCTGGGGCGCTCCAACCCTTAGGCTTAGGGAGCCCATGGCCTGGGACGCCCCAGCCCTTCGGCTTAGGGCGCGCCAGGCCTAGGGCGCCCCAGCCCTTAGGCTTTGGGAGCCCCAGGCTTGGGTTGCCCCAGCCTTTAGGCTTTTGGAGCTCCATCCCTTGGTCACCCCAGCCCTTGGGCTTTGGGAGCCCCAGGCCTGGGGCACCCCAACCCTTAGGCTTTGGGAGCCCCAGGCATTGTATGCCCCAGCCCTTAGGCTTTGGGAGCCAAAGGCCTTGGGCGACCCAGCCGTTAGGCTCTGGGAGCCCCAGGCCAGGGGCGCTCCAGCCTTTAGGCTTAGGGAGCCCCAGGCCTGGGGCGCACCAGCCCTTAGGCTTAGGGAGCCCATGGCCTGGGACGCCCCAGCCCTTCGACTTAGGTCGCGCCAGGCCTAGGGCGCCCCAGCCCTTAGGCTTAGGGTGCCCCAAGCCTGGGGCGCCCCAGCCCTTAGGCATTGGGAGCCCCAGGCCTGGGGCACTCCAGCCCTTAGGCTTAGGGAGCCCCAGGCATGGGGCGCCACAGCCCTTAGGCTTTGGGAGCCCCAGACCTGGGGCGCCACAGCTCTTACGCTTAGGGAGCCCAAGGGCTGCGACGCCCCAGCCCTTAGGATTTGGGAGCCCCAGGCCTGATGGGCCCCAGCCCTTAGGCTTAGAGAGCCTCAGGCCAGGGTGGACACAGCCCTTCGGAATAGGGAGCCCCAGGGCTGGGGCGTCCCAGCCCTTAGATTTAGGGAGCCCCAGTCAAGGGGCGCCCCAGCCTTTTGGCTTAGGGAGCCCATGGTCTGGGACGCCCCAGCTCTTTGGCTAGGGCGCGCCAGGCCTAGGGCGCCCCAGGCCTTCGGCTTAGGGAGCCCCAGGCCTGGGGCGCCCCAGCCCTTAGGCTTAGGGAGCCCATGGCCTGGGGCGCCCCAGCCACAGGCTTAGGGAACCCAAGGCTTGGGACGCCCCAGCCCTTCGGCTTAGGGAGCTCCAGTCCTGGGGCGTCCCAGCCCTTAGGCTTTGGGAGCCCCTGGCATGGTACGCCCCAGCCCTTAGGCTTAGGGAGCCCCTGGCATGGGGCGCCCCTGCCCTTAGGCTTAGGGAGCCCAAGCCTGGGACGCCCCAGCCCTTCGGCTTCGGCGCGCCAGGCCTAGGGCGCCCAAGCCCTTAGGCTTTGGGAGCCCCAGCCCTGGGGCGCTCCAGCCCTTAGGCTTAGGGAGCCCCAGGACTGGGGCGCACCAGCCCTTAGGCTTAGGGAGCCCATGACCTGGGACGCCCCAGCCCTTCGGCTAAGGGCGCGTCAGGCCTTGGGCGCCCCAGCCCTTAGGCTTTGGGAGCCCCAGGCCTGGTGCGCCCCCGCCCGTCTGCTTAGGGTGCCCCACGTCTGGGGCACCCCAGCCCTTAAGCTTAGGGAGCCCTTGGCCTAGGGCGCCCGAGCCCTTAGGCTATGATCGCCCAAGGCTTTGGGCGCCCCAACCCTTAGGCTTAGGGAGTCCAAGGGTTGCGACGCCCCTGCCATTAGGCTTGGGAGCCCCAGGCCTGATGCGCCCCAGCCCTTAGCCTTAGGGAGCCCCAGGCTCTGGGCGCCACAGCCCTTAGGCTTAGGGAGCCCATGGCCTGGGGCGCCCCAGCCACAGGCTTAGGGAACCCATGGCTTGGGACCCCCCAGCCCTTCGGCTTAGGGAGCTCCAGTCCTGGGGCGTCCCAGCCCTTAGGCTTTGGGAGCCCCAGGCATGGTACGCCCCAGCCCTTAGGCTTAGGGAGCCCCTGGCCTGGGGTGCCCCTGCCCTTAGGCTTAGGGAGCCCAAGCCTGGGACGCCCCAGCCCTTCGGCTTAGGGCGCGCCAGGCCTAGGGCGCCCAAGCCCTTAGGCTTTGAGAGCCCCAGGCCTGGGGCTCTCCAGCCCTTAGGCTTAGGTAGCCCCAGGCCTGGGGCGCACCAGCCCTTAGGCTAAGGGAGCCCATGTCCTGGGACGCCCCATCCCTTCGGCTTAGGGCGCGCCAGGCCTTGGGCGCCCCAGCCCTTAGGCTTTGGGAGCCCCAGGCCTGGGGCGCCCCCGCCCGTCGGCTTAGGGTGACCCACGTCTGGGGCACCCCAGCCCTTAAGCTTAGGGAGCCCTTGGCCTAGGGCGCCCGAGCCCTTAGGCTTTGATCGCCCAACGCTTTGGGCGCCCCAACCCTAAGGCTTTGGGAGCCCCAGGCCTGGGGTGCTCCAGCCCTTAGGCTTAGGGAGCCCCAGGCCTGGTGCCCACCAGCCCTTAGGCTTAGGGAGCCCAAGCCTGGGGCGCCCCAGCCCTTAGGCTTAGGGTGCCCCAAGCCTGGGACGCCGCAGCCCTTAGGCTTAGGGTGCCCCAAGCCTGGGGCGCCCCAGCCCTTAGGCTTTGGGAACCCCAGGCCTGGGGCGCCACAGCCCTTAGGCTTAGGGAGCCCAAGGGCTGTGACGCCCCTGCCCTTAGGATTTGGGAGCCCCAGGCCTGATGGGCCCCAGCCCTTTGGCTTAGGGAGCCCTAGGCCAGCGGGGACACAGCCCTTCGGAATAGGGAGCCCCAGGGCTGGGGCGTCCCAGCCCTTAGATTTAGGGAGCCCCAGGCCTGGGTCGCCCCAGCCTTTAGGCTTAGGGAGTCCCTGGCCTTGGGCGCCCCTGCCCTTAGGCTTTGGGAGCCCCAGGCCTGGGGCGCTCCAACCCTTAGGCTTAGGGAGCCCATGGCCTGGGACGCCCCAGCCCTTCGGCTTAGGGCGCGCCAGGCCTAGGGCGCCCCATCCCTTAGGCTTTGGGAGCCCCAGGCTTGGTTTGCCCCAGCCTTTAGGCTTTTGGAGCTCCATCCCTTGGTCATCCCAGCCCTTGGGCTTTGGGAGCCCTAGGCCTGGGGCACCCCATCCCTTAGGCTTTGGGAGCCCCAGGCATTGTACGCCCCAGCCCTTAGGCTTAGGGAGCCCCAGGCCTGGGGCGCACCAGCCCTTAGGCTAAGGGAGCCCATGTCCTGGGACGCCCCATCCCTTCGGCTTAGGGCGCGCCAGGCCTTGGGCGCCCCAGCCCTTAGGCTTTGGGAGCCCCAGGCCTGGGGCGCCCCCGCCCGTCGGCTTAGGGTGCCCCACGTCTGGGGCACCCCAGCCCTTAAGCTTAGGGAGCCCTTGGCCTAGGGCGCCCGAGCCCTTAGGCTTTGATCGCCCAAGGCTTTGGGCGCCCCAACCCTAAGGCTTTGGGAGCCCCAGGCCTGGGGTGCTCCAGCCCTTAGGCTTAGGGAGCCCCAGGCCTGGTGCCCACCAGCCCTTAGGCTTAGGGAGCCCAAGCCTGGGGCGCCCCAGCCCTTAGGCTTAGGGTGCCCCAAGCCTGGGACGCCGCAGCCCTTAGGCTTAGGGTGCCCCAAGCCTGGGGCGCCCCAGCCCTTAGGCTTTGGGAACCCCAGGCCTGGGGCGCCACAGCCCTTAGGCTTAGGGAGCCCAAGGGCTGTGACGCCCCTGCCCTTAGGATTTGGGAGCCCCAGGCCTGATGGGCCCCAGCCCTTTGGCTTAGGGAGCCCCAGGCCAGCGGGGACACAGCCCTTCGGAATAGGGAGCCCCAGGGCTGGGGCGTCCCAGCCCTTAGATTTAGGGAGCCCCAGGCCTGGGTCGCCCCAGCCTTTAGGCTTAGGGAGTCCCTGGCCTTGGGCGCCCCTGCCCTTAGGCTTTGGGAGCCCCAGGCCTGGGGCGCTCCAACCCTTAGGCTTAGGGAGCCCATGGCCTGGGACGCCCCAGCCCTTCGGCTTAGGGCGCGCCAGGCCTAGGGCGCCCCAGCCCTTAGGCTTTGGGAGCCCCAGGCTTGGGTTGCCCCAGCCTTTAGGCTTTTGGAGCTCCATCCCTTGGTCACCCCAGCCCTTGGGCTTTGGGAGCCCCAGGCCTGGGGCACCCCAGCCCTTAGGCTTTGGGAGCCCCAGGCATTGTACGCCCCAGCCCTTAGGCTTTGGGAGCCAAAGGCCTTGGGCGCCACAGCCGTTAGGCTATGGGAGCCCCAGGCCAGGGGCGCTCCAGCCTTTAGGCTTAGGGAGCCCCAGGCCTGGGGCGCACCAGCCCTTAGGCTTAGGGAGCCCATGGCCTGGGACGCCCCAGCCCTTCGGCTTAGGTCACGCCAGGCCTAGGGCGCCCCAGCCCTTAGGCTTAGGGTGCCCCAAGCCTGGGGCGCCCCAGCCCTTAGGCATTGGGAGCCCCAGGCCTGGGGCACTCCAGCCCTTAGGCTTAGGGAGCCCCAGGCATGGGGCGCCACAGCCCTTAGGCTTTGGGAGCCCCAGACCTGGGGCGCCACAGCTCTTACGCTTAGGGAGCCCAAGGGCTGCGACGCCCCAGCCCTTAGGATTTGGGAGCCCCAGGCCTGATGGGCCCCAGCCCTTAGGCTTAGAGAGCCTCAGGCCAGGGTGGACACAGCCCTTCGGAATAGGGAGCCCCAGGGCTGGGGCGTCCCAGCCCTTAGATTTAGGGAGCCCCAGGCAAGGGGCGCCCCAGCCTTTTGGCTTAGGGAGCCCATGGCCTGGGACGCCCCAGCTCTTTGGCTAGGGCGCGCCAGGCCTAGGGCGCCCCAGCCCTTCGGCTTAGGGAGCCCCAGGCCTGGGGCGCCCCAGCCCTTAGGCTTAGGGAGCCCATGGCCTGGGGCGCCCCAGCCACAGGCTTAGGGAACCCAAGGCTTGGGACGCCCCAGCCCTTCGGCTTAGGGAGCTCCAGTCCTGGGGCGTCCCAGCCCTTAGGCTTTGGGAGCCCCTGGCATGGTACGCCCCAGCCCTTAGGCTTAGGGAGCCCCTGGCATGGGGCGCCCCTGCCCTTAGGCTTAGGGAGCCCAAGCCTGGGACGCCCCAGCCCTTCGGCTTAGGGCGCGCCAGGCCTAGGGCGCCCAAGCCCTTAGGCTTTGGGAGCCCCAGCCCTGGGGCGCTCCAGCCCTTAGGCTTAGGGAGCCCCAGGACTGGGGCGCACCAGCCCTTAGGCTTAGGGAGCCCATGACCTGGGACGCCCCAGCCCTTCGGCTAAGGGCGCGTCAGGCCTTGGGCGCCCCAGCCCTTAGGCTTTGGGAGCCCCAGGCCTGGTGCGCCCCCGCCCGTCTGCTTAGGGTGCCCCACGTCTGGGGCACCCCAGCCCTTAAGCTTAGGGAGCCCTTGGCCTAGGGCGCCCGAGCCCTTAGGCTTTGATCGCCCAAGGCTTTGGGCGCCCCAACCCTTAGGCTTTAGGAGCCCCAGGCCTGGGGTGCTCCAGCCCTTAGGCTTAGGGAGCCCCAGGCCTGGTGCGCACCAGCCCTTAGGCTTAGGGAGCCCAAGCCTGGGAAGCCCCAGCCCTTCGGGTTAGGGCGCGCCAGGCCTTGGGGGCCCCATCCCTTAGGCTATGGGAGCCCCAGGCCTGGGGCGCCCCAGCCCTAGGCTTAGGGTGCCCCAAGCCTGGGGCGCCCCAGCCCTTAGGCTTTGGGAGCCCCAGACCTGGGGCGCCACAGCCCTTAAGCTTAGGGAGCCCAAGGGCTGCGACGCCCCTGCCCTTAGGATTTGGAAGCCCCAGGCCTGATGGGCCCCAGCCCTTTGGCTTAGGGAGCCCCAGGCCCGGGGGGACACAGCCCTTCGGAATAGGGAGCCCCAGGGCTGGGGCGTCCCAGCCCTTAGATTTAGGGAGCCCCAGGCACGGGGCGCCCAGCCTTTTGGCTTAGGGAGCCCATGGCCTGGGACGCCCCAGACCTTTGGCTAGGGCGCGCCAGGCCTAGGGCGCCCCAGCCCTTCGGCTTAGGGAGCCCCAGGCCTGGGGTGCCCCAGCCCTTAGGCTAAGGGAGCCCAAGGCTAGCGACTCCCCTGTCCTTCGGCTTAGGGAGCCCCAGGCCTGAAGCCCCCCAGCCCTTAGGCTTAGGGAGCCCCAGGCCTGGGGCGCTCCAGCCCTTAGGCTTAGGGAGCCCATGGCCTGGGACGCCCCAGCCCTTCGGCTTAGGGCGCACCAGGCCAAGGGCGCCCCAGCCCTTAGGCTTTGGGAGCCCCAGGCCTGGGTCGCCCCAACCTTTAGGCTTTTGGAGCTCCATCCCTGGGGCACCCCAGCCCTTGGGCTTTGGGAGCCCCAGACCTGGGGCGCCACAGCTCTTAAGCTTAGGGAGCCCAAGGGCTGCGACGCCCCAGCCCTTAGGATTTGGGAGCCCCAGGCCTGATGGGCCCCAGCCCTTAGGCTTAGAGAGCCTCAGGCCAGGGTGGACACAGCCCTTCGGAATAGGGAGCCCCAGGGCTGGGGCGTCCCAGCCCTTAGATTTAGGGAGCCCCAGGCAAGGGGCGCCCCAGCCTTTTGGCTTAGGGAGCCCATGGCCTGGGACGCCCCAGCTCTTTGGCTAGGGCGCGCCAGGCCTAGGGCGCCCCAGCCCTTCGGCTTAGGGAGCCCCAGGCCTGGGGCGCCCCAGCCCTTAGGCTTAGGGAGCCCATGGCCTGGGGCGCCCCAGCCACAGGCTTAGGGAACCCAAGGCTTGGGACGCCCCAGCCCTTCGGCTTAGGGAGCTCCAGTCCTGGGGCGTCCCAGCCCTTAGGCTTTGGGAGCCCCTGGCATGGTACGCCCCAGCCCTTAGGCTTAGGGAGCCCCTGGCATGGGGCGCCCCTGCCCTTAGGCTTAGGTAGCCCAAGCCTGGGACGACCCAGCCCTTCGGCTTAGGGCGCGCCAGGCCTAGGGCGCCCAAGCCCTTAGGCTTTGGGAGCCCCAGCCCTGGGGCGCTCCAGCCCATATGCTTAGGGAGCCCCAGGACTGGGGCGCACCAGCCCTTAGGCTTAGGGAGCCCATGACCTGGGACGCCCCAGCCCTTCGGCTAAGGGCGCGTCAGGCCTTGGGCGCCCCAGCCCTTAGGCTTTGGGAGCCCCAGGCCTGGTGCGCCCCCGCCCGTCTGCTTAGGGTGCCCCACGTCTGGGGCACCCCAGCCCTTAAGCTTAGGGAGCCCTTGGCCTAGGGCGCCCGAGCCCTTAGGCTTTGATCGCCCAAGGCTTTGGGCGCCCCAACTCTTAGGCTTTAGGAGCCCCAGGCCTGGGGTGCTCCAGCCCTTAGGCTTAGGGAGCCCCAGGCCTGGTGCGCACCAGCCCTTAGGCTTAGGGAGCCCAAGCCTGGGACGCCCCAGCCCTTCGGCTTAGGGCGCGCCAGGCCTTGGGCGCCCCATCCCTTAGGCTTTGGGAGCCCCAGGCCTGGGGCGCCCCAGCCCTTAGGCTTAGGGTGCCCCAAGCCTGGGGCGCCCCAGCCCTTAGGCTTTGGGAGCCCCAGAACTGGGGCGCCACAGCCCTTAAGCTTAGGGAGCCCAAGGGCTGCGAC
Source organism: Tenrec ecaudatus (assembly GCF_050624435.1). NCBI lineage: Eukaryota > Metazoa > Chordata > Mammalia > Afrosoricida > Tenrecidae > Tenrec > Tenrec ecaudatus. The sequence goes on along the minus strand of NW_027459537.1, from coordinate 616,015 downwards.
GCCCCTTCCCTTAAGATTTGGAAGCCCCAGGCCTGATGTGCCCCAGCCCTTTGGCTTAGGGAGCCCCAGGCCCGGGGGGACACAGCCCTTCGGAATAGGGAGCCCCAGGGCTGGGGCGTCCCAGCCCTTAGATTTAGGGAGCCCCAGGCAAGGGGCGCCCAGCCTTTTGGCTTAGGGAGCCCATGGCCTGGGACGCCCAGCCCTTTGGCTAGGGCACGCCAGGCCTAGGGCGCCACAGCCCTTCGGCTTAGGGAGCCCCAGGCCTGGGGTGCCCCAGCCCTTAGGCTAAGGGAGCCCAAGGCTTGCGACTCCCCAGTCCTTCGGCTTAGGGAGCCCCAGGCCTGAAGCCCCCCAGCCCTTAGGCTTAGGGAGCCCCAGGCCTGGGGCGCTCCAGCCCTTAGGCTTAGGGAGCCCATGGCCTGGGACGCCCCAGCCCTTCGGCTTAGGGCGCGCCAGGCCAAGGGCGCCCCAGCCCTTAGGCTTTGGGAGCCCCAGGCCTGGGTCGCCCCAACCTTTAGGCTTTTGGAGCTCCATCCCTGGGGCACCCCAGCCCTTGGGCTTTGGGAGCCCCAGTCCTGGGGCACCCCAGCCCTTAGGCTTTGGGAGCCCCAGGCATTGTACGCCCCAGCCCTTCGGCTTTGGGAGCCCAAGGCCTTGGGCGCCCCAGCCCTTAGGCTCTGGGAGCACCAGGCCAGGGGCGCTCCAGCCCTTAGGCTTAGGGAGCCCCAGGCCTGGGGCGCACCAGCCCTTAGGCTTTGGGAGCCCCAGTACGGGGCGCCCCAGCCCTTAGGCTTTGGGAGCCCCAGGCCTGGGGCGCCCCAGCCCTTAGGCTTAGGGAGCCCAAGGGTTGCGACGCCCCTGCCCTTAGGCTTGGGAGCCCCAGGCCAGATGCGCCCCAGCCCTTAGGCTTAGGGAGCCCCAGGCTCTGGGGGCCACAGCCCTTAGGCTTTGGGAGCCCATGGCCTGGGGCGCCCCAGCTATAGGCTTAGGGAACCCATGGCTTGGGACGCCACAGCCTTTCGGCTAAGGGAGCCCCAGACCTGGGGCGTCCCAGCCCTTAGGCTTTGGGAGCCCCAGGCATGGTACGCCCCAGCCATTAGGCTTAGGGAGTCCCTGGCCTTGGGTGCCCCTGCCCTTAGGCTTTGGGAGCCCCAGGCCTGGGGAGCCCCAGCACTTAGGCTTTGGGAGCCCCTGGTGGGGCTCCCCAGCCCTTCGGCATAGGGAGCCCCTGGTATGGGGCATCCCAGCCTTAGGCTTTGGGAGCCATAGGCCTGGGGCGCTTCAGCCCTTAGGCTTAGGGAGGCCCAGTGCTGAGGCGCAGCAGCCCTTAGGCTAGGGGAGCCCATGGCCTGGGACGCCCCAGCCCTTAGACTTAGGAAGCCCCAGGCCTGGGGGGAACCAGCCCTTCGGGTTTGGGAGCCCCAGGTATGGTACACCCCAGCCCTTAGGCTTAGGGAGCCCCTGGCCTGGCGCGCCCCAGGCTTTGGGTGCCCCAGGCCTGGGGCGCTTCAGCCCTTAGGCTTAGGGAGCCCCAGTGCTGAGGCGCACCAGCCCTTAGGCTAGGGGAGCCCATGGCCTGGGGCACCCAGCCCTTAGGCTTAGGGTGCCCCAGGCCTGGGGAGACCCAGCTCTTAGGCTTTGGGAGCCCCAGGCCTAGGGCACTCCAGCTTTCAGGCTTAGGGAGCCCAAGGGCTGTGACGACCCTGCCCTTAGGCTTTGGGAGCCCAAGGCTTTGGGCGCCACAACCCTTAGGCTTTGGGAGCCCCAGGCCTCGGGCGCTCCAGCCCTTAGGCTTAGGGAGTCCCAAGCCTGGGGCGCACCAGCCCTTAGGCTTAGTGAGCCCATGGCTTGGGATGCCCCAGCCCTTCGGTTTAGGGCGCGCCAGGCCTTGGGCGCCCCAGCCCTTAGGCTTTGGGAGCCCCAGGCCTGGGTGGCCCCAGCCCTTAGGCTTAGGGTGCCCCAAGCCTGGGGCGCCCAGCCCTTACGATTTGGGACTCCCAGGCCTGGGGCACTCCAGCCCTAAGGTTTAGGGAGCCCCAGGCCTGGTGCGCACCAGACCTTAGGCTTTGGGAGCCCCAGGCCTGGGGCGGCCCAGCCCTTAGGCTTAGGTAGCCCCAGGCCAGGGGGGACACAGCCCTTCTGCATAGGGAGCCCCAGGCCTGGAGCGCCCCAGCCCTGAGGCTTTGGGAGCCCAAGGCTTGCGACACCCCAGCCCTTCGGCTTAGGGAGCCCCAGGCCTGAAGCCCCCAAGTCCTTAGGCTAAGGGACCCCCAGGCCTGGGGCGCCACAGCCTTTAGGCTTGGGAGCCCGAGGCCTGTGGCCCCCCAGCCCATCGGCTTTGGGAGCCCCACGCCTGGGCGCCCCAGCTCTTAGGCGTTGGGAGCCCCAGGCCTGGTACGCCCCAGCCCTTAGGCTTTGGGAGCCCCAGGCCTGGGGCGCTCCAGCCCTTAGGCTTAGGGAGCCCCAGGCCTGGGACGCCCCCGCCCATCGGCATAGGGCGCGCCAGGCCTAGGGGTCCAAGCCCTTAGGCTTTGGGAGCCCCAGGCCTGGGGCGCTCCAGCCCTTAGTCTTAGGGAGCCCCAGGCCTGGGGCGCACCAGCCCTTAGGCTTAGGGAGCCCATGGCCTGGGACGCCATAGCCCTTCGGCTTAGGAGCGCCAGGCCTTGGGTGCCCCTGCCCGTCGGCTTAGGGTGCCCCACGTCTGGGGCACCCCAGCCCTTAAGCTTAGGGAGCGCATGGCCTAGGGCGCCCAAGACCTTAGGCTTTAGGCGCCCAAGGCTTTGGGCGCCCCATCCCTTAGGCTTTGGGAGACCCAGGCCTGGGGTGCTCCAGCCCTTAGGCTTAGGGAGCCCCAGGCCTGGTGCGCACCAGCCCTTAGGCTTAGGGAGCCCAAGACTGGGACGCCCCAGCCCTTCGGCTTAGGGCGCGCCAGGCCATGGGCGCCCCATCCCTTAGGTTTGGGAGCCCCAGGCCTGGGGCGTCCCAGCCTTTAGGCTGAGGGTGCCCCAAGACTGGGGCGCCCCTGCCCTTAGGCTTTGGGAGCCCCAGTCCTGGGGCACTCCAGCCCTTAGGCTTAGGGAGCCCCAGGCCTGGGGCGCCACAGCCCTTAGGCTTTGGGAGCCCCAGACCTGGGGCGTCACAGCCCTTAGGCTTGGGAGCCCGAGGCTGAGGCGCCACAGCCTTTAGGCTTGGGAGCCCAAGGCCTGTGGCCCCCCAGCCCTTCGTCTTTGGGAGCCCCAGGCCTGGGGCGCCCCAGCTCTTAGGCGTTGGGAGCCCCAAGCATGGTACACCCCAGCCCTTAGGCTTTGGGAGCCCCAGTCCTGGGGCGACCCAGCCCTTTGGCTTTGGGAGCCCCAGGCCTGGGGCACCCCAGCACTTCGGCTTAGGGAGCCCCTGGCATGGGGCGTCCCAGCCTTAGAATTGGGATCCCCAGGCCTGGGGCACTCCAGCCCTTAGGTTTAGGGAGCCCCAGTCCTGGGGCGACCCAGCCCTTTGGCTTTGGGAGCCCCAGGCCTGGGGCGCTCCAGCCCTTAGGCTTAGGGTGCCCCAGACCGGGGCGCCCCAGCCCTTAGGCTTTGGGAGCCCCAGGCCTGGGGCGCCCCAACCCTTAGGCTTAGGGAGCCCAAGGGTTGCGATGCCCCTGCCCTTAGGCTGGGGAGCCCCAGGCCTGATGCGCCCCAGCCCTTAGCCTTAGGGAGCCCCAGGCTCTGGGCGCCACAGCCCTTAGGCTTAGGGAGCCCATGGCCTGGGGCGCCCCAGCCACAGGCTTAGGGAACCCATGGCTTGGGACGCCCCAGCCCTTCGGCTTAGGGAGCTCCAGTCCTGGGGCGTCCCAGCCCTTAGGCTTTGGGAGCCCATGGCATGGTACGCCCCAGCCCTTAGGCTTAGGGAGCGCCTGGCCTGGGGCGCCCCTGCCCTTAGGCTTAGGAAGCCCAAGCCCGGGACGCCCCAGCCCTTCGGCTTAGGGCGCGCCAGGCCTAGGGCGCCCAAGCCCTTAGGCTTTGGGAGCCCCAGGCTTGGGGCGCCCCCGCCCGTCGGCTTAGGGTGCGCCACGTCTGGGGCACCCCAGCCCTTAAGCTTAGGGAGCCCATGGCCTAGGGCGCCCAAGCCCTTAGGCTTTGGGCGCCCAAGGCTTTGGGCGCCCCAAACCTTAGGCTTTGGGAGCCCCAGGCCTGGGGTGCTCCAGCCCTTAGGCTTAGGGAGCCCCAGGCCTGGTGCGCACCAGCCCTTAGGCTTAGGGAGCACACGACTGGGACGCCCCAGCCCTTCGGTTTAGGGCGCTCCAGGCCTTGGGCGCCCCATCCCTTAGGCTTTGGGAGCCCCAGGCCTGGGGCGCCCCAGCCCTTAGGCTTAGGGTGCCCCAAGCCTGGGGCGCCCCAGCCCTTAGGCTTAGGGTGCCCCAAGCCTGGGGCGCCCCAGCCCTTAGGCTTTGGGAGCCCCAGGCCTGGGGCGCCACAGCCCTTAGGCTTTGGGCGCCCCAGACCTGGGGCGCCACAGCCCTTAGGCTTAGGGAGCCCAAGGGCTGCGAAGCCCCTGCCCTTAGGATTTGGGAGCCCCAGGCCTGATGGGACCCAGCCCTTAGGCTTAGGGAGCCCCAGGCCAGGGGGGACACAGCCCTTCGGAATAGGGAGCCCCAGGGCTGGGGCTTCCCAGCCATTAGATTTAGGGAGCCCCAGGCAAGGGGCGCCCCAGCCTTTTGGCTTAGGGAGCCCATGGCCTGGGACGCCCCAGCCCTTTGGCTAGGGAGCGCCAAGCCTAGGGCGCCCCAGCCCTTCGGCTTAGGGAGCCCCAGGCCTGGGGCGCCCCAGCCCTTAGGCTTAGGGCGCCCAAGGCTTGCGACTCCCTAGCCCTTCGGCTTAGGGAGCCCCATGCTTGAAGCCCCCCAGCCCTTAGGCTTAGGGAGCCCCAGGCCTGGGGCGCTCCAGCCCTTAGGCTTAGGGAGCCCATGGCCTGGGACACCCCAGCCCTTCGGCTTAGGGCACGCCAGGCCTAGGAGGCCCCAACCCTTAAGCTTTGGGAGCCCCAGGCCTGGGTCGCCCCAGCCTTTAGGCTTAGGGAGTCACTGGCCTTGGGCGCCCCTGCCCTTAGGCTTTGGGAGCCCCAGGCATTGTACGCCCCAGCCCTTAGCCTCTGGGAGCCCCAGGCCAGGGGCGCTCCAGCCCTTAGGCTTAGGGAGCCCCAGGCCTGGGGCACACCAGCTCTTAGGCTTAGGGAGCCCATGGCGTGGGACGCCCCAGCTCTTCGGCTTAGGGCGCGCCAGGCCTAGGGCGCAACAGCCCTTAGGCTTTGGGAGCCCCAGGCCTGGGGCGCCCCAGCCCTTAGGCTTTGGGTGCCCCAGACCGGGGTGCCCCAGCCCTTAGGCTTTGGGAGCCCCAGGCCTGGGGAGCCCCAGCCCTTAGGCTTAGGGAGGCCAAGGGTTGCGACGCCCCTGCCCTTAGGCTTGGGAGCCCCAGGCTCTGGGCGCCACAGCCCTTAGGCTTAGGGAGCCCATGGCCTGGGGCGCCCCAGCCATAGGCTTAGGGAACCCATGGCTTGGGACGCCACAGCCCTTCGGCAGTCCTGGGGCGTCCCAGCCCTTAGGCTTTGGGAGCCCCAGGCCTAGGGCGCCCCTGCCCTTAGGCTTTGGGAGCCCCAGGCCTGGGGCACTCCAACCCTTAGGCTTAGGGAGCCCCAGGCCTGGGGCGCCACATCCCTTAGGCTTTGGTTGCCCCAGACCGGGGCGCCCCAGCTCTTAGGCTTTGGGAGCCCCAGGCCTGGGGCGCCCCAGCCCTTAGGCTTAGGGAGCCCAAGGGTTGCGATGCCCCTGCCCTTAGGCTTGGGAGCCCCTGGCCAGATGAGCCCCAGCCCTTAGGCTTAGGGAGCCCCAGGCTCTGGGCGCCACAGCCCTTAGGCTTAGGGAGCCCATGGCCTGGGGCGCCCCAGCCATAGGCTTAGGGAAGCCATGGCTTGGGACGCCACAGCCCTTCGGCTAAGGGAGCCTCAGTCCTGGGGCGTCCCAGCCCTTAGGCTTTGGGAGCCCCAGGCATGGTACGCCCCAGCCCTTAGCCTTAGGGAGTCCCTGGCCTTGGGCGCCCCTGCCCTTAGGCTTTGGGAGCCCCAGGCCAGGGGCGCCCCAGCACATAGGCTTTGGGAGCCCATGGCCTGGGACGCCCCAGCCCTTCGGCTTAGGGCGCGCCAGGCCTAGGAGGCCCCAACCCTTAGGCTTTGGGAGCCCCAGGCCAGGGTCGCCCCAGCCTTTAGGCTTAGGGAGTCACTGGCCTTGGGCGCCCCTGCCCTTAGGCTTTGGGAGCCCCAGGCCAGGGGCGCTCCAGCCCTTAGGCTTAGAGAGCCCATGGCCTGGGACGCCCCAACCCTTCGGCTTAGGGCGCGCCAGGCCTAGGGCGCCCCAGCCCTTAGGCTTTGGGAGCCCCAGGCCTGGGTCGCCCCAGCCTTTAGGCTTTTGGAGCTCCATCCCTTGGGCACCCCAGCCCTTGGGCTTAGGGAGCCCATGGCCTGGGACGCCCCAGCCCTTCGGCTTAGGGCGCGCCAGGCTTAGGGTACCCCAGCCCTTAGGCTTAGGGTGCCCCAGGCATGGTACGCCCCAGCCCTTAGCCTTAGGGAGTCCCTGGCCTTGGGCGCCCCTGCCCTTAGGCTTTGGGAGCCCCAGGCCTGGGGCGCCCCAGCACATAGGCTTTGGGAGCCCATGGCCTGGGACGCCCCAGCCCTTCGGCTTAGGGCACGCCAGGCCTAGGAGGCCCCAACCCTTAAGCTTTGGGAGCCCCAGGCCTGGGTCGCCCCAGCCTTTAGGCTTAGGGAGTCACTGGCCTTGGGCGCCCCTGCCCTTAGGCTTTGGGAGCCCCAGGCATTGTACGCCCCAGCCCTTAGCCTCTGGGAGCCCCAGGCCAGGGGCGCTCCAGCCCTTAGGCTTAGGGAGCCCCAGGCCTGGGACACACCAGCTCTTAGGCTTAGGGAGCCCATGGCGTGGGACGCCCCAGCTCTTCGGCTTAGGGCGCGCCAGGCCTAGGGCGCAACAGCCCTTAGGCTTTGGGAGCCCCAGGCCTGGGGCGCCCCAGCCCTTAGGCTTTGGGTGCCCCAGACCGGGGTGCCCCAGCCCTTAGGCTTTGGGAGCCCCAGGCCTGGGGAGCCCCAGCCCTTAGGCTTAGGGAGGCAAGGGTTGCGACGCCCCTGCCCTTAGGCTTGGGAGCCCCAGGCTCTGGGCGCCACAGCCCTTAGGCTTAGGGAGCCCATGGCCTGGGGCGCCCCAGCCATAGGCTTAGGGAACCCATGGCTTGGGACGCCACAGCCCTTCGGCAGTCCTGGGGCGTCCCAGCCCTTAGGCTTTGGGAGCCCCAGGCCTAGGGCGCCCCAGCCCATAGGCTTAGGGTGCCCCAAGCCTGGGGCGCCCCTGCCCTTAGGCTTTGGGAGCCCCAGGCCTGGGGCACTCCAACCCTTAGGCTTAGGGAGCCCCAGGCCTGGAGCGCCACAGCCCTTAGGCTTTGGTTGCCCCAGACCGGGGCGCCCCAGCTCTTAGGCTTTGGGAGCCCCAGGTCTGGGGCGCCCCAACCCTTAGGCTTAGGGAGCCCAAGGGTTGCGATGCCCCTGCCCTTAGGCTTGGGAGCCCCTGGCCAGATGAGCCCCAGCCCTTAGGCTTAGGGAGCCCCAGGCTCTGGGCGCCACAGCCCTTAGGCTTAGGGAGCCCATGGCCTGGGGCGCCCCAGCCATAGGCTTAGGGAACCCATGGCTTGGGACGCCACAGCCCTTCGGCTAAGGGAGCCTCAGTCCTGGGGCGTCCCAGCCCTTAGGCTTTGGGAGCCCCAGGCATGGTACGCCCCAGCCCTTAGCCTTAGGGAGTCCCTGGCCTTGGGCGCCCCTGCCCTTAGGCTTTGGGAGCCCCAGGCCTGGGGCGCCCCAGCACATAGGCTTTGGGAGCTCATGGCCTGGGACGCCCCAGCCCTTCGGCTTAGGGCACGCCAGGCCTAGGAGGCCCCAACCCTTAAGCTTTGGGAGCCCCAGGCCTGGGTCGCCCCAGCCTTTAGGCTTAGGGAGTCACTGGCCTTGGGCGCCCCTGCCCTTAGGCTTTGGGAGCCCCAGGCCTGGGGCGCTCCAGCCCTTAGGCTTAGAGAGCCCATGGCCTGGGACGCCCCAACCCTTCGGCTTAGGGCGCGCCAGGCCTAGGGCGCCCCAGCCCTTAGGCTTTGGGAGCCCCAGGCCTGGGTCGCCCCAGCCTTTAGGCTTTTGGAGCTCCATCCCTTGGGCAACCCAGCCCTTGGGCTTTGGGAGCCCCAGGCCTGGGGCACCCCAGCCCTTAGGTTTGGGAGCCCCAGTCATTGTACGCCCCAGCCCTTAGGCTTTGGGAGCCCAAGGCCTTGGGCGCCCCAGCCCTTAGCCTCTGGGAGCTCCAGGCCAGGGGCGCTCCAGCCCTTAGGCTTAGGGAGCCCCAGGCCTGGGGCGCACCAGCCCTTAGGCTTAGGGAGCCCATGGCCTGGGACGCCCCCGCCCGTCGGCTTTGGGCGCGCCTGGCCTAGGGTGGCCCAGCCCTTAGGCTTAGGGTGCCCCAAGCCTGGGGCGACCCAGCCCTTAGGATTTGGGAGCCCCAGGCCTGATGGGCCCCAGCCCTTAGGCTTAGGGAGCCCCAGGCCAGGGGGGACACAGCCCTTCGGAACAGGGAGCCCCAGGGCTGGGGCGTCCCAGTCCTTAGATTTAGGGAGCCCCAAGCAAGGGGCGCCCCAGCCTTTTGGCTTAGTGAGCCCATGGCCTGGTACGCCCCAGCCCTTTGGCTAGGGCGCGCCAGGCCTAGGGCGCCCCAGCCCTTCGGCTTAGGGAGCCCCAGGCCTGGCGCGCCACAGCCCTTAGGCTTAGGGAGCCCAAAGCTTGCGACTCCACAGCCCTTCGGCTTATGGAGCCCCAGGCCTGAAGCCCCCCAGCCCTTAGGCTTAGGGAGCCCCAGGCCTGGGGCGCTCCAGCCCTTAGGCTTAGGGTGCCCCAAGCCTGGGGCGCCCCAGCCTTTAGGATTAGGGTGCTCCAAGCCTGGGGCGCCCCTGCCTTTAGGATTTGGGAGCCCCAGGCCTGGGGCACTCCAGCCCTTAGGCTTAGGGAGCCCCAGGCCTGGGGCGCCACAGCCCTTAGGCTTTGGGAGCCCCAGACCTGGGGCGCCACAGCCCTTAGGCTTAGGGAGCCCAAGGGCTGCGACGCCCCTGCTCTTAGGATTTAGGAGCCCCAGGCATGATGGGCCCCAGCCCATAGGCTTAGGGAGCCCCAAGCCAGGGAGGACACAGCCCTCTGGAATAGGGAGCCCCAGGGCTGGGGCGTCCCAGCCCTTAGATTTAGGGAGCCCCAGGCAAGGGGCGCCCCAGCCTTTTGGCTTAGGGAGCCCATGGCCTGGGACGCCCCAGCCCATTGGCTTGGGCGCGCCAGGCCTAGGGTGCCCCAGCCCTTCGGCTTAGGGAGCCCCAGGCCTGGGGCGCCCCAGCTCTTAGGCTTAGGGAGCCAAAGGCTTGCGACTCCCCAGCCCTTCGGCTTCGGGAGCCCCAGGCCTGAAGCCCCCCAGCACTTAGGCTTAGGGAGCCCCAGACCTGGGGCGCTCCAGCCCTTAGGCTTAGGGAGCCCATGGCCTGGGAAGCCCCAGCCCCTCGGCTTAGGGCGCGCCAGGCATAGGGCGCCCCAGCACTTAGGCTTTGGGAGCCCCAGGCCTGGGTCGCCCGAGCCTTTAGGCTTTTGGAGCTCCATCCCTGGGGCATCCCAGCCCTTGGGCTTTGGGAGCCCCAGGCCTGGGGCACCCCAGCCCTTAGGCTTTGGGAGCCCCAGGCATTGTACGCCCCAGCCCTTAGGCTTTGGGAGCCCCAGGCCTGGGCGCACCAGCCCTTAGGCTTAGGGAGCCCATGGCCTGGGACGTCCCAGCCCTTCGGCTTAGGGCGCGCCAGGCCTAGGGCGCCCCAGCCCTTAGGCTTTGGGAGCCCCAGGCCAGGGCGCCCCAGCCCTTTGGCTTAGGGAGCCCAAGGGTTGCGTCGCCCCTGCCCTTAGGCTTGGGAGCCCCAGGCCAGATGCGCCCCAGCCCTTAGGCTTAGGGAGCCCCAGGCTCTGGGCGCCACAGCCCTTAGGCTTAGGGAGCCCATGGCCTGGGGCGCCCCAGCCATAGGCTTAGGGAACCCATGGCTTGGGACGCCACAGCCCTTCGGCTAAGGGAGCCTCAGTCCTGGGGCGTCCCAGCCCTTAGGCTTTGGGAGCCCCAGGCATGGTACGCCCAAGCCCTTAGGCTTAGGAAATCCCTGGCCTTGCGCGCCACTGCCCTTAGGCTTTGGGAGCCCCAGGCCTGGGACGCCCCAGCACTTAGGCTTTGGGAGCCCATGGCCTGGGACGCCCCAGCCCTTCGGCTTAGGGCGCGCCAGGCCTAGGGCTCCCCAACACTTAGGCTTAGGGAGCGCCAGGCCTGGGTCGCCCCAGCCCTTAGGCTTAGGGAGCCCATGGCCTGGGACGCCCCAGCCCTTCGGTTTAGGGCGCGCCAGGCTTAGGGCGCCCCAGCCCTTAGGCTTTGGGAGCCCCAGGCTTGGGTCGCCCCAGCCTTTAGGCTTTTGGAGCTCCATCCTTTGGGCAACCCAGCCCTTGGGCTTTGGGAGCCCCAGGCCTGGGGCACCCCAGCCCTTAGGTTTGGGAGCCCCAGTCATTGTACGCCCCAGCCCTTAGGCTTTGGGAGCCCAAGGCCTTGGGCGCCCCAGCCCTTAGCCTCTGGGAGCTCCAGGCCAGGGGCGCTCCAGCCCTTAGGCTTAGGGAGCCCCAGGCCTGGGGCGCACCAGCCCTTAGGCTTAGGGAGCCCATGGCCTGGGACGCCCCCGCCCGTCGGCTTTGGGCGCGCCTGGCCTAGGGTGGCCCAGCCCTTAGGCTTAGGGTGCCCCAAGCCTGGGGCGACCCAGCCCTTAGGATTTGGGAGCCCCAGGCCTGATGGGCCCCAGCCCTTAGGCTTAGAGAGCCCCAGGCCAGGGGGGACACAGCCCTTCGGAACAGGGAGCCCCAGGGCTGGGGCGTCCCAGTCCTTAGATTTAGGGAGCCCCAGGCAAGGGGCGCCCCAGCCTTTTGGCTTAGTGAGCCCATGGCCTGGTACGCCCCAGCCCTTTGGCTAGGGCGCGCCAGGCCTAGGGCGCCCCAGCCCTTCGGCTTAGGGAGCCCCAGGCCTGGGGCGCCCCAGCCCTTAGGCTTAGGGAGCCCAAAGTTTGCGACTCCACAGCCCTTCGGCTTATGGAGCCCCAGGCCTGAAGCCCCCCAGCCCTTAGGCTTAGGGAGCCCCAGGCCTGGGGCGCTCCAGCCCTTAGTCTTAGGGTGCCCCAAGCCTGGGGCGCCCCAGCCTTTAGGATTAGGGTGCTCCAAGCCTGGGGCGCCCCTGCCTTTAGGATTTGGGAGCCCCAGGCCTGGGGCGCCCCAGCCCTTAGGCTTAGGGAGCCCAAAGCTTGCGACTCCACAGCCCTTCGGCTTATGGAGCCCCAGGCCTGAAGCCCCCCAGCCCTTAGGCTTAGGGAGCCCCAGGCCTGGGACGCCCCAGCCCTTCGGCTTAGGGCGCGCCAGGCCTAGGGCGCCCCAGCCATTAGGCTTAGGGTTCCCCAAGCCTGGGGCGCCCCAGCCCTTAGGCTTTGGGAGACCCAGGCCTGGGGCACTCCAGCCCTTAGGCTTAGGGAGCCCCAGGCCTGGGGCGCCACAGCCCTTAGGCTTAGGGAGCCCAAGGGCTGCGACGCCCCTGCCCTTAGGATTTGGGAGCCCCAGGGCTGATGGGCCCCAGCCCTTAGGCTTAGGGAGCCCCAGGTCAGGGGGGACAAAGCCCTTCGGAATAGGGAGCCCCAGGGCTGGGGCGTCCCAGCCCTTAGATTTAGGGAGCCCCAGGCAAGGGGCGCCCCAGCCTTTTGGCTTAGGGAGCCCATGGCCTGGGACGCCCCAGCCCTTTGGCTAGGGCGCGCAGCCCTAGGGCGCCCCAGCCCTTCGGCTTAGGGAGCCCCAGGCCTGGGGCGCCCCAGCCCTTAGGCTTAGGGAGCCCAAGGCTTGCGACTCCCCAGCCCTTCGGCTTAGGGAGCCCCAGGCCTGAAGCCCCCCAGTCCTTAGGCTTAGGGAGCCCCAGGCCTGGGGCAACACAGCCTTTAGGCTTGGGAGCCCGAGGCCTGTGGCCCCCCAGCCCTTCAGCTTTGGGAGCCCAAGCCTGGGTCGCCCCAGCTCTTAGGCGTTGGGAGCCCCAGGCATGGTACGCCCCAGCCCTTAGGCTTTGGGAGCCCCAGGCCTGGGGCACCCCAGCACTTCGTCTTAGGGATCCCCTGGCATGGGGCGTCCCAGCCTTAGAATTGGGAGCCCCAGGCCTGGGGCACTCCAGCCCTTAGGCTTAGGGAGCCCCAGGCCTGGGGCGACCCAGCCCTTTGGCTTAGGGAGCCCCGGGCCGGGGGCGCCCCAACCCTTAGGCTTAGGGAGCCCAAGGGTTGCGACGCCCCTGCTCTTAGGCTTGGGAGCCCCAGGCCTGATGCGGCCCAGCCCTTAGCCTTAGGGAGCCCCAGGCTCTGCGCGCCACAGCCCTTAGGCTTAGGGAGCCTATGGCCTGGGGCGCCCCAGCCACAGGCTTAGGGAACCCATGGCTTGGGACGCCTCAGCCCTTCGGCTTAGGGAGCTCCAGTCCTGGGGCGTACCAGCCCTTAGGCTTTGGGAGCCCCAGGCATGGTACGCCCCAGCCCTTAGGCTTAGGGAGCCCCTGGCCTGGGGCGCCCCTGCCCTTAGGCTTAGGGAGCCCAAGCCTGGGACGCCCCAGCCCTTCGGCTTAGGGCGCGCCAGGCCTAGGGCGCCCAAGCCCTTAGGCTTTGGGAGCCCCAGGCCTGGGGCGCCCCAGCCCTTAGGCTTTGGAAGCCCCAGGCCTGGGGCGTCCCCACCCGTCGGCTTAGGGTGCCCTACGTCTGGGGCACCCCAGCCCTTAAGCTTAGGGAGCCCTTGTTCTAGGGCGCCCGAGCCCTTAGGCTTTGATCGCCCAAGGCTTTGGGCGCCCCAACCCTTAGGCTTTGGGAGCCCCAGGCCTGGGGTGCTCCAGCCCATAGGCTTAGGGTGCCCCAAGCCTGGGGCGCCCCAGCCCTTAGTCTTAGGGTGCCCCAAGCCTGGGGCGCCCCAGCCCTTAGGCTTTGCGAGCCCCAGGCCTGGGGCACTCCAGCCCTTAGGCTTAAGGAGCCCCAGGCCTGGGTTGCCACAGCCCTTAGGCTTTGGGAGCCCCAGACCTGGGGCGCCACAGCCCTTAGGCTTAGGGAGCCCAAGGGCTGAGACGCCCCTGCCCTTAGGATTTGGGAGCCCCAGGCCTGATGCGCCCCAGCCCTTTGGCTTAGGGCGCGCCAGGCCTAGGGCTCCCCAACCCTTAGGCTTAGGGAGCGCCAGGCCTGGGTCGCCCCAGCCCTTAGGCTTAGGGAGCCCATGGCCTGGGACGCCCCAGCCCTTCGGTTTAGGGCGCGCCAGGCCTAGGGCGCCCCAGCCTTTAGGCTTTTGGAGCTCCATCCCTTGGGCACCCCAGCCCTTGGGCTTTGGGAGCCCCAGGCCTGGGGCACCTCAGCCCTTAGGTTTGGGAGCCCCAGGCATTGTACGCCCCAGCCCTTAGGCTTTGGGAGCCCATGGCCTTGGGTTGCCCCAGCCCTTAGGCTCTGGGAGCCCCAGGCCAGGGGCGCTCCAGCCCTTAGGCTTAGGGAGCCCCAGGCCTGGAGCGCACCAGCCCTTAGGCTTTGGGAGCCCATGGCCTGGGACGCCCCAGCCCTTCTGCTTAGGGCGCGCCAGGCCTAGGGCGCCCCAGCCATTAGGCTTAGGGTGCCCCAAGCCTGGGGCGCCCCAGCCCTTAGGCTTTGGGAGCCCCAGGCCTGGGGCGCCCAAGCCCTTAGGCTTAGGGAGCCCAAGCCTGGGACGCCCCAGCCCTTCGGCTTAGGGCGCGCCAGGCCTAGGGCGCCCAAGCCCTTAGGCTTTGGGAGCCCCAGGCCTGGGGCGCTCCAGCCCTTAGGCTTAGGGAGCCCATGGCCTGGGACGCCCCAGCCCTTCGGCTTAGGGCGCGCCAGGCATAGGGCGCCCCAGCCCTTAGGCTTTGGGAGCCCCAGGCCTTGGGCGCCCCAGCCCTTAGGCTTTGGGAGCCTCAGGCCTGGGGCGCCCCCACCCGTCGGCTTAGGGTGCCCCACGTCTGGGGCACCCCAGCCCTTAAGCTTAGGGAGCCCTTGTCCTAGGGCGCCCGAGCCCTTAGGCTTTGATCGCCCATGGCTTTGGGCGCCCCAACCCTTAGGCTTTGGGAGCCCCAGGCCTGGGGTGCTCCAGCCCATAGGCTTAGGGAGCCCCAGGCCTGGTGCGCACCAGCCCTTAGGCTTAGGGAGCCTAAGCCTGGGACGCCCCAGCCCTTCGGCTTAGGGCGCTCCAGGCCTTGGGCGCCCCATCCCTTAGGCTTTGGGAGCCCCAGGCCTGGGGCGCCCCAGCCCTTAGGTTTAGGGTGCCCCAAGCCTGGGGCGCCTCAGCCCTTAGTCTTAGGGTGCCCCAAGCCTGGGGCGCCCCAGCCCTTAGGCTTTGGGAGCCCCAGGCCTGGGGCACTCCAGCCCTTAGGCTTAAGGAGCCCCAGGCCTGGGTTGCCACAGCCCTTAGGCTTTGGGAGCCCCAGACCTGGGGCGCCACAGCCCTTAGGCTTAGGGAGCCCAAGGGCTGCGACGCCCCTGCCCTTAGGATTTGGGAGCCCCAGGCCTGATGGGCCCCAGCCCTTTGGCTTAGGGAGCCCCAGGCCAGGGGGGACACAGCCCTTCGGAATAGGGAGCCCCAGGGCTGGGGCGTCCCAGCCCTTAGATTTAGGGAGCCCCAGGCAAGGGGCGCCCCAGGCTTTTGGCTATTGATCCCATGGCCTGGGACGCCCCAGCCCTTTGGCTAGGGCGCGCCAGGCCTAGGGCACCCCAGGCCTTCGGCTTAGGGAGCCCCAGGCCTGGGGCGCCCCAGCCCTTAAGCTTAGGGAGCCCAAGGCTTGCGACTCCCCAGCCCTTCGGCTTAGGGAGCCCCAGGCCTGAAGCCCCCCAGCCCTTAGGCTTAGGGAGCCCCAGGCCTGGGGCGCTCCAACCCTTAGGCTTAGGGAGCCCATGGCCTGGGACGCCCCAGCCCTTCGGCTTAGGGAGCTCCAGTCCTGGGGCGTCCCAGCCCATAGGCTTTGGGAGCCCATGGAATGGTACGACCCAGCCCTTACGCTTAGGGAGCCCCTGGCCTGGGGCGCCCCTGCCCTTAGGCTTAGGAAGCCCAAGCCCGGGACGCCCCAGCCCTTCGGCTTAGGGCGCGCCAGGCCTAGGGCGCCCAAGCCCTTAGGCTTTGGGAGCCCCAGGCCCTGGGCGCTCCAGCCCTTAGGCTTAGGGAGCCCCAGGCCTGGGGCGCACCAGGCCTTAGGCTTAGGGAGCCCATGGCCTGGGACGCCCCAGCCCTTCGGCTTAGGGCGCGCCAAGCCTTGGGCGCCCCAGCCCTTAGGCTTTGGGAGCCCCAGGCTTGGGGCGCCCCCGCCCGTCGGCTTAGGGTGCCCCACGTCTGGGGCACCCCAGCCCTTAAGCTTAGGGAGCCCATGGCCTAGGGCGCCCCAGCCCTTAGGCTTTGGGCGCCCAAGGCTTTGGGCGCCCCAAACCTTAGGCTTTGGGAGCCCCAGTACGGGGCGCCCCAGCCCTTAGGCTTTGGGAGCCCCAGGCCTGGGGCGCCCCAGCCCTTAGGCTTAGGGAGCCCAAGGGTTGCGACGCCCCTGCCCTTAGGCTTGGGAGCCCCAGGCCAGATGCGCCCCAGCCCTTAGGCTTAGGGAGCCCCAGGCTCTGGGGGCCACAGCCCTTAGGCTTTGGGAGCCCATGGCCTGGGGCGCCCCAGCTATAGGCTTAGGGAACCCATGGCTTGGGACGCCACAGCCTTTCGGCTAAGGGAGCCCCAGACCTGGGGCGTCCCAGCCCTTAGGCTTTGGGAGCCCCAGGCATGGTACGCCCCAGCCATTAGGCTTAGGGAGTCCCTGGCCTTGGGTGCCCCTGCCCTTAGGATTTGGGAGCCCCAGGCCTGGGGAGCCCCAGCACTTAGGCTTTGGGAGACCCTGGCCTGGGGCTCCCCAGCCCTTCGGCATAGGGAGCCCCTGGTAACGGGCATCCCAGCCTTAGGCTTTGGGAGCCACAGGCCTGGGGCGCCCCAGCCCTTAGGCTTTGGGTGCCCCAGGCCTGGGGCGCTTCAGCCCTTAGGCTTAGGGAGGCCCAGTGCTGAGGCGCAGCAGCCCTTAGGCTAGGGGAGCCCATGGCCTGGGACGCCCCAGCCCTTAGACTTAGGAAGCCCCAGGCCTGGGGGGAACCAGCCCTTCGGGTTTGGGAGCCCCAGGTATGGTACACCCCAGCCCTTAGGCTTAGGGAGCCCCTGGCCTGGCGCGCCCCAGGCTTTGGGTGCCCCAGGCCTGGGGCGCTTCAGCCCTTAGGCTTAGGGAGCCCCAGTGCTGAGGCGCACCAGCCCTTAGGCTAGGGGAGCCCATGGCCTGGGGCACCCAGCCCTTAGGCTTAGGGTGCCCCAGGCCTGGGGAGACCCAGCTCTTAGGCTTTGGGAGCCCCAGGCCTAGGGCACTCCAGCTTTCAGGCTTAGGGAGCCCAAGGGCTGTGACGACCCTGCCCTTAGGCTTTGGGAGCCCAAGGCTTTGGGCGCCACAACCCTTAGGCTTTGGGAGCCCCAGGCCTCGGGCGCTCCAGCCCTTAGGCTTAGGGAGTCCCAAGCCTGGGGCGCACCAGCCCTTAGGCTTAGTGAGCCCATGGCTTGGGATGCCCCAGCCCTTCGGTTTAGGGCGCGCCAGGCCTTGGGCGCCCCAGCCCTTAGGCTTTGGGAGCCCCAGGCCTGGGTGGCCCCAGCCCTTAGGCTTAGGGTGCCCCAAGCCTGGGGCGCCCAGCCCTTACGATTTGGGACTCCCAGGCCTGGGGCACTCCAGCCCTAAGGCTTAGGGAGCCCCAGGCCTGGTGCGCACCAGACCTTAGGCTTTGGGAGCCCCAGGCCTGGGGCGGCCCAGCCCTTAGGCTTAGGTAGCCCCAGGCCAGGGGGGACACAGCCCTTCTGCATAGGGAGCCCCAGGCCTGGAGCGCCCCAGCCCTGAGGCTTTGGGAGCCCAAGGCTTGCGACACCCCAGCCCTTCGGCTTAGGGAGCCCCAGGCCTGAAGCCCCCAAGTCCTTAGGCTAAGGGACCCCCAGGCCTGGGGCGCCACAGCCTTTAGGCTTGGGAGCCCGAGGCCTGTGGCCCCCCAGCCCATCGGCTTTGGGAGCCCCACGCCTGGGCGCCCCAGCTCTTAGGCGTTGGGAGCCCCAGGCCTGGTACGCCCCAGCCCTTAGGCTTTGGGAGCCCCAGGCCTGGGGCGCTCCAGCCCTTAGGCTTAGGGAGCCCCAGGCCTGGGACGCCCCCGCCCATCGGCATAGGGCGCGCCAGGCCTAGGGGTCCAAGCCCTTAGGCTTTGGGAGCCCCAGGCCTGGGGCGCTCCAGCCCTTAGTCTTAGGGAGCCCCAGGCCTGGGGCGCACCAGCCCTTAGGCTTAGGGAGCCCATGGCCTGGGACGCCCCAGCCCTTCGGCTTAGGAGAGCCAGGCCTTGGGCGCCCCCGCCCGTCGGCTTAGGGTGCGCCACGTCTGGGGCACCCCAGCCCTTAAGCTTAGGGAGCCCATGGCCTAGGGCGCCCAAGCCCTTAGGCTTTGGGCGCCCAAGGCTTTGGGCGCCCCAAACCTTAGGCTTTGGGAGCCCCAGGCCTGGGGTGCTCCAGCCCTTAGGCTTAGGGAGCCCCAGGCCTGGTGCGCACCAGCCCTTAGGCTTAGGGAGCACACGACTGGGACGCCCCAGCCCTTCGGTTTAGGGCGCTCCAGGCCTTGGGCGCCCCATCCCTTAGGCTTTGGGAGCCCCAGGCCTGGGGCGCCCCAGCCCTTAGGCTTAGGGTGCCCCAAGCCTGGGGCGCCCCAGCCCTTAGGCTTAGGGTGCCCCAAGCCTGGGGCGCCCCAGCCCTTAGGCTTTGGGAGCCCCAGGCCTGGGGCGCCACAGCCCTTAGGCTTTGGGCGCCCCAGACCTGGGGCGCCACAGCCCTTAGGCTTAGGGAGCCCAAGGGCTGCGACGCCCCTGCCCTTAGGATTTGGGAGCCCCAGGCCTGATGGGCCCCAGCCCTTAGGCTTAGGGAGCCCCAGGCCAGGGGGGACACAGCCCTTCGGAATAGGGAGCCCCAGGGCTGGGGCTTCCCAGCCCTTAGATTTAGGGAGCCCCAGGCAAGGGGCGCCCCAGCCTTTTGGCTTAGGGAGCCCATGGCCTGGGACGCCCCAGCCCTTTGGCTAGGGAGCGCCAAGCCTAGGGCGCCCCAGCCCTTCGGCTTAGGGAGCCCCAGGCCTGGGGCGCCCCAGCCCTTAGGCTTAGGGCGCCCAAGGCTTGCGACTACCTAGCCCTTCGGCTTAGGGAGCCCCAGGCTTGAAGCCCCCCAGCCCTTAGGCTTAGGGAGCCCCAGGCCTGGGGCGCTCCAGCCCTTAGGCTTAGGGAGCCCATGGCCTGGGACGCCACAGCCCTTCGGCTTAGGGCACGCCAGGCCTAGGAGGCCCCAACCCTTAAGCTTTGGGAGCCCCAGGCCTGGGTCGCCCCAGCCTTTAGGCTTAGGGAGTCACTGGCCTTGGGCGCCCCTGCCCTTAGGCTTTGGGAGCCCCAGGCATTGTACGCCCCAGCCCTTAGCCTCTGGGAGCCCCAGGCCAGGGGCGCTCCAGCCCTTAGGCTTAGGGAGCCCCAGGCCTGGGGCACACCAGCTCTTAGGCTTAGGGAGCCCATGGCGTGGGACGCCCCAGCTCTTCGGCTTAGGGTGCGCCAGGCCTAGGGCGCAACAGCCCTTAGGCTTTGGGAGCCCCAGGCCTGGGGCGCCCCAGCCCTTAGGCTTTGGGTGCCCCAGACCGGGGTGCCCCAGCCCTTAGGCTTTTGGAGCCCCAGGCCTGGGGAGCCCCAGCCCTTAGGCTTAGGGAGGCCAAGGGTTGCGACGCCCCTGCCCTTAGGCTTGGGAGCCCCAGGCTCTGGGCGCCACAGCCCTTAGGCTTAGGGAGCCCATGGCCTGGGGCGCCCCAGCCATAGGCTTAGGGAACCCATGGCTTGGGACGCCACAGCCCTTCGGCAGTCCTGGGGCGTCCCAGCCCTTAGGCTTTGGGAGCCCCAGGCCTAGGGCGCCCCAGCCCATAGGCTTAGGGTGCCCCAAGCCTGGGGCGCCCCTGCCCTTAGGCTTTGGGAGCCCCAGGCCTGGGGCACTCCAACCCTTAGGCTTAGGGAGCCCCAGGCCTGGGGCGCCACATCCCTTAGGCTTTGGTTGCCCCAGACCGGGGTCCCCAGCTCTTAGGCTTTGGGAGCCCCAGGCCTGGGGCGCCCCAGCCCTTAGGCTTAGGGAGCCCAAGGGTTGCGATGCCCCTGCCCTTAGGCTTGGGAGCCCCTGGCCAGATGAGCCCCAGCCCTTAGGCTTAGGGAGCCCCAGGCTCTGGGCGCCACAGCCCTTAGGCTTAGGGAGCCCATGGCCTGGGGCGCCCCAGCCATAGGCTTAGGGAACCCATGGCTTGGGACGCCACAGCCCTTCGGCTAAGGGAGCCTCAGTCCTGGGGCGTCCCAGCCCTTAGGCTTTGGGAGCCCCAGGCATGGTACGCCCCAGCCCTTAGCCTTAGGGAGTCCCTGGCCTTGGGCGCCCCTGCCCTTAGGCTTTGGGAGCCCCAGGCCAGGGGCGCCCCAGCACATAGGCTTTGGGAGCCCATGGCCTGGGACGCCCCAGCCCTTCGGCTTAGGGCGCGCCAGGCCTAGGAGGCCCCAACCCTTAGGCTTTGGGAGCCCCAGGCCAGGGTCGCCCCAGCCTTTAGGCTTAGGGAGTCACTGGCCTTGGGCGCCCCTGCCCTTAGGCTTTGGGAGCCCCAGGCCAGGGGCGCTCCAGCCCTTACGCTTAGAGAGCCCATGGCCTGGGACGCCCCAACCCTTCGGCTTAGGGCGCGCCAGGCCTAGGGCGCCACAGCCCTTAGGCTTTGGGAGCCCCAGGCCTGGGTCGCCCCAGCCTTTAGGCTTTTGGAGCTCCATCCCTTGGGCACCCCAGCCCTTGGGCTTAGGGAGCCCATGGCCTGGGACGCCCCAGCCCTTCGGCTTAGGGCGCGCCAGGCTTAGGGTACCCCAGCCCTTAGGCTTAGGGTGCCCCAGGCATGGTACGCCCCAGCCCTTAGCCTTAGGGAGTCCCTGGCCTTGGGCGCCCCTGCCCTTAGGCTTTGGGAGCCCCAGGCCTGGGGCGCCCCAGCACATAGGCTTTGGGAGCCCATGGCCTGGGACGCCCCAGCCCTTCGGCTTAGGGCACGCCAGGCCTAGGAGGCCCCAACCCTTAAGCTTTGGGAGCCCCAGGCCTGGGTCGCCCCAGCCTTTAGGCTTAGGGAGTCACTGGCCTTGGGCGCCCCTGCCCTTAGGCTTTGGGAGCCCCAGGCCTGGGGCGCTCCAGCCCTTAGGCTTAGAGAGCCCATGGCCTGGGACGCCCCAACCCTTCGGCTTAGGGCGCGCCAGGCCTAGGGCGCCCCAGCCCTTAGGCTTTGGGAGCCCCAGGCCTGGGTCGCCCCAGCCTTTAGGCTTTTGGAGCTCCATCCCTTGGGCAACCCAGCCCTTGGGCTTTGGGAGCCCCAGGCCTGGGGCACCCCAGCCCTTAGGTTTGGGAGCCCCAGTCATTGTACGCCCCAGCCCTTAGGCTTTGGGAGCCCAAGGCCTTGGGCGCCCCAGCCCTTAGCCTCTGGGAGCTCCAGGCCAGGGGCGCTCCAGCCCTTAGGCTTAGGGAGCCCCAGGCCTGGGGCGCACCAGCCCTTAGGCTTAGGGAGCCCATGGCCTGGGACGCCCCCGCCCGTCGGCTTTGGGCGCGCCTGGCCTAGGGTGGCCCAGCCCTTAGGCTTAGGGTGCCCCAAGCCTGGGGCGACCCAGCCCTTAGGATTTGGGAGCCCCAGGCCTGATGGGCCCCAGCCCTTAGGCTTAGGGAGCCCCAGGCCAGGGGGGACACAGCCCTTCGGAACAGGGAGCCCCAGGGCTGGGGCGTCCCAGTCCTTAGATTTAGGGAGCCCCAGGCAAGGGGCGCCCCAGCCTTTTGGCTTAGTGAGCCCATGGCCTGGTACGCCCCAGCCCTTTGGCTAGGGCGCGCCAGGCCTAGGGCGCCCCAGCCCTTCGGCTTAGGGAGCCCCAGGCCTGGGGCGCCCCAGCCCTTAGGCTTAGGGAGCCCAAAGTTTGCGACTCCACAGCCCTTCGGCTTATGGAGCCCCAGGCCTGAAGCCCCCCAGCCCTTAGGCTTAGGGAGCCCCAGGCATGGGGCGCTCCAGCCCTTAGGCTTAGGGTGCCCCAAGCCTGTGGCGCCCCAGCCTTTAGGATTAGGGTGCTCCAAGCCTGGGGCGCCCCTGCCTTTAGGATTTGGGAGCCCCTGGCCTGGGGCACTCCAGCCCTTAGGCTTAGGGAGCCCCAGGCCTGGGGCGCCACAGCCCTTAGGCTTTGGGAGCCCCAGACCTGGGGCGCCACAGCCCTTAGGCTTAGGGAGCCCAAGGGCTGCGACGCCCCTGCTCTTAGGATTTAGGAGCCCCAGGCCTGATGGGCCCCAGCCCATAGGCTTAGGGAGCCCCAAGCCAGGGGGGACACAGCCCTCCGGAATAGGGAGCCCCAGGGCTGGGGCGTCCCAGCCCTTAGATTTAGGGAGCCCCAGGCAAGGGGCGCCCCAGCCTTTTGGCTTAGGGAGCCCATGGCCTGGGACGCCCCAGCCCATTGGCTTGGGCGCGCCAGGCCTAGGGTGCCCCAGCCCTTCGGCTTAGGGAGCCCCAGGCCTGGGGCGCCCCAGCTCTTAGGCTTAGGGAGCCAAAGGCTTGCGACTCCCCAGCCCTTCGGCTTCGGGAGCCCCAGGCCTGAAGCCCCCCAGCCCTTAGGCTTAGGGAGCCCCAGACCTGGGGCGCTCCAGCCCTTAGGCTTAGGGAGCCCATGGCCTGGGAAGCCCCAGCCCCTCGGCTTAGGGCGCGCCAGGCATAGGGCGCCCCAGCACTTAGGCTTTGGGAGCCCCAGGCCTGGGTCGCCCGAGCCTTTAGGCTTTTGGAGCTCCATCCCTGGGGCATCCCAGCCCTTGGGCTTTGGGAGCCCCAGGCCTGGGGCACCCCAGCCCTTAGGCTTTGGGAGCCCCAGGCATTGTACGCCCCAGCCCTTAGGCTTTGGGAGCCCCAGGCCTGGGCGCACCAGCCCTTAGGCTTAGGGAGCCCATGGCCTGGGACGCCCCAGCCCTTCGGCTTAGGGCGCGCCAGGCCTAGGGCGCCCCAGCCCTTAGGCTTTGGGAGCCCCAGGCCAGGGCACCCCAGCCCTTAGGCTTAGGGAGCCCAAGGGTTGCGTCGCCCCTGCCCTTAGGCCAGGGAGCCCCAGGCCAGATGCGCCCCAGCCCTTAGGCTTAGGGAGCCCCAGGCTCTGGGCGCCACAGCCCTTAGGCTTAGGGAGCCCATGGCCTGGGGCGCCCCAGCCATAGGCTTAGGGAACCCATGGCTTGGGACGCCACAGCCCTTCGGCTAAGGGAGCCTCAGTCCTGGGGCGTCCCAGCCCTTAGGCTTTGGGAGCCCCAGGCATGGTACGCCCAAGCCCTTAGGCTTAGGAAGTCCCTGGCCTTGCGCGCCACTGCCCTTAGGCTTTGGGAGCCCCAGGCCTGGGACGCCCCAGCACTTAGGCTTTGGGAGCCCATGGCCTGGGACGCCCCAGCCCTTCGGCTTAGGGCGCGCCAGGCCTAGGGCTCCCCAACACTTAGGCTTAGGGAGCGCCAGGCCTGGGTCGCCCCAGCCCTTAGGCTTAGGGAGCCCATGGCCTGGGACGCCCCAGCCCTTCGGTTTAGGGCGCGCCAGGCTTAGGGCGCCCCAGCCCTTAGGCTTTGGGAGCCCCAGGCCTGGGTCGCCCCAGCCTTTAGGCTTTTGGAGCTCCATCCCTTGGGCAACCCAGCCCTTGGGCTTTGGGAGCCCCAGGCCTGGGGCACCCCAGCCCTTAGGTTTGGGAGCCCCAGTCATTGTACGCCCCAGCCCTTAGGCTTTGGGAGCCCAAGGCCTTGGGCGCCCCAGCCCTTAGCCTCTGGGAGCTCCAGGCCAGGGGCGCTCCAGCCCTTAGGCTTAGGGAGCCCCAGGCCTGGGGCGCACCAGCCCTTAGGCTTAGGGAGCCCATGGCCTGGGACGCCCCCGCCCGTCGGCTTTGGGCGCGCCTGGCCTAGGGTGGCCCAGCCCTTAGGCTTAGGGTGCCCCAAGCCTGGGGCGACCCAGCCCTTAGGATTTGGGAGCCCCAGGCCTGATGGGCCCCAGCCCTTAGGCTTAGGGAGCCCCAGGCCAGGGGGGACACAGCCCTTCGGAACAGGGAGCCCCAGGGCTGGGGCGTCCCAGTCCTTAGATTTAGGGAGCCCCAGGCAAGGGGCGCCCCAGCCTTTTGGCTTAGTGAGCCCATGGCCTGGTACGCCCCAGCCCTTTGGCTAGGGCGCGCCAGGCCTAGGGCGCCCCAGCCCTTCGGCTTAGGGAGCCCCAGGCCTGGGGCGCCCCAGCCCTTAGGCTTAGGGAGCCCAAAGCTTGCGACTCCACAGCCCTTCGGCTTATGGAGCCCCAGGCCTGAAGCCCCCCAGCCCTTAGGCTTAGGGAGCCCCAGGCCTGGGGCGCTCCAGCCCTTAGGCTTAGGGTGCCCCAAGCCTGGGGCGCCCCAGCCTTTAGGATTAGGGTGCTCCAAGCCTGGGGCGCCCCTGCCTTTAGGATTTGGGAGCCCCAGGCCTGGGGCGCCCTAGCCCTTAGGCTTAGGGAGCCCAAAGCTTGCGACTCCACAGCCCTTCGGCTTATGGAGCCCCAGGCCTGAAGCCCCCCAGCCCTTAGGCTTAGGGAGCCCCAGGCCTGGGACGCCCCAGCCCTTCGGCTTAGGGCGCGCCAGGCCTAGGGCGCCCCAGCCATTAGGCTTAGGGTGCCCCAAGCCTGGGGCGCCCCAGCCCTTAGGCTTTGGGAGCCCCAGGCCTGGGGCACTCCAGCCCTTAGGCTTAGGGAGCCCCAGGCCTGGGGCGCCACAGCCCTTAGGCTTAGGGAGCCCAAGGGCTGCGACGCCCCTGCCCTTAGGATTTGGGAGCCCCAGGGCTGATGGGCCCCAGCCCTTAGGCTTAGGGAGCCCCAGGCCAGGGGGGACAAAGCCCTTCGGAATAGGGAGCCCCAGGGCTGGGGCGTCCCAGCCCTTAGATTTAGGGAGCCCCAGGCAAGGGGCGCCCCAGCCTTTTGGCTTAGGGAGCCCATGGCCTGGGACGCCCCAGCCCTTTGGCTAGGGCGCGCAGCCCTAGGGCGCCCCAGCCCTTCGGCTTAGGGAGCCCCAGGCCTGGGGCGCCCCAGCCCTTAGGCTTAGGGAGCCCAAGGCTTGCGACTCCCCAGCCCTTCGGCTTAGGGAGCCCCAGGCCTGAAGCCCCCCAGTCCTTAGGCTTAGGGAGCCCCAGGCCTGGGGCAACACAGTCTTTAGGCTTGGGATCCCGAGGCCTGTGGCCCCCCAGCCCTTCAGCTTTGGGAGCCCCAGGCCTGGGTCGCCCCAGCTCTTAGGCGTTGGGAGCCCCAGGCATGGTACGCCCCAGCCCTTAGGCTTTGGGAGCCCCAGGCCTGGGGCACCCCAGCACTTCGTCTTAGGGATCCCCTGGCATGGGGCGTCCCAGCCTTAGAATTGGGAGCCCCAGGCCTGGGGCACTCCAGCCCTTAGGCTTAGGGAGCCCCAGGCCTGGGGCGACCCAGCCCTTTGGCTTAGGGAGCCCCGGCCGGGGGCGCCCCAACCCTTAGGCTTAGGGAGCCCAAGGGTTGCGACGCCCTTGCTCTTAGGCTTGGGAGCCCCAGGCCTGATGCGGCCCAGCCCTTAGCCTTAGGGAGCCCCAGGCTCTGGGCGCCACAGCCCTTAGGCTTAGGGAGCCTATGGCCTGGGGCGCCCCAGCCACAGGCTTAGGGAACCCATGGCTTGGGACGCCTCAGCCCTTCGGCTTAGGGAGCTCCAGTCCTGGGGCGTCCCAGCCCTTAGGCTTTGGGAGCCCCAGGCATGGTACGCCCCAGCCCTTAGGCTTAGGGAGCCCCTGGCCTGGGGCGCCCCTGCCCTTAGGCTTAGGGAGCCCAAGCCTGGGACGCCCCAGCCCTTCGGCTTAGGGCGCGCCAGGCCTAGGGCGCCCAAGCCCTTAGGCTTTGGGAGCCCCAGGCCTGGGGCGCTCCAGCCCTTAGGCTTAGGGAGCCCATGGCCTGGGACGCCCCAGCCCTTCGGCTTAGGGCGCGCCAGGCATAGGGCGCCCCAGCCCTTAGGCTTTGGGAGCCCCAGGCCTTGGGCGCCTCAGCCCTTAGGCTTTGGAAGCCCCAGGCCTGGGGCGCCCCCACCCGTCGGCTTAGGGTGCCCTACGTCTGGGGCACCCCAGCCCTTAAGCTTAGGGAGCCCTTGTTCTAGGGCGCCCGAGCCCTTAGGCTTTGATCGCCCAAGGCTTTGGGCGCCCCAACCCTTAGGCTTTGGGAGCCCCAGGCCTGGGGTGCTCCAGCCCATAGGCTTAGGGTGCCCCAAGCCTGGGGCGCCCCAGCCCTTAGTCTTAGGGTGCCCCAAGTCTGGGGCGCCCCAGCCCTTAGGCTTTGGGAGCCCCAGGCCTGGGGCACTCCAGCCCTTAGGCTTAAGGAGCCCCAGGCCTGGGTTGCCACAGCCCTTAGGCTTTGGGAGCCCCAGACCTGGGGCGCCACAGCCCTTAGGCTTAGGGAGCCCAAGGGCTGAGACGCCCCTGCCCTTAGGATTTGGGAGCCCCAGGCCTGATGCGCCCCAGCCCTTTGGCTTAGGGCGCACCAGGCCTAGGGCTCCCCAACCCTTAGGCTTAGGGAGCGCCAGGCCTGGGTCGCCCCAGCCCTTAGGCTTAGGGAGCCCATGGCCTGGGACGCCCCAGCCCTTCGGTTTAGGGCGCGCCAGGCCTAGGGCGCCCCAGCCTTTAGGCTTTTGGAGCTCCATCCCTTGGGCACCCCAGCCCTTGGGCTTTGGGAGCCCCAGGCCTGGGGCACCTCAGCCCTTAGGTTTGGGAGCCCCAGGCATTGTACGCCCCAGCCCTTAGGCTTTGGGAGCCCATGGCCTTGGGTTGCCCCAGCCCTTAGGCTCTGGGAGCCCCAGGCCAGGGGCGCTCCAGCCCTTAGGCTTAGGGAGCCCCAGGCCTGGAGCGCACCAGCCCTTAGGCTTTGGGAGCCCATGGCCTGGGACGCCCCAGCCCTTCTGCTTAGGGCGCGCCAGGCCTAGGGCGCCCCAGCCATTTGGCTTAGGGTGCCCCAAGCCTGGGGCGCCCCAGCCCTTAGGCTTTGGGAGCCCCAGGCCTGGGGCGCCCAAGCCCTTAGGCTTAGGGAGCCCAAGCCTGGGACGCCCCAGCCCTTCGGCTTAGGGCGCGCCAGGCCTAGGGCGCCCAAGCCCTTAGGCTTTGGGAGCCCCAGGCCTGGGGCGCTCCAGCCCTTAGGCTTAGGGAGCCCATGGCCTGGGACGCCCCAGCCCTTCGGCTTAGGGCGCGCCAGGCATAGGGCGCCCCAGCCCTTAGGCTTTGGGAGCCCCAGGCCTTGGGCGCCCCAGCCCTTAGGCTTTGGGAGCCTCAGGCCTGGGGCGCCCCCACCCGTCGGCTTAGGGTGCCCCACGTCTGGGGCACCCCAGCCCTTAAGCTTAGGGAGCCCTTGTGCTAGGGCGCCCGAGCCCTTAGGCTTTGATCGCCCATGGCTTTGGGCGCCCCAACCCTTAGGCTTTGGGAGCCCCAGGCCTGGGGTGCTCCAGCCCATAGGCTTAGGGAGCCCCAGGCCTGGTGCGCACCAGCCCTTAGGCTTAGGGAGCCTAAGCCTGGGACGCCCCAGCCCTTCGGCTTAGGGCGCGCCAGGCCTTGGGCGCCCCATCCCTTAGGCTTTGGGAGCCCCAGGCCTGGGGCGCCCCAGCCCTTAGGTTTAGGGTGCCCCAAGCCTGGGGCGCCTCAGCCCTTAGTCTTAGGGTGCCCCAAGCCTGGGGCGCCCCAGCCCTTAGGCTTTGGGAGCCCCAGGCCTGGGGCACTCCAGCCCTAAGGCTTAAGGAGCCCCAGGCCTGGGTTGCCACAGCCCTTAGGCTTTGGGAACCCCAGACCTGGGGCGCCACAGCCCTTAGGCTTAGGGAGCCCAAGGGCTGCGACGCCCCTGCCCTTAGGATTTGGGAGCCCCAGGCCTGATGGGCCCCAGCCCTTTGGCTTAGGGAGCCCCAGGCCAGGGGGGACACAGCCCTTCGGAATAGGGAGCCCCAGGGCTGGGGCGTCCCAGCCCTTAGATTTAGGGAGCCCCAGGCAAGGGGCGCCCCAGGCTTTTGGCTATTGATCCCATGGCCTGGGACGCCCCAGCCCTTTGGCTAGGGCGCGCCAGGCCTAGGGCACCCCAGGCCTTCGGCTTAGGGAGCCCCAGGCCTGGGGCGCCCCAGCCCTTAAGCTTAGGGAGCCCAAGGCTTGCGACTCCCCAGCCCTTCGGCTTAGGGAGCCCCAGGCCTGAAGCCCCCCAGCCCTTAGGCTTAGGGAGCCCCAGGCCTGGGGCGCTCCAACCCTTAGGCTTAGGGAGCCCATGGCCTGGGACGCCCCAGCCCTTCGGCTTAGGGAGCTCCAGTCCTGGGGCGTCCCAGCCCATAGGCTTTGGGAGCCCATGGAATGGTACGCCCCAGCCCTTACGCTTAGGGAGCCCCTGGCCTGGGGCGCCCCTGCCCTTAGGCTTAGGAAGCCCAAGCCCGGGACGCCCCAGCCTTCGGCTTAGGGCGCGCCAGGCCTAGGGCGCCCAAGCCCTTAGGCTTTGGGAGCCCCAGGCCCTGGGCGCTCCAGCCCTTAGGCTTAGGGAGCCCCAGGCCTGGGGCGCACCAGGCCTTAGGCTTAGGGAGCCCATGGCCTGGGACGCCCCAGCCCTTCGGCTTAGGGCGCGCCAAGCCTTGGGCGCCCCAGCCCTTAGGCTTTGGGAGCCCCAGGCTTGGGGCGCCCCCGCCCGTCGGCTTAGGGTGCCCCACGTCTGGGGCACCCCAGCCCTTAAGCTTAGGGAGCCCATGGCCTAGGGCGCCCAAGCCCTTAGGCTTTGGGCGCCCAAGGCTTTGGGCGCCCAAACCTTAGGCTTGGGAGCCCCAGGCCTGGGGTGCTCCAGCACTTAGGCTTAGGGAGCCCCAGGCCTGGTGCGCACCAGCCCTTAGGCTTAGGGAGCACACGACTGGGACGCCCCAGCCCTTCGGTTTAGGGCGCTCCAGGCCTTGGGCGCCCCATACCTTAGGCTTTGGGAGCCCCAGGCCAGGGGGGACACAGCCCTTCGGAATAGGGAGCCCCAGGGCTGGGGCTTCCCAGCCCTTAGATTTAGGGAGCCCCAGGCAAGGGGCGCCCCAGCCTTTTGGCTTAGGGAGCCCATGGCCTGGGACGCCCCAGCCCTTTGGCTAGGGAGCGACAAGCCTAGGGCGCCCCAGCCCTTCGGCTTAGGGAACCCAGGCTTGAAGCCCCCCAGCCCTTAGGCTTAGGGAGCCCCAGGCCTGGGGCGCTCCAGTCCTTAGGCTTAGGGAGCCCATGGCCTGGGACGCCCCAGCCCTTCGGCTTAGGTTGCGACAGGCCTAGCGCGCCCCTGCCCTTAGGCTTTGGGAGCCCCAGGCCTGGGTCCCACCAGCTTTTATGCTTTTGGAGCTCCATCCCTGGGGCACCCCAGACCTTGGGCTTTGGGAGCCCCAGGCCTGGGGCACCCCAGCCCTTAGGCTTTGGGAGCCCCAGGCATTGTACGCCCCAGCCCTTAGCCTCTGGGAGCCCCAGGCCAGGGGCGCTCCAGCCCTTAGGCTTAGGGAGCCCCAGGCCTGGGGCATACCAGCTCTTAGGCTTAGGGAGCCCATGGCGTGGGACGCCCCAGCTCTTCGGCTTAGGGCGCGCCAGGCCTAGGGCGCAACAGCCCTTAGGTTTATGGGAGCCCCAGGCCTGGGGCGCCCCAGCCCTTAGGCTTTGGGTGCCCCAGACCGGGGTGCCCCAGCCCTTAGGCTTTGGGAGCCCCAGGCCTGGGGAGCCCCAGCCCTTAGGCTTAGGGAGGCCAAGGGTTGCGACGCCCCTGCCCTTAGGCTTGGGAGCCCCAGGCTCTGGGCGCCACAGCCCTTAGGCTTAGGGAGCCCATGGCCTGGGGCGCCCCAGCCATAGGCTTAGGGAACCCATGGCTTGGGACGCCACAGCCCTTCGGCAGTCCTGGGGCGTCCCAGCCCTTAGGCTTTGGGAGCCCCAGGCCTAGGGCGCCCCAGTCCATAGGCTTAGGGTGCCCCAAGCCTGGGGCGCCCCTGCCCTTAGGCTTTGGGAGCCCCAGGCCTGGGGCACTCCAACCCTTAGGCTTAGGGAGCCCCAGGCCTGGGGCGCCATAGCCCTTAGGCTTTGGTTGCCCCAGACCGGGGCGCCCCAGCTCTTAGGCTTTGGGAGCCCCAGGCCTGGGGCGCCCCAGCCCTTAGGCTTAGGGAGCCCAAGGGTTGCGATGCCCCTGCCCTTAGGATTGGGAGCCCCTGGCCAGATGAGCCCCAGCCCTTAGGCTTAGGGAGCCCCAGGCTCTGGGCGCCACAGCCCTTAGGCTTAGGGAGCCCATGGCCTGGGCCGCCCCAGCCATAGGCTTAGGGAACCCATGGCTTGGGACGCCACAGCCCTTCGGCTAATGGAGCCTCAGTCCTGGGGCGTCCCAGCCCTTAGGCTTTGGGAGCCCCAGGCATGGTACGCCCCAGCCCTTAGCCTTAGGGAGTCCCTGGCCTTGGGCGCCCCTGCCCTTAGGCTTTGGGAGCCCCAGGCCAGGGGCGCCCCAGCACATAGGCTTTGGGAGCCCATGGCCTGGGACGCCCCAGCCCTTCGGCTTAGGGCGCGCCAGGCCTAGGAGGCCCCAACCCTTAGGCTTTGGGAACCCCAGGCCTGGGTCGCCCCAGCCTTTAGGCTTAGGGAGTCACTGGCCTTGGGCGCCCCTGCCCTTAGGCTTTGGGAGCACCAGGCCAGGGGCGCTCCAGCCCTTAGGCTTAGAGAGCCCATGGCCTGGGACGCCCCAACCCTTCGGCTTAGGGCGCGCCAGGCCTAGGGCGCCCCAGCCCTTAGGCTTTGGGAGCCCCAGGCCTGGGTCGCCCCAGCCTTTAGGCTTTTGGAGCTCCATCCCTTGGGCACCCCAGCCCTTGGGCTTAGGGAGCCCATGGCCTGGGACGCCCCAGCCCTTCGGCTTAGGGCGCGCCAGGCTTAGGGTACCCCAGCCCTTAGGCTTAGGGTGCCCCAGTCATGGTATGCCCCAGCCCTTAGCCTTAGGGAGTCCCTGGCCTTGGGCGCCCCTGCCCTTAGGCTTTGGGAGCCCCAGGCCTGGGGCGCCCCAGCACATAGGCTTTGGGAGCCCATGGCCTGGGACGCCCCAGCCCTTCGGCTTAGGGAGCCCAAGGCTTGCGACTCCCCAGCCCTTCGGCTTAGGGAGCCCCAGGCCTGAAGCCCCCCAGTCCTTAGGCTTAGGGAGCCCCAGGCCTGGGGCAACACAGCCTTTAGGCTTGGGAGCCCGAGGCCTGTGGCCCCCCAGCCCTTCAGCTTTGGGAGCCCCAGGCCTGGGTCGCCCCAGCTTTTAGGCGTTGGGAGCCCCAGGCATGGTACGCCCCAGCCCTTAGGCTTTGGGAGCCCCAGGCCTGGGGCACCCCAGCACTTCGTCTTAGGGATCCCCTGGCATGGGGCGTCCCAGCCTTAGAATTGGGAGCCCCAGGCCTGGGGCACTCCAGCCTTTAGGCTTAGGGAGCCCCAGGCCTGGGGCGACCCAGCCCTTTGGCTTAGGGAGCCCCGGGCCGGGGCCGCCCCAACCCTTAGGCTTAGGGAGCCCAAGGGTTGCGACGCCCCTGCTCTTAGGCTTGGGAGCCCCAGGCCTGATGCGGCCCAGCCCTTAGCCTTAGGGAGCCCCAGGCTCTGGGCGCCACAGCCCTTAGGCTTAGGGAGCCTATGGCCTGGGGCGCCCCAGCCACAGGCTTAGGGAACCCATGGCTTGGGACGCCTCAGCCCTTCGGCTTAGGGAGCTCCAGTCCTGGGGCGTCCCAGCCCTTAGGCTTTGGGAGCCCCAGGCATGGTACGCCCCAGCCCTTAGGCTTAGGGAGCCCCTGGCCTGGGGCGCCCCTGCCCTTAGGCTTAGGGAGCCCAAGCCTGGGACGCCCCAGCCCTTCGGCTTAGGGCGCGCCAGGCCTAGGGCGCCCAAGCCCTTAGGCTTTGGGAGCCCCAGGCCTGGGGCGCTCCAGCCCTTAGGCTTAGGGAGTCCATGGCCTGGGACGCCCCAGCCCTTCGGCTTAGGGCGCGCCAGGCATAGGGCGCCCCAGCCCTTAGGCTTTGGGAGCCCCAGGCCTTGGGCGCCCCAGCCCTTAGGCTTTGGAAGCCCCAGGCCTGGGGCGCCCCCACCCGTCGGCTTAGGGTGCCCTACGTCTGGGGCACCCCAGCCCTTAAGCTTAGGGAGCCCTTGTTCTAGGGCGCCCGAGCCCTTAGGCTTTGATCGCCCAAGGCTTTGGGCGCCCCAACCCTTAGGCTTTGGGAGCCCCAGGCCTGGGGTGCTCCAGCCCATAGGCTTAGGGTGCCCCAAGCCTGGGGCGCCCCAGCCCTTAGTCTTAGGGTGCCCCAAGCCTGGGGCGCCCCAGCCCTTAGGCTTTGGGAGCCCCAGGCCTGGGGCACTCCAGCCCTTAGGCTTAAGGAGCCCCAGGCCTGGGTTGCCACAGCCCTTAGGCTTTGGGAGCCCCAGACCTGGGGCGCCACAGCCCTTAGGCTTAGGGAGCCCAAGGGCTGAGACGCCCCTGCCCTTAGGATTTGGGAGCCCCAGGCCTGATGCGCCCCAGCCCTTTGGCTTAGGGCGCGCCAGGCCTAGGGCTCCCCAACCCTTAGGCTTAGGGAGCGCCAGGCCTGGGTCGCCCCAGCCCTTAGGCTTAGGGAGCCCATGGCCTGGGACGCCCCAGCCCTTCGGTTTAGGGCGCGCCAGGCCTAGGGCGCCCCAGCCTTTAGGCTTTTGGAGCTCCATCCCTTGGGCACCCCAGCCCTTGGGCTTTGGGAGCCCCAGGCGTGGGGCACCTCAGCCCTTAGGTTTGGGAGCCCCAGGCATTGTACGCCCCAGCCCTTAGGCTTTGGGAGCCCATGGCCTTGGGTTGCCCCAGCCCTTAGGGTCTGGGAGCCCCAGGCCAGGGGCGCTCCAGCCCTTAGGCTTAGGGAGCCCCAGGCCTGGAGCGCACCAGCCCTTAGGCTTTGGGAGCCCATGGCCTGGGACGCCCCAGCCCTTCTGCTTAGGGCGCGCCAGGCCTAGGGCGCCCCAGCCATTAGGCTTAGGGTGCCCCAAGCCTGGGGCGCCCCAGCCCTTAGGCTTTGGGAGCCCCAGGCCTGGGGCGCCCAAGCCCTTAGGCTTAGGGAGCCCAAGCCTGGGACGCCCCAGCCCTTCGGCTTAGGGCGCGCCAGGCCTAGGGCGCCCAAGCCCTTAGGCTTTGGGAGCCCCAGGCCTGGGGCGCTCCAGCCCTTAGGCTTAGGGAGCCCATGGCCTGGGACGCCCCAGCCCTTCGGCTTAGGGCGCGCCAGGCATAGGGCGCCCCAGCCCTTAGGCTTTGGGAGCCCCAGGCCTTGGGCGCCCCAGCCCTTAGGTTTGGGAGCCTCAGGCCTGGGGCGCCCCCACCCGTCGGCTTAGGGTGCCCCACGTCTGGGGCACCCCAGCCCTTAAGCTTAGGGAGCCCTTGTCCTAGGGCGCCCGAGCCCTTAGGCTTTGATCGCCCATGGCTTTGGGCGCCCCAACCCTTAGGCTTTGGGAGCCCCAGGCCTGGGGTGCTCCAGCCCATAGGCTTAGGGAGCCCCAGGCCTGGTGCGCACCAGCCCTTAGGCTTAGGGAGCCTAAGCCTGGGACGCCCCAGCCATTCGGCTTAGGGCGCGCCAGGCCTTGGGCGCCCCATCCCTTAGGCTTTGGGAGCCCCAGGCCTGGGGCGCCCCAGCCCTTAGGTTTAGGGTGCCCCAAGCCTGGGGCGCCTCAGCCCTTAGTCTTAGGGTGCCCCAAGCCTGGGGCGCCCCAGCCCTTAGGCTTTGGGAGCCCCAGGCCTGGGGCACTCCAGCCCTTAAGCTTAAGGAGCCCCAGGCCTGGGTTGCCACAGCCCTTAGGCTTTGGGAGCCCCAGACCTGGGGCGCCACAGCCCTTAGGCTTAGGGAGCCCAAGGGCTGCGACGCACCTGCCCTTAGGATTTGGGAGCCCCAGGCCTGATGGGCCCCAGCCCTTTGGCTTAGGGAGCCCCAGGCCAGGGGGGACACAGCCCTTCGGAATAGGGAGCCCCAGGGCTGGGGCGTCCCAGCCCTTAGATTTAGGGAGTCCCAGGCAAGGGGCGCCCCAGGCTTTTGGCTATTGATCCCATGGCCTGGGACGCCCCAGCCCTTTGGCTAGGGCGCGCCAGGCCTAGGGCACCCCAGGCCTTCGGCTTAGGGAGCCCCAGGCCTGGGGCGCCCCAGCCCTTAAGCTTAGGGAGCCCAAGGCTTGCGACTCCCCAACCCTTCGGCTTAGGGAGCCCCAGGCCTGAAGCCCCCCAGCCCTTAGGCTTAGGGAGCCCATGGCCTGGGACGCCCCAGCCCTTCGGCTTAGGGAGCTCCAGTCCTGGGGCGTCCCAGCCCATAGGCTTTGGGAGCCCATGGCATGGTACGCCCCAGCCCTTACGCTTAGGGAGCCCCTGGCCTGGGGCGCCCCTGCCCTTAGGCTTAGGAAGCCCAAGCCCGGGACGCCCCAGCACTTCGGCTTAGGGCGCGCCAGGCCTAGGGCGCCCAAGCCCTTAGGCTTTGGGAGCCCCAGGCCCTGGGCGCTCCAGCCCTTAGGCTTAGGGAGCCCCAGGCCTGGGGCGCACCAGGCCTTAGGCTTAGGGAGCCCATGACCTGGGACGCCCCAGCCCTTCGGCTTAGGGCGCGCCAAGCCTTGGGCGCCCCAGCCCTTAGGCTTTGGGAGCCCCAGGCTTGGGGCGCCCCCGCCCGTCGGCTTAGGGTGCCCCACGTCTGGGGCACCCCAGCCCTTAAGCTTAGGGAGCCCATGGCCTAGGGCGCCCAAGCCCTTAGGCTTTGGGCGCCCAAGGCTTTGGGCGCCCCAAACCTTAGGCTTTGGGAGCCCCAGGCCTGGGGTGCTCCAGCACTTAGGCTTAGGGAGCCCCAGGCCTGGTGCGCACCAGCCCTTAGGCTTAGGGCGCACGCGACTGGGACACCCCAGCCCTTCGGTTTAGGGCGCTCCAGGCCTTGGGCGCCCCATCCCTTAGGCTTTGGTAGCCCCAGGCCTGGGGCGCCCCAGCCCTTAGGCTTAGGGTGCCCCAAGCCTGGGGCGCCCCAGCCCTTAGGCTTAGGGTGCCCCAAGCCTGGGGCGCCCCAGCCCTTAGGCTTTGGGAGCCCCAGGCCTGGGGTGCCACAGCCCTTAGGCTTTGGGCGCCCCAGACCTGGGGCGCCACAGCCCTTAGGCTTAGGGAGCCCAAGGGCTGCGACGCCCCTGCCCTTAGGATTTGGGAGCCCCAGGCCTGATGGGCCCCAGCCCTTAGGCTTAGGGAGCCCCAGGCCAGGGGGGACACAGCCCTTTGGAATAGGGAGCCCCAGGGCTGGGGCTTCCCAGCCCTTAGATTTAGGGAGCCCCAGGCAAGGGGCGCCCCAGCCTTTTGGCTTAGGGAGCCCATGGCCTGGGACGCCCCAGCCCTTTGGCTAGGGAGCGACAAGCCTAGGGCGCCCCAGCCCTTCGGCTTAGGGAACCCAGGCCTGGGGCGCCCCAGCCCTTAGGCTTAGGGCGCCCAAGGCTTGCGACTCCCTAGCCCTTCGGCTTAGGGAGCCCCAGGCTTGAAGCCCCCCAGCCCTTAGGCTTAGGGAGCCCCAGGCCTGGGGCGCTCCAGCCCTTAGGCTTAGGGAGCCCATGGCCTGGGACGCCCCAGCCCTTCGGCTTAGGTTGCGACAGGCCTAGGGCGCCCCTGCCCTTAGGCTTTGGGAGCCCCAGGCCTGGGTCCCACCAGCTTTTATGCTTTTGGAGCTCCATCCCTGGGGCACCCCAGACCTTGGGCTTTGGGAGCCCCAGGCATTGTACGCCCCAGCCCTTAGCCTCTGGGAGCCCCAGGCCAGGGGCGCTCCAGCCCTTAGGCTTAGGGAGCCCCAGGCCTGGGGCACACCAGCTCTTAGGCTTAGGGAGCCCATGGCGTGGGACGCCCCAGCTCTTCGGCTTAGGGCGCGCCAGGCCTAGGGCGCAACAGCCCTTAGGCTTTGGGAGCCCCAGGCCTGGGGCGCCCCAGCCCTTAGGCTTTGGGTGCCCCAGACCGGGGGGCCCCAGCCCTTAGGCTTTGGGAGCCCCAGGCCTGGGGAGCCCCAGCCCTTAGGCTTAGGGAGGCCAAGGGTTGCGACGCCCCTGCCCTTAGGCTTGGGAGCCCCAGGCTCTGGGCGCCACAGCCCTTAGGCTTAGGGAGCCCATGGCCTGGGGCGCCCCAGCCATAGGCTTAGGGAACCCATGGCTTGGGACGCCACAGCCCTTCGGCAGTCCTGGGGCGTCCCAGCCCTTAGGCTTTGGGAGCCCCAGGCCTAGGGCGCCCCAGTCCATAGGCTTAGGGTGCCCCAAGCCTGGGGCGCCCCTGCCCTTAGGCTTTGGGAGCCCCAGGCCTGGGGCACTCCAACCCTTAGGCTTAGGGAGCCCCAGGCCTGGGGCGCCATAGCCCTTAGGCTTTGGTTGCCCCAGACCGGGGCGCCCCAGCTCTTAGGCTTTGGGAGCCCCAGGCCTGGGGCGCCCCATCCCTTAGGCTTAGGGAGCCCAAGGGTTGCGATGCCCCTGCCCTTAGGCTTGGGAGCCCCTGGCCAGATGAGCCCCAGCCCTTAGGCTTAGGGAGCCCCAGGCTCTGGGCGCCACAGCCCTTAGGCTTAGGGAGCCCATGGCCTGGGGCGCCCCAGCCATAGGCTTAGGGAACCCATGGCTTGGGACGCCACAGCCCTTCGGCTAAGGGAGCCTCAGTCCTGGGGCGTCCCAGCCCTTAGGCTTTGGGAGCCCCAGGCATGGTACGCCCCAGCCCTTAGCCTTAGGGAGTCCCTGGCCTTGGGCGCCCCTGCCCTTAGGCTTTGGGAGCCCCAGGCCAGGGGCGCCCCAGCACATAGGCTTTGGGAGCCCATGGCCTGGGACGCCCCAGCCCTTCGGCTTAGGGCGCGCCAGGCCTAGGAGGCCCCAACCCT
Organism: Tenrec ecaudatus; assembly: GCF_050624435.1. Lineage (NCBI taxonomy): Eukaryota > Metazoa > Chordata > Mammalia > Afrosoricida > Tenrecidae > Tenrec > Tenrec ecaudatus. The sequence continues at coordinate 579,907 of NW_027459537.1, read as the reverse complement.
TAGGCTTTGGGAGCCCCAGGCCTGGGTCGCCCCAGCCTTTAGGCTTAGGGAGTCACTGGCCTTGGGCGCCCCTGCCCTTAGGCTTTGGGAGCACCAGGCCAGGGGCGCTCCAGCCCTTAGGCTTAGAGAGCCCATGGCCTGGGACGCCCCAACCTTTCGGCTTAGGTTGCGACAGGCCTAGGGCGCCCCTGCCCTTAGGCTTTGGGAGCCCCAGGCCTGGGTCCCACCAGCTTTTATGCTTTTGGAGCTCCATCCCTGGGGCACCCCAGACCTTGGGCTTTGGGAGCCCCAGGCCTGGGGCACCCCAGCCCTTAGGCTTTGGGAGCCCCAGGCATTGTACGCCCCAGCCCTTAGCCTCTGGGAGCCCCAGGCCAGGGGCGCTCCAGCCCTTAGGCTTAGGGAGCCCCAGGCCTGGGGCACACCAGCTCTTAGGCTTAGGGAGCCCATGGCGTGGGACGCCCCAGCTCTTCGGCTTAGGGCGCGCCAGGCCTAGGGCGCAACAGCCCTTAGGCTTTGGGAGCCCCAGGCCTGGGGCGCCCCAGCCCTTAGGCTTTGGGTGCCCCAGACCGGGGTGCCCCAGCCCTTAGGCTTTGGGAGCCCCAGGCCTGGGGAGCCCCAGCCCTTAGGCTTAGGGAGGCCAAGGGTTGCGACGCCCCTGCCCTTAGGCTTGGGAGCCCCAGGCTCTGGGCGCCACAGCCCTTAGGCTTAGGGAGCCCATGGCCTGGGGCGCCCCAGCCATAGGCTTAGGGAACCCATGGCTTGGGACGCCACAGCCCTTCGGCTAAGGGAGCCTCAGTCCTGGGGCGTCCCAGCCCTTAGGCTTTGGGAGCCCCAGGCATGGTACGCCCCAGCCCTTAGCCTTAGGGAGTCCCTGGCCTTGGGCGCCCCTGCCCTTAGGCTTTGGGAGCCCCAGGCCAGGGGCGCCCCAGCACATAGGCTTTGGGAGCCCATGGCCTGGGACGCCCCAGCCCTTCGGCTTAGGGCGCGCCAGGCCTAGGAGGCCCCAACCCTTAGGCTTTGGGAGCCCCAGGCCTGGGTCGCCCCAGCCTTTAGGCTTAGGGAGTCACTGGCCTTGGGCGCCCCTGCCCTTAGGCTTTGGGAGCACCAGGCCAGGGGCGCTCCAGCCCTTAGGCTTAGAGAGCCCATGGCCTGGGACGCCCCAACCCTTCGGCTTAGGGCGCGCCAGGCCTAGGGCGCCCCAGCCCTTAGGCTTTGGGAGCCCCAGGCCTGGGTCGCCCCAGCCTTTAGGCTTTTGGAGCTCCATCCCTTGGGCACCCCAGCCCTTGGGCTTAGGGAGCCCATGGCCTGGGACGCCCCAGCCCTTCGGCTTAGGGCGCGCCAGGCTTAGGGTACCCCAGCCCTTAGGCTTAGGGTGCCCCAGTGATGGTACGCCCCAGCCCTTAGCCTTAGGGAGTCCCTGGCCTTGGGCGCCCCTGCCCTTAGGCTTTGGGAGCCCCAGGCCTGGGGCGCCCCAGCACATAGGCTTTGGGAGCCCATGGCCTGGGACGCCCCAGCCCTTCGGCTTAGGGCACGCCAGGCCTAGGAGGCCCCAACCCTTAAGCTTTGGGAGCCCCAGGCCTGGGTCGCCCCAGCCTTTAGGCTTAGGGAGTCACTGGCCTTGGGCGCCCCTGCCCTTAGGCTTTGGGAGCCCCAGGCCTGGGGCGCTCCAGCCCTTAGGCTTAGAGAGCCCATGGCCTGGGACGCCCCAACCCTTCGGCTTAGGGCGCGCCAGGCCTAGGGCGCTCCAGCCCTTAGGCTTTGGGAGCCCCAGGCCTGGGTCGCCCCAGCCTTTAGGCTTTTGGAGCTCCATCCCTTGGGCAACCCAGCCCTTGGGCTTTGGGAGCCCCAGGCCTGGGGCACCCCAGCCCTTAGGTTTGGGAGCCCCAGTCATTGTACGCCCCAGCCCTTAGGCTTTGGGAGCCCAAGGCCTTGGGCGCCCCAGCCCTTAGCCTCTGGGAGCTCCAGGCCAGGGGCGCTCCAGCCCTTAGGCTTAGGGAGCCCCAGGCCTGGGGCGCACCAGCCCTTAGGCTTAGGGAGCCCATGGCCTGGGACGCCCCCGCCCGTCGGCTTAGGGCGCGCCTGGCCTAGGGCGGCCCAGCCCTTAGGCTTAGGGTGCCCCAAGCCTGGGGCGACCCAGCCCTTAGGATTTGGGAGCCCCAGGCCTGATGGGCCCCAGCCCTTAGGCTTAGGGAGCCCCAGGCCAGGGGGGACACAGCCCTTCGGAACAGGGAGCCCCAGGGCTGGGGCGTCCCAGTCCTTAGATTTAGGGAGCCCCAGGCAAGGGGCGCCCCAGCCTTTTGGCTTAGTGAGCCCATGGCCTGGTACGCCCCAGCCCTTTGGCTAGGGCGCGCCAGGCCTAGGGCGCCCCAGCCCTTCGGCTTAGGGAGCCCCAGGCCTGGGGCGCCCCAGCCCTTAGGCTTAGGGAGCCCAAAGCTTGCGACTCCACAGCCCTTCGGCTTATGGAGCCCCAGGCCTGAAGCCCCCCAGCCCTTAGGCTTAGGGAGCCCCAGGCCTGGGGCGCTCCAGCCCTTAGGCTTAGGGTGCCCCAAGCCTGGGGCGCCCCAGCCTTTAGGATTAGGGTGCCCCAAGCCTGGGGCGCCCCTGCCTTTAGGATTTGGGAGCCCCAGGCCTGGGGCACTCCAGCCCTTAGGCTTAGGGAGCCCCAGGCCTGGGGCGCCACAGCCCTTAGGCTTTGGGAGCCCCAGACCTGGGGCGCCACAGCCCTTAGGCTTAGGGAGCCCAAGGGCTGCGACGCCCCTGCTCTTAGGATTTAGGAGCCCCAGGCCTGATGGGCCCCAGCCCTTCGGCTTAGGGAGCCCCAGGCCTGGGGCGCCCCAGCTCTTAGGCTTAGGGAGCCAAAGGCTTGCGACTCCCCAGCCCTTCGGCTTCGGGAGCCCCAGGCCTGAAGCCCCCCAGCCCTTAGGCTTAGGGAGCCCCAGACCTGGGGCGCTCCAGCCCTTAGGCTTAGGGAGCCCATGGCCTGGGAAGCCCCAGCCCCTCGGCTTAGGGCGCGCCAGGCATAGGGCGCCCCAGCACTTAGGCTTTGGGAGCCCCAGGCCTGGGTCGCCCGAGCCTTTAGGCTTTTGGAGCTCCATCCCTGGGGCATCCCAGCCCTTGGGCTTTGGGAGCCCCAGGCCTGGGGCACCCCAGCCCTTAGGCTTTGGGAGCCCCAGGCATTGTACGCCCCAGCCCTTAGGCTTAGGGAGCCCCAGGCCTGGGGCGCACTAGCCCTTAGGCTAAGGGAGCCCATGTCCTGGGACGCCCCATCCCTTCGGCTTAGGGCGCGCCAGGCCTTGGGCGCCCCAGCCCTTAGGCTTTGGGAGCCCCAGGCCTGGGGCGCCCCCGCCCGTCGGCTTAGGGTGCCCCACGTCTGGGGCACCCCAGCCCTTAAGCTTAGGGAGCCCTTGGCCTAGGGCGCCCGAGCCCTTAGGCTTTGATCGCCCAAGGCTTTGGGCGCCCCAACCCTAAGGCTTTGGGAGCCCCAGGCCTGGGGTGCTCCAGCCCTTAGGCTTAGGGAGCCCCAGGCCTGGTGCCCACCAGCCCTTAGGCTTAGGGAGCCCAAGCCTGGGGCGCCCCAGCCCTTAGGCTTAGGGTGCCCCAAGCCTGGGACGCCGCAGCCCTTAGGCTTAGGGTGCCCCAAGCCTGGGGCGCACCAGCCCTTAGGCTTAGGGAGCCCATGGCCTGGGACGCCCCAGCCCTTCGGCTTAGGGCGCGCCAGGCCTAGGGCGCCCCAGCCCTTAGGCTTTGGGAGCCCCAGGCCTGGGGCGCCCCAGCCCTTAGGCTTAGGGAGCCCAAGGGTTGCGTCGCCCCTGCCCTTAGGCTTGGGAGCCCCAGGCCAGATGCGCCCTAGCCCTTAGGCTTAGGGAGCCCCAGTCTCTGGGCGTCACAGCCCTTAGGCTTTGGGAGCCCATGGCCTGGGACGCCCCAGCCCTTCGGCTTAGGGCGTGCCAGGCGTAGGGCTCCCCAACACTTAGGCTTAGGGAGCGCCAGGCCTGGGTCGCCCCAGCCCTTAGGCTTAGGGAGCCCATGGCCTGGGACGCCCCAGCCCTTCGGTTTAGGGCGCGCCAGGCCTAGGGCGCCCCAGCCCTTAGGTTTTGGGAGCCCCAGGCCTGGGGCGCCCCAGCCTTTAGGCTTTTGGAGCTCCATCCCTTGGGCACCCCATCCCTTGGGCTTTGGGAGCCCCAGGCCTGGGGCACCCCAGCCCTTAGGTTTGGGAGCCCCAGGCATTGTACGCCCCAGCCCTTAGGCTTTGGGAACCCATGGCCTTGGGCGCCCCAGCCCTTAGGCTCTGGGAGCCCCAGGCCAGGGGCGCTCCAGCCCTTAGGCTTAGGGAGCCCCAGGCCTGGGGCGCACCAGCCCTTAGGCTTTGGGTGCCCATGGCCTGGGACGCCAAAGCCCTTCGGCTTAGGGCGCGCCAGGCCTAGGGCGCCCCAGCCATTAGGCTTAGGGTGCCCCAAGCCTGGGGCGCTCCAGCCCTTAGGCTTTGGGAGCCTAAGCCTGGGACGCCCCAGCCCTTCGGCTTAGGGCGCGCCAGGCCTAGGGCGCCCAAGCCCTTAGGCTTTGGGAGCCCCAGGCCTGGGGCGCTCCAACCCTTAGGCTTAGGGAGCCCATGGCCTGGGACGCCCCAGCCCTTCGGCTTAGGGCGCGCCAGGCATAGGGCGCCCCAGCCCTTAGGCTTTGGGAGCCCCAGGCCTTGGGCGCCCCAGCCCTTAGGCTTTGGAAGCCCCAGGCCTGGGGCGCCCCCACCCGTCGGCTTAGGGTGCCCCACGTCTGGGGCACCCCAGCCCTTAAGCTTAGGGAGCCCTTGTTCTAGGGCGCCCGAGCCCTTAGGCTTTGATCGCCCAAGGCTTTGGGCGCCCCAACCCTTAGGCTTTGGGAGCCCCAGGCCTGGGGTGCTCCAGCCCATAGGCTTAGGGTGCCCCAAGCCTGGGGCGCCCCAGCCCTTAGTCTTAGGGTGCCCCAAGCCTGGGGCGCCCCAGCCCTTAGGCTTTGGGAGCCCCAGGCCTGGGGCACTCCAGCCCTTAGGCTTAAGGAGCCCCAGGCCTGGGTTGCCACAGCCCTTAGGCTTTGGGAGCCCCAGACCTGGGGCGCCACAGTCCTTAGGCTTAGGGAGCCCAATGGCTGAGACGCCCCTGCCCTTAGGATTTGGGAGCCCCAGGCCTGATGCGCCCCAGCCCTTTGGCTTAGGGCGCGCCAGGCCTAGGGCTCCCCAACCCTTAGGCTTAGGGAGCGCCAGGCCTGGGTCGCCCCAGCCCTTAGGCTTAGGGAGCCCATGGCCTGGGACGCCCCAGCCCTTCGGTTTAGGGCGCGCCAGGCCTAGGGCGCCCCAGCCTTTAGGCTTTTGGAGCTCCATCCCTTGGGCACCCCAGCCCTTGGGCTTTGGGAGCCCCAGGCCTGGGGCACCTCAGCCCTTAGGTTTGGGAGCCCCAGGCATTGTACGCCCCAGCCCTTAGGCTTTGGGAGCCCATGGCCTTGGGTTGCCCCAGCCCTTAGGCTCTGGGAGCCCCAGGCCAGGGGCGCTCCAGCCCTTAGGCTTAGGGAGCCCCAGGCCTGGAGGGCACCAGCCCTTAGGCTTTGGGAGCCCATGGCCTGGGACGCCCCAGCCCTTCTGCTTAGGGCGCGCCAGGCCTAGGGCGCCCCAGCCATTAGGCTTAGGGTGCCCCAAGCCTGGGGCGCCCCAGCCCTTAGGCTTTGGGAGCCCCAGGCCTGGGGCGCCCAAGCCCTTAGGCTTAGGGAGCCCAAGCCTGGGACGCCCCAGCCCTTCGGCTTAGGGCGCGCCAGGCCTAGGGCGCCCAAGCCCTTAGGCTTTGGGAGCCCCAGGCCTGGGGCGCTCCAGCCCTTAGGCTTAGGGAGCCCATGGCCTGGGACGCCCCAGCCCTTCGGCTTAGGGCGCGCCAGGCATAGGGCGCCCCAGCCCTTAGGCTTTGGGAGCCCCAGGCCTTGGGCGCCCCAGCCCTTAGGCTTTGGGAGCCTCAGGCCTGGGGCGCCCCCACCCGTCGGCTTAGGGTGCCCCACGTCTGGGGCACCCCAGCCCTTAAGCTTAGGGAGCCCTTGTCCTAGGGCGCCCGAGCCCTTAGGCTTTGATCGCCCATGGCTTTGGGCGCCCCAACCCTCAGGCTTTGGGAGCCCCAGGCCTGGGGTGCTCCAGCCCATAGGCTTAGGGAGCCCCAGGCCTGGTGCGCACCAGCCCTTAGGCTTAGGGAGCCTAAGCCTGGGACGCCCCAGCCCTTCGGATTAGGGCGCCCCAGGCCTTGGGCGCCCCATACCTTAGGCTTTGGGAGCCCCAGGCCTGGGGCGCCCCAGCCCTTAGGTTTAGGGTGCCCCAAGCCTGGGGCGCCTCAGCCCTTAGTCTTAGGGTGCCCCAAGCTTGGGGCCACCCAGCCCTTAGGCTTTGGGAGCCCCAGGCCTGGGGCACTCCAGCCCTTAGGCTTAAGGAGCCCCAGGCCTGGGTTGCCACAGCCCTTAGGCTTTGGGAGCCCCAGACCTGGGGCGCCACAGCCCTTAGGCTTAGGGAGCAAAAGGGCTGCGACGCCCCTGCCCTTAGGATTTGGGAGCCCCAGGCCTGATGGGCCCCAGCCCTTTGGCTTAGGGAGCCCCAGGCCAGGGGGGACACAGCCCTTCGGAATAGGGAGCCCCAGGGCTGGGGCGTCCCAGCCCTTAGATTTAGGGAGCCTCAGGCAAGGGGCGCCCCAGGCTTTTGGCTATTGATCCCATGGCCTGGGGCGCCCCAGCCCTTATGCTTAGGGAGCCCAAGGCTTGCGACTCCCCAGCCCTTCGGCTTAGGGAGCCCCAGGCCTGAAGCCCCCCAGCCCTTAGGCTTAGGGAGCCCCAGGCCTGGGGCGCTCCAACCCTTAGGCTTAGGGAGCCCATGGGCTGGGTCGCCCCAGCCCTTCGGCTTAGGGCGCGCCAGGCCTAGGGCGCCCCAGCCCTTAGGCTTTGGGAGCCCCAGGCCTGGGTCGCCCCAGCCTATAGGCTTTTGGAGCTCCATCCCTGGGGCACCCCAGCCCTTGGGCTTTGGGAGCCCCAGGCCTGGGGCACCCAAGCCCTTAGGCTTTGGGGGCCCCAGGCATTGTACGCCCCAGCCCTTAGGCTTTGGGAGCCCAAGGCCTTGGGCGCCCCAGCCCTTAGGCTCTGGGAGCACCAGGCCAGGGGCGCTCCAGCCCTTAGGCTTAGGGAGCCCCAGGCCTGGGGCGCACCAGCCCTCAGGCTTAGGGAGCCCATGGCCTGGGACGCCCCAGCCCTTCGGCTTAGTGCGCGCCAGGCCTAGGTCGCCCCAGCCCTTAGGCTTTGGGAGCCCCAGGCCTGGGGCGCTCCAGCCCTTAGGCTTTGGGTGCCCCAGACCGGGGCGCCCCAGCCCTTAGGCTTTGGGAGCCCCAGGCCTGGGGCGCCCCAGCCCTTAGGCTTAGGGAGTCCAAGGGTTGCGACGCCCCTGCCCTTAGGCTTGGGAGCCCCAGGCCAGATGCGCCCCAGCCCTTAGGCTTAGGGATCCCCAGGCTCTGGGCGCCACAGCCCTTAGGCTTAGGGAGCCCATGGCCTGGGGCGCCCCAGCCATAGGCTTAGGGAACCCATGGCTTGGGACGCCACAGCCCTTCGGCTAAGGGAGCCCCAGTCCTGGGGCGTCCCAGCCCTTAGGCTTTGGGAACCCCAGGCATGGTACGCCCCAGTCCTTAGGCTTAGGGAGTCCCTGGCCTTGGGTGCCCCTGCCCTTAGGCTTTGGGATCCCCAGGCCTGGGGCGCCCCAGCACTTAGGCTTTGGGAGCCCCTGGCCTGGGGCACCCCAGCCCTTCGGCATAGGGAGCCCCTGGTATGGGGCATCCCAGCCTTAGGCTTTTGGAGCCACAGGCCTGGGGCGCCCCAGCCCTTAGGCTTTGGGAGCCGAAGGCCTGGGGAGCCCCAGCCCTTAGGCTTTGGGTGCCCCAGGCCTGGGGCGATTCAGAACTTAGGCTTAGGGAGCCCCAGGCCTGGGGCGCCCCAGCTCTTAGGCGTTGGGAGCCCCAGGAATGGTACGCCCCAGCCCTTAGGCTTTGGGAGCCCCAGGCCTGGGGCACCCCAGCACTTCGGCTTAGGGAGCCCCTGGCATGGGTCGACCCAGCCCTTTGGCTTTGGGAGCCCCAGGCCTGGGGCGACCCAGCCCTTTGGCTTAGGGAGCCCCAGGCTTGGGGCGCCCCAACCCTTAGGCTTAGGGAGCCCAAGGGTTGCGACGCCCCTGCCCTTAGGCTTGGGAGCCCCAGGCCTGATGCGCCCCAGCCCTTAGCCTTAGGGAGGCCCAGGCTCTGGGCGCCACAGCCCTTAGGCTTAGGGAGCCCATGGCCTGGGGCGCCCCAGCCACAGGCTTAGGGAACCCATGGCTTGGGACGCCTCAGCCCTTCGGCTTAGGGAGCTCCAGTCCTGGGGCGTCCCAGCCCTTAGGCTTTGGGAGCCCATGGCCTGGGACGCCCCAGCCCTTAGGCTTAGGGCGCGCCAGGCCTAGGGCGCCCCAGCCCTTAGGCTTAGGGTGCCCCAAGCCTGGGGCGCCCCAGCCCTTAGGCTTTGGAGGCCCAGGCCTGGGGCACTCCAGCCCTTCGGCTTCGGGAGCCCCAGGCCTGAAGCCCCCCAGCCCTTAGGCTTAGGGAGCCCCAGACCTGGGGCGCTCCAGCCCTTAGGCTTAGGGAGCCCATGGCCTGGGAAGCCCCAGCCCCTCGGCTTAGGGCGCGCCAGGCATAGGGCGCCCCAGCACTTAGGCTTTGGGAGCCCCAGGCCTGGGTCGCCCGAGCCTTTAGGCTTTTGGAGCTCCATCCTTGGGGCATCCCAGCCCTTGGGCTTTGGGAGCCCCAGGCATTGTACGCCCCAGCCCTTAGGCTTTGGGAGCCCCAGGCCTGGGCTCACCAGCCCTTAGGCTTAGGGAGCCCATGGCCTGGGACGCCCCAGCCCTTCGGCTTAGGGCGCGCCAGGCCTAGGGCGCCCCAGTCCTTAGGCTTTGGGAGCCCCAGGCCTGGGGCGCCCCAGCCCTTAGGCTTAGGGAGCCCAAGGTTTGCGTCGCCCCTGCCCTTAGGCTTGGGAGCCCCAGGCCAGATGCGCCCTAGCCCTTAGGCTTAGGGAGCCCCAGGCTCTGGGCGCCACAGCCCTTAGGCTTAGGGAGCCCATGGCCTGGGGCGCCCCAGCCATAGGCTTAGGGAACCCATGGCTTGGGACGCCACAGCCCTTCGCCTAAGGGAGCCCCAGTCCTGGGGCGTCCCAGCCCTTAGGCTTTGGGAGCCCCAGGCATGGTACGCCCAAGCCCTTAGGCTTAGGAAGTCCCTGGCCTTGCGCGCCACTGCCCTTAGGCTTTGGGAGCCCCAGGCCTGGGACGCCCCAGCACTTAGGCTTTGGGAGCCCATGGCCTGGGACGCCCCAGCCCTTCGGCTTAGGGCGCGCCAGGCCTAGGGCTCCCCAACCCTTAGGCTTAGGGAGCGCCAGGCCTGGGTCGCCCCAGCCCTTAGGCTTCGGGAGCCCATGGCCTGGGACGCCCCAGCCCTTCGGTTTAGGGAGCCCCAGGCCTGAAGCCCCCCAGCCCTTAGGCTTAGGGAGCCCCAGGCCTGGGGCGCTCCAACCCTTAGGCTTAGGGAGCCCATGGGCTGGGTCGCCCCAGCCCTTCGGCTTAGGGCGCGCCAGGCCTAGGGCGCCCCAGCCCTTAGGCTTTGGGAGCCCCAGGCCTGGGTCGCCCCAGCCTATAGGCTTTTGGAGCTCCATCCCTGGGGCACCCCAGCCCTTGGGCTTTGGGAGCCCCAGGCCTGGGGCACCCAAGCCCTTAGGCTTTGGGGGCCCCAGGCATTGTACGCCCCAGCCCTTAGGCTTTGGGAGCCCAAGGCCTTGGGCGCCCCAGCCCTTAGGCTCTGGGAGCACCAGGCCAGGGGCGCTCCAGCCCTTAGGCTTAGGGAGCCCCAGGCCTGGGGCGCACCAGCCCTCAGGCTTAGGGAGCCCATGGCCTGGTACGCCCCAGCCCTTCGGCTTAGTGCGCGCCAGGCCTAGGGCGCCCCAGCCCTTAGGCTTTGGGAGCCCCAGGCCTGGGGCGCTCCAGCCCTTAGGCTTTGGGTGCCCCAGACCGGGGCGCCCCAGCCCTTAGGCTTTGGGAGCCCCAGGCCTGGGGCGCCCCAGCCCTTAGGCTTAGGGAGTCCAAGGGTTGCGACGCCCCTGCCCTTAGGCTTGGGAGCCCCAGGCCAGATGCGCCCCAGCCCTTAGGCTTAGGGATCCCCAGGCTCTGGGCGCCACAGCCCTTAGGCTTAGGGAGCCCATGGCCTGGGGCGCCCCAGCCATAGGCTTAGGGAACCCATGGATTGGGACGCCACAGCCCTTCGGCTAAGGGAGCCCCAGTCCTGGGGCGTCCCAGCCCTTAGGCTTTGGGAACCCCAGGCATGGTACGCCCCAGTCCTTAGGCTTAGGGAGTCCCTGGCCTTGGGTGCCCCTGCCCTTAGGCTTTGGGAACCCCAGGCCTGGGGCGCCCCAGCACTTAGGCTTTGGGAGCCCCTGGCCTGGGGCACCCCAGCCCTTCGGCATAGGGAGCCCCTGGTATGGGGCATCCCAGCCTTAGGCTTTGGGAGCCACAGGCCTGGGGCGCCCCAGCCCTTAGGCTTTGGGAGCCCCTGGCCTGGGGCACCCCAGCCCTTCGGCATAGGGAGCCCCTGGTATGGGGCATCCCAGCCTTAGCCTTTGGGTGCCCCAGGCCTGGGGCGATTCAGCCCTTAGGCTTAGGGAGCCCCAGGCCTGGGGCGCCCCAGCTCTTAGGCGTTGGGAGCCCCAGGAATGGTACGCCCCAGCCCTTAGGCTTTGGGAGCCCCAGGCCTGGGGCACCCCAGCACTTCGGCTTAGGGAGCCCCTGGCATGGGGCGTCCCAGCCATAGAATTGGGAGCCCCAGGCCTGGTTCACTCCAGCCCTTAGGCTTAGGGAGCCCCAGGCCTGAGTCGACCCAGCCCTTTGGCTTTGGGAGCCCCAGGCCTGGGGCGACCCAGCCCTTTGGCTTAGGGAGCCCCAGGCTTGGGGCGCCCCAACCCTTAGGCTTAGGGAGCCCAAGGGTTGCGACGCCCCTGCCCTTAGGCTTGGGAGCCCCAGGCCTGATGCGCCCCAGCCCTTAGCCTTAGGGTGGCCCAGGCTCTGGGCGCCACAGCCCTTAGGCTTAGGGAGCCCATGGCCTGGGGCGCCCCAGCCTTTAGGCTTTTGGAGCTCCATCCCTTGGGCACCCCAGCCCTTGGGCTTTGGGAGCCCCAGGCCTGGGGCACCCCAGCCCTTAGGTTTGGGAGCCCCAGGCATTGTACGCCCCAGCCCTTAGGCTTTGGGAGCCCATGGCCTTGGGCGCCCCAGCCCTTAGGCTCTGGGAGCCCCAGGCCAGGGGCGCTCCAGCCCTTAGGCTTAGGGAGCCCCAGGCCTGGGGCGCACCAGCCCTTAGGCTTTGGGAGCCCATGGCCTGGGACGCCCCAGCCCTTCGGCTTAGGGCGCGCCAGGCCTAGGGCGCCCCAGCCATTAGGCTTAGGGTGCCCCAAGCCTGGGGCGCCCCAGCCCTTAGGCTTTGGGAGCCCCAGGCCTGGGGCACTCCAGTCCTTAGGCTTAGGGAGCCCCAGGCCTGGGGCGCCACAGCCCTTAGGCTTAGGGAGCCCAAGGGCTGCGACGCCCCTGCCCTTAGGATTTGGGAGCCCCAGGGCTGATGGGCCCCAGCCCTTAGGCTTCGGGAGCCCCAGGCCAGGGGGGACAAAGCCCTTCGGAATAGGGAGCCCCAGGGCTGGGGCGTCCCAGCCCTTAGATTTAGGGAGCCCCAGGCAAGGGGCGCCCCAGCCTTTTGGCTTAGGGAGTCCATGGCCTGGGACTCCCCAGCCCTTTGGCTAGGGCGCGCAGGCCTAGGGCGCCCCAGCCCTTCGGCTTAGGGAGCCCCAGGCCTGGGGCGCCCCAGCCCTTAGGCTTAGGGAGCCCAAGGCTTGCGACTCCCCAGCCCTTCGGCTTAGGGAGCCCCAGGCCTGAAGCCCCCCAGTCCTTAGGCTTAGGGAGCCCCAGGCCTGGGGCAACACAGCCTTTAGGCTTGGGAGCCCGAAGCCTGTGGCCCCCCAGCCCTTCAGCTTTGGGAGCCCCAGGCCTGGGTCGCCCCAGCTCTTAGGCGTTGGGAGCCCCAGGCATGGTACGCCCCAGCCCTTAGGCTTTGGGAGCCCCAGGCCTGGGGCACCCCAGCACTTCGTCTTAGGGAGCCCCTGGCATGGGGCGTCCCAGCCTTAGAATTGGGAGCCCCAGGCTTGGGGCACTCCAGCCCTTAAGCTTAGGGAGTCCCAGGCCTGGGGCGACCCAGCCCTTTGGCTTTGGGAGCCCCAGGCCTGGGGCGACCCAGCCCTTTGGCTTAGGGAGCCCCGGGCCGGGGGCGCCCCAACCCTTAAGCTTAGGGAGCCCAAGGGTTGCGACGCCCCTGCTCTTAGGCTTGGGAGCCCCAGGCCTGATGCGGCCCAGCCCTTAGCCTTAGGGAGCCCCAGGCTCTGGGCGCCACAGCCCTTAGGCTTAGGGAGCCCATGGCCTGGGGCGCCCCAGCCACAGGCTTAGGGAACCCATGGCTTGGGACGCCTCAGCCCTTCGGCTTAGGGAGCTCCAGTCCTGGGGCGTCCCAGCCCTTAGGCTTTGGGAGCCCCAGGCATGGTACGCCCCAGCCCTTAGGCTTAGGGAGACCCTGGCCTGGGGCGCCCCTGCCCTTAGGCTTAGGGAGCCCAAGCCTGGGACGCCCGAGCCCTTCGGCTTAGGGCGCGCCAGGCCTAGGGCGCCCAAGCCCTTAGGCTTTGGGAGCCCCAGGCCTGGGCTGCTCCAGCCCTTAGGCTTAGGGAGCCCATGGCCTGGGACGCCCCAGCCCTTCGGCTTAGGGCGCGCCAGGCATAGGGCGCCCCAGCCCTTAGGCTTTGGGAGCCCCAGGCCTGGGTCGCCCCAGCCTATAGGCTTTTGGAGCTCCATCCCTGGGGCACCCCAGCCCTTGGGCTTTGGGAGCCCCAGGCCTGGGGCACCCAAGCCCTTAGGCTTTGGGGGCCCCAGGCATTGTACGCCCCAGCCCTTAGGCTTTGGGAGCCCAAGGCCTTGGGCGCCCCAGCCCTTAGGCTCTGGGAGCACCAGGCCAGGGGCGCTCCAGCCCTTAGGCTTAGGGAGCCCCAGGCCTGGGGCGCACCAGCCCTCAGGCTTAGGGAGCCCATGGCCTGGGACGCCCCAGCCCTTCGGCTTAGTGCGCGCCAGGCCTAGGGCGCCCCAGCCCTTAGGCTTTGGGAGCCCCAGGCCTGGGGCGCTCCAGCCCTTAGGCTTTGGGTGCCCCAGACCGGGGCGCCCCAGCCCTTAGGCTTTGGGAGCCCCAGGCCTGGGGCGCCCCAGCCCTTAGGCTTAGGGAGTCCAAGGGTTGCGACGCCCCTGCCCTTAGTCTTGGGAGCCCCAGGCCAGATGCGCCCCAGCCCTTAGGCTTAGGGATCCCCAGGCTCTGGGCGCCACAGCCCTTAGGCTTAGGGAGCCCATGGCCTGGGGCGCCCCAGCCATAGGCTTAGGGAACCCATGGCTTGGGACGCCACAGCCCTTCGGCTAAGGGAGCCCCAGTCCTGGGGCGTCCCAGCCCTTAGGCTTTGGGAACCCCAGGCATGGTACGCCCCAGTCCTTAGGCTTAGGGAGTTCCTGGCCTTGGGTGCCCCTGCCCTTAGGCTTTGGGAACCCCAGGCCTGGGGCGCCCCAGCACTTAGGCTTTGGGAGCCCCTGGCCTGGGGCACCCCAGCCCTTCGGCATAGGGAGCCCCTGGTATGGGGCATCCCAGCCTTAGGCTTTGGGAGCCACAGGCCTGGGGCGCCCCAGCCCTTAGGCTTTGGGAGCCCCTGGCCTGGGGCACCCCAGCCCTTCGGCATAGGGAGCCCCTGGTATGGGGCATCCCAGCCTTAGGCTTTGGGTGCCCCAGGCCTGGGGCGATTCAGCCCTTAGGCTTAGGGAGCCCCAGGCCTGGGGCGCCCCAGCTCTTAGGCGTTGGGAGCCCCAGGAATGGTACGCCCCAGCCCTTAGGCTTTGGGAGCCCCAGGCCTGGGGCACCCCAGCACTTCGGCTTAGGGAGCCCCTGGCATGGGGCGTCCCAGCCATAGAATTGGGAGCCCCAGGCCTGGTTCACTCCAGCCCTTAGGCTTAGGGAGCCCCAGGCCTGGGTCGACCCAGCCCTTTGGCTTTGGGAGCCCCAGGCCTGGGGCGACCCAGCCCTTTGGCTTAGGGAGCCCCAGGCTTGGGGCGCCCCAACCCTTAGGCTTAGGGAGCCCAAGGGTTGCGACGCCCCTGCCCTTAGGCTTGGGAGCCCCAGGCCTGATGCGCCCCAGCCCTTAGCCTTAGGGAGGCCCAGGCTCTGGGCGCCACAGCCCTTAGGCTTAGGGAGCCCATGGCCTGGGGCGCCCCAGCCACAGGCTTAGGGAACCCATGGCTTGGGACGCCTCAGCCCTTCGGCTTAGGGAGCTCCAGTCCTGGGGCGTCCCAGCCCTTAGGCTTTGGGAGCCCATGGCCTGGGACGCCCCAGCCCTTAGGCTTAGGGCGCGCCAGGCCTAGGGCGCCCCAGCCCTTAGGCTTAGGGTGCCCCAAGCCTGGGGCGCCCCAGCCCTTAGGCTTTGGAGGCCCAGGCCTGGGGCACTCCAGCCCTTCGGCTTCGGGAGCCCCAGGCCTGAAGCCCCCCAGCCCTTAGGCTTAGGGAGCCCCAGACCTGGGGCGCTCCAGCCCTTAGGCTTAGGGAGCCCATGGCCTGGGAAGCCCCAGCCCCTCGGCTTAGGGCGCGCCAGGCATAGGGCGCCCCAGCACTTAGGCTTTGGGAGCCCCAGGCCTGGGTCGCCCGAGCCTTTAGGCTTTTGGAGCTCCATCCTTGGGGCATCCCAGCCCTTGGGCTTTGGGAGCCCCAGGCATTGTACGCCCCAGCCCTTAGGCTTTGGGAGCCCCAGGCCTGGGCTCACCAGCCCTTAGGCTTAGGGAGCCCATGGCCTGGGACGCCCCAGCCCTTCGGCTTAGGGCGCGCCAGGCCTAGGGCGCCCCAGTCCTTAGGCTTTGGGAGCCCCAGGCCTGGGGCGCCCCAGCCCTTAGGCTTAGGGAGCCCAAGGTTTGCGTCGCCCCTGCCCTTAGGCTTGGGAGCCCCAGGCCAGATGCGCCCTAGCCCTTAGGCTTAGGGAGCCCCAGGCTCTGGGCGCCACAGCCCTTAGGCTTAGGGAGCCCATGGCCTGGGGCGCCCCAGCCATAGGCTTAGGGAACCCATGGCTTGGGACGCCACAGCCCTTCGCCTAAGGGAGCCCCAGTCCTGGGGCGTCCCAGCCCTTAGGCTTTGGGAGCCCCAGGCATGGTACGCCCAAGCCCTTAGGCTTAGGAAGTCCCTAGCCTTGCGCGCCACTGCCCTTAGGCTTTGGGAGCCCCAGGCCTGGGACGCCCCAGCACTTAGGCTTTGGGAGCCCATGGCCTGGGACGCCCCAGCCCTTCGGCTTAGGGCGCGCCAGGCCTAGGGCTCCCCAACCCTTAGGCTTAGGGAGCGCCAGGCCTGGGTCGCCCCAGCCCTTAGGCTTAGGGAGCCCATGGCCTGGGACGCCCCAGCCCTTCGGTTTAGGGCGCGCCAGGCCTAGGGCGCCCCAGCCCTTAGGTTTTGGGAGCCCCAGGCCTGGGGCGCCCCAGCCTTTAGGCTTTTGGAGCTCCATCCCTTGGGCACCCCAGCCCTTGGGCTTTGGGAGCCCCAGGCCTGGGGCACCCCAGCCCTTAAGTTTGGGAGCCCCAGGCATTGTACGCCCCAGCCCTTAGGCTTTGGGAGCCCATGGCCTTGGGCGCCCCAGCCCTTAGGCTCTGGGAGCCCCAGGCCAGGGGCGCTCCAGCCCTTAGGCTTAGGGAGCCCCAGGCCTGGGGCGCACCAGCCCTTAGGCTTTGGGAGCCCATGGCCTGGGACGCCCCAGCCCTTCGGCTTAGGGCGCGCCAGGCCTAGGGCGCCCCAGCCATTAGGCTTAGGGTGCCCCAAGCCTGGGGCGCCCCAGCCCTTAGGCTTTGGGAGCCCCAGGCCTGGGGCACTCCAGTCCTTAGGCTTAGGGAGCCCCAGGCCTGGGGCGCCACAGCCCTTAGGCTTAGGGAGCCCAAGGGCTGCGACGCCCCTGCCCTTAGGATTTGGGAGCCCCAGGGCTGATGGGCCCCAGCCCTTAGGCTTAGGGAGCCCCAGGCCAGGGGGGACAAAGCCCTTCGGAATAGGGAGCCCCAGGGCTGGGGCGTCCCAGCCCTTAGATTTAGGGAGCCCCAGGCAAGGGGCGCCCCAGCCTTTTGGCTTAGGGAGTCCATGGCCTGGGACTCCCCAGCCCTTTGGCTAGGGCGCGCAGGCCTAGGGCGCCCCAGCCCTTCGGCTTAGGGAGCCCCAGGCCTGGGGCGCCCCAGCCCTTAGGCTTAGGGAGCCCAAGGCTTGCGACTCCCCAGCCCTTCGGCTTAGGGAGCCCCAGGCCTGAAGCCCCCCAGTCCTTAGGCTTAGGGAGCCCCAGGCCTGGGGCAACACAGCCTTTAGGCTTGGGAGCCCGAGGCCTGTGGCCCCCCAGCCCTTCAGCTTTGGGAGCCCCAGGCCTGGGTCGCCCCAGCTCTTAGGCGTTGGGAGCCCCAGGCATGGTACGCCCCAGCCCTTAGGCTTTGGGAGCCCCAGGCCTGGGGCACCCCAGCACTTCGTCTTAGGGAGCCCCTGGCATGGGGCGTCCCAGCCTTAGAATTGGGAGCCCCAGGCTTGGGGCACTCCAGCCCTTAAGCTTAGGGAGCCCCAGGCCTGGGGCGACCCAGCCCTTTGGCTTTGGGAGCCCCAGGCCTGGGGCGACCCAGCCCTTTGGCTTAGGGAGCCCCGGGCCGGGGGCGCCCCAACCCTTAGGCTTTGGGAGCCCAAGGGTTGCGACGCCCCTGCTCTTAGGCTTGGGAGCCCCAGGCCTGATGCGGCCCAGCCCTTAGCCTTAGGGAGCCCCAGGCTCTGGGCGCCACAGCCCTTAGGCTTAGGGAGCCCATGGCCTGGGGCGCCCCAGCCACAAGCTTAGGGAACCCATGGCTTGGGACGCCTCAGCCCTTCGGCTTAGGGAGCTCCAGTCCTGGGCGTCCCAGCCCTTAGGCTTTGGGAGCCCCAGGCATGGTACGCCCCAGCCCTTAGGCTTAGGGAGACCCTGGCCTGGGGCGCCCCTGCCCTTAGGCTTAGGGAGCCCAAGCCTGGGACGCCCGAGCCCTTCGGCTTAGGGCGCGCCAGGCCTAGGGCGCCCAAGCCCTTAGGCTTTGGGAGCCCCAGGCCTGGGCTGCTCCAGCCCTTAGGCTTAGGGAGCCCATGGCCTGGGACGCCCCAGCCCTTCGGCTTAGGGCGCGCCAGGCATAGGGCGCCCCAGCCCTTAGGCTTTGGGAGCCCCAGGCCTTGGGCGCCCCAGCCCTTAGGCTTTGGAAGCCCCAGGCCTGGGGCGCCCCCACCCGTCGGCTTAGGGTGCCCCACGTCTGGGGCACCCCAGCCCTTAAGCTTAGGGAGCCCTTGTTCTAGGGCGCCCGAGCCCTTAGGCTTTGATCGCCCAAGGCTTTGGGCGCCCCAACCCTTAGGCTTTGGGAGCCCCAGGCCTGGGGTGCTCCAGCCCATAGGCTTAGGGTGCCCCAAGCCTGGGGCGCCCCAGCCCTTAGTCTTAGGGTGCCCCAAGCCTGGGGCGCCCCAGCCCTTAGGCTTTGGGAGCCCCAGACCTGGGGCACTCCAGCCCTTAGGCTTAAGGAGCCCCAGGCCTGGGTTGCCACAGCCCTTAGGCTTTGGGAGCCCCAGACCTGGGGCGCCACAGCCCTTAGGCTTAGGGAGCCCAAGGGCTGAGACGCCCCTGCCCTTAGGATTTGGGAGCCCCAGGCCTGATGCGCCCCAGCCCTTTGGCTTAGGGCGCGCCAGGCCTAGGGCTGCCCAACCCTTAGGCTTAGGGAGCGCCAGGCCTGGGTCGCCCCAGCCCTTAAGCTTAGGGAGCCCATGGCCTGGGACGCCCCAGCCCTTCGGTTTAGGGCGCGCCAGGCCTAGGGCGCCCCAGCCTTTAGGCTTTTGGAGCTCCATCCCTTGGGCACCCCAGCCCTTGGGCTTTGGGAGCCCCAGGCCTGGGGCACCTCAGCCCTTAGGTTTGGGAGCCCCAGGCATTGTACGCCCCAGCCCTTAGGCTTTGGGAGCCCATGGCCTTGGGTTGCCCCAGCCCTTAGGCTCTGGGAGCCCCAGGCCAGGGGCGCTCCAGCCCTTAGGCTTAGGGAGCCCCAGGCCTGGGGCGCACCAGCCCTTAGGCTTTGGGAGCCCATGGCCTGGGACGCCCCAGCCCTTCGGCTTAGGGCGCGCCAGGCCTAGGGCGCCCCAGCCATTAGGCTTAGGGTGCCCCAAGCCTGGGGCGCCCCAGCCCTTAGGCTTTGGGAGCCCCAGGCCTGGGGCGCCCAAGCCTTAGGCTTAGGGAGCCCAAGCCTGGGACGCCCCAGCCCTTCGGCTTAGGGCGCGCCAGGCCTAGGGCGCCCAAGCCCTTAGGCTTTGGGAGCCCCAGGCCTGGGGCGCTCCAGCCCTTAGGCTTAGGGAGCCCATGGCCTGGGACGCCCCAGCCCTTCGGCTTAGGGCGCGCCAGGCATAGGGCGCCCCAGCCCTTAGGCTTTGGGAGCCCCAGGCCTTGGGCACCCCAGCCCTTAGGCTTTGGGAGCCCCAGGCCTGGGCCGCCCGCACCCGTCGGCTTAGGGTGCCCCACGTCTGGGGCACCCCAGCCCTTAAGCTTAGGGAGCCCTTGTCCTAGGGCGCCCGAGCCCTTAGGCTTTGATCGCCCATGGCTTTGGGCGCCCCAACCCTTAGGCTTTGGGAGCCCCAGGCCTGGGGTGCTCCAGCCCATAGGCTTAGGGAGCCCCAGGCCTGGTGCGCACCAGCCCTTAGGCTTAGGGAGCCCAAGCCTGGGACGCCCCAGCCCTTCGGCTTAGGGTGCCCCAAGCCTAAGGCGCATCAGCCCTTAGTCTTAGGGTGCCCCAAGCCTGGGGCGCCCCAGCCCTTAGGCTTTGGGAGCCCCAGGCCTGGGGCACTCCAGCCCTTAGGCTTAAGGAGCCCCAGGCCTGGGTTGCCACAGCCCTTAGGCTTTAGGAGCCCCAGACCTGGGGCGCCACAGCCCTTAGGCTTAGGGAGCCCAAGGGCTGCGACGCCCCTGCCCTTAGGATTTGGGAGCCCCAGGCCTGATGGGCCCCAGCCCTTTGGCTTAGGGAGCCCCAGGCCAGGGGGGACACAGCCCTTCGGAATAGGGAGCCCCAGGGCTGGGGCGTCCCAGCCCTTAGATTTAGGGAGCCCCAGGCAAGGGGCGCCCCAGGCTTTTGGCTATTGATCCCATGGCCTGGGACGCCCCAGCCCTTTGGCTAGGGCGCGCCAGGCCTAGGGCACCCCAGGCCTTCGGCTTAGGGAGCCCCAGGCCTGGGGCGCCCCAGCCCTTAAGCTTAGGGAGCCCAAGGCTTGCGACTCCCCAGCCCTTCGGCTTAGGGAGCCCCAGGCCTGAAGCCCCCCAGCCCTTAGGCTTAGGGATCCCCAGGCCTGGGGTGCTCCAACCCTTAGGCTTAGGGAGCCCATGGGCTGGGACGCCCCAGCCCTTCGGCTTAGGGCGCGCCAGGCCTAGGGCGCCCCAGCCCTTAGGCTTTGGGAGCCCCAGGCCTGGGTGGCCCCAGCCCTTAGGCTTTGGGAGCCCCAGGCCTGGGGCGACCCAGCCCTTAGGCTTTGGGGGCCCCAGGCATTGTACGCCCCAACCCTTAGGCTTTGGGAGCCCAAGGCCTTGGGCGCCCCAGCCCTTAGGCTCTGGGAGCACCAGGCCAGGGGCGCTCCAGCCCTTAGGCTTAGGGAGCCCCAGGCCTGGGGCGCACCAGCCCTCAGGCTTAGGGAGCCCATGGCCTGGGACGCCCCAGCCCTTCGGCTTAGTGCGCGCCAGGCCTAGGGCGCCCCAGCCCTTAGGCTTTGGGAGCCCCAGGCCTGGGGCGCCCCAGCCCTTAGGCTTTGGGTGCCCCAGACCGGGGCGCCCCAGCCCTTAGGCTTTGGGAGCCCCAGGCCTGGGGCGCCCCAGCCCTTAGGCTTAGGGAGCCCAAGGGTTGAGACGCCCCTGCCCTTAGGCTTGGGAGCCCCAGGCCAGATGCGCCCCAGCCCTTAGGCTTAGGGATCCCCAGGCTCTGGGCGCCACAGCCCTTAGGCTTAGGGAGCCCATGGCCTGGGGCGCCCCAGCCATAGGCTTAGGGAACCCATGGCTTGGGACGCCACAGCCCTTCGGCTAAGGGAGCCTCAGTCCTGGGGCGTCCCAGCCCTTAGGCTTTGGGAGCCCCAGGCATGGTACGCCCCAGTCCTTAGGCTTAGGGAGTCCCTGGCCTTGGGTGCCCCTGCCCTTAGGCTTTGGGAACCCCAGGCCTGGGGCGCCCCAGCACTTAGGCTTTGGGAGCCCCTGGCCTGGGGCACCCCAGCCCTTCGGCATAGGGAGCCCCTGGTATGGGGCATCCCAGCCTTAGGCTTTGGGAGCCACAGGCCTGGGGCGCCCCAGCCCTTAGGGTTTGGGAGCCGAAGGCCTGGGGAGCCCCAGCCCTTAGGCTTTGGGTGCCCCAGGCCTGGGGCGATTCAGCCCTTAGGCTTAGGGAGCCCCAGGCCTGGGGCGCCCCAGCTCTTAGGCGTTGGGAGCCCCAGGCATGGTACGCCCCATCCCTTAGGCTTTGGGAGCCCCAGGCCTGGGGCACCCCAGCACTTCGGCTTAGGGAGCCCCTGGCATGGGGCGTCCCAGCCATAGAATTGGGAGCCCCAGGCCTGGTTCACTCCAGCCCTTAGGCTTAGGGAGCCCCAGGCCTGGGTCGACCCAGCCCTTTGGCTTTGGGAGCCCCAGGCCTGGGGCGACCCAGCCCTTTGGCTTAGGGAGCCCCAGGCCTGGGGCGCCCCAACCCTTAGGCTTAGGGAGCCCAAGGGTTGCGACGCCCCTGCCCTTAGGCTTGGGAGCCCCAGGCCTGATGCGCCCCAGCCCTTAGCCTTAGGGAGCCCAAGGGCTGCGATGCCCCTGCCCTTAGGATTTGGGAGCCCCAGGGCTGATGGGCCCCAGCCCTTAGGCTTAGGGAGCCCCAGGCCAGGGGGGACAAAGCCCTTCGGAATAGGGAGCCCCAGGGCTGGGGCGTCCCAGCCCTTAGATTTAGAGAGCCCCAGGCAAGGGGCGCCCCAGCCTTTTGGCTTAGGGAGGCCATGGCCTGGGACGCCCCAGCCCTTTGGCTAGGGTGCGCAGGCCTAGGGCGCCCCAGCCCTTAGGCTTAGGGTGCCCCAAGCCTGGGGCGCCCCAGCCCTTAGGCTTTGGGAGCCCCAGGCCTGGGGCACTCCAGCCCTTAGGCTTAGGGAGCCCCAGGCCTGGAGCGCCACAGCCCTTAGGCTTAGGGAGCCCAAGGGCTGCGACGCCCCTGCCCTTAGGATTTGGGAGCCCCAGGGCTGATGGGCCCCAGCCCTTAGGCTTAGGGAGCCCCAGGCCAGGGGGGACAAAGCCCTTCGGAATAGGGAGCCCCAGGGCTGGGGCGTCCCAGCCCTTAGATTTAGGGAGCCCCAGGCAAGGGGCGCCCCAGCCTTTTGGCTTAGGGAGCCCATGGCCTGGGACGCCCCAGCCCTTTGGCTAGGGCGCGCAGGCCTAGGGCGCCCCAGCCCTTCGGCTTAGGGAGCCCCAGGCCTGGGGCGCCCCAGCCCTTAGGCTTAGGGAGCCCAAGGCTTGCGACTCCCCAGCCCTTCGGCTTAGGGAGCCCAAGGCTTGCGACTCCCCAGCCCTTTGGCTTAGGGAGCCCCAGGCCTGAAGCCCCCCAGTCCTTAAGCTTAGGGAGCCCCAGGCCTGGGGCGCCACAGCCTTTAGGCTTGGGATCCCAAGGCCTGTGGCCCCCCAGCCTTTCAGCTTTCGGAGCCCCAGGCATGGGTCGCCCCAGCTCTTAGGCGTTGGGAGCCCCAGGCATGGTACGCCCCAGCCCATAGGCTTTGGGAGCCCCAGGCCTGGGGCACCCCAGCACTTCGTCTTAGGGAGCCCCTGGCATGGGGCGTCCCAGCCTTAGAATTGGGAGCCCCAGGCCAGGGGCACTCCAGCCCTTAGGCTTAGGGAGCCCCAGGCCTGGGGCGACCCAGCCCTTTGGCTTTGGGAGCCCCAGGCCTGGGGCGACCCAGCCCTTTGGCTTAGGGAGCCCCAGGCCTGGGGCGCCCCAACCCTTAGGCTTAGGGAGCCCAAGGGTTGCGACGCCCTTGCCCTTAGGCTTGGGAGCCCCAGGCCTGATGCGGCCCAGCCCTTAGCCTTAGGGAGCCCCAGGCTCTGGGCGCCACAGCCCTTAGGCTTAGGGAGCCCATGGCCTGGGGCGCCCCAGCCACAGGCTTAGGGAACCCATGGCTTGGGACGCCTCAGCCCTTAGGCTTTGGAAGCCCCAGGCCTGGGGCGATTCAGCCCTTAGGCTTAGGGAGCCCCATGCCTGGGGCGACCCAGCCCTTTGGCTTTGGGAGCCCCAGGCCAGATGCGCCCCAGCCCTTAGGCTTTGGGAACCCCAGGCCTGGTACGCCCCAGTCCTTAGGCTTAGGGAGTCCCTGGCCTTGGATGCCCCTGCCCTTTGGCTTTGGGAGCCCCAGGCCTGGGGCGCTCCAGCCCTTAGGCTTAGGGAGCCCATGGCCTGGGACGCCCCAACCCTTCGGCTTAGGGCGCGCCAGGCCTAGGGCGCCCAAGCCCTTAGGCTTTGGGAGCCCCAGGCCTGGTGCGCTCCAGCCCTTAGGCTTTGGGAGCCCCAGGCCTGGGGCGCCCCCGCCCGTCGGCTTAGGGTGCCCCACGTCTGGGGCACCCCAGCCCTTAAGCTTAGGGAGCCCTTGGCCTAGGGTGCCCGAGCCCTTAGGCTTTGATCGCCCAAGGCTTTGGGCGCCCCAACCCTTAGGCTTTGGGAGCCCCAGGCCTGGGGTGCTCCAGCCCTTAGGCTGAGGGAGCCCCAGGCCTGGTGCGCACCAGCCCTTAGGCTTAGGGAGCCAAAGCCTGGGACGCCCCAGCCCTTCGGCTTAGGGCGCGCCAGGCCTTGGGCGCCCCATCCCTTAGGCTTTGGGAGCCCCAGGCCTGGGGTGCCCCAGCCCTTAGGCTTAGGGTGCCCCAAGCCTGGGGCGCCCCAGCCCTTAGGCTTTGGGAGCCCCAGGCTTGGGGCACTCTAGCCCTTAGGCTTAAGGAGCCCCAGGCCTGGGTTGCCACAGCCCTTAGGCTTTGGGAGCCCCAGACCTGGGGCGCCACATCCCTTAGGGTTAGGGAGCCCAAGGGCTGCGACGCCCCTGCCCTTAGGATTTGGGAGCCCCAGGCCTGATGGGCCCCAGCCCTTTGGCTTAGGGAGCCCCAGGCCTGGGGGGACACAGCCTTTCGGAATAGGGAGCCCCAGGGCTGGGGCGTCCCAGCCCTTAGATTTAGGGAGCCCCAGGCAAGGGGCACCCCAGCCTTTTGGCTTAGGGAGCCCATGGCCTGGGACGCCCCAGCCTTTTGGCTAGGGCTCGCCAGGCTTAGGGCGCCCCAGCCCTTCGGCTTAGGGAGCCCCAGGCCTGGGGTGCCCCAGCCCTTAGGCTTAGGGAGCCCAAGGCTTGCGACTCCCCAGCCCTTCGGCTTAGGGAGCCCCAGGCCTGAAGCCCCCCAGCCCTTAGGCTTAGGAGCCCCAGGCCTGGGGCGCTCCAGCCCTTAGGCTTAGGGAGCCCATGGCCTGGGACACCCCAGCCCTTCGGCTTAGGTCGCGCCAGGCCTAGGGCGCCCCAGCCCTTAGGCTTTGGGAGCCCCAGGCCTGGGTCGCCCCAGCCTTTAGGCTTTTGGAGCTCCATCCCTGGGGCACCCCAGCCCTTGGGCTTTGGGAGCCCCAGGCCTGGGGCACCCAAGCCCTTAGGCTTTGGGAGCCCCAGGCATTGTACGCCCCAGCCCTTAGGCTTTGGGAGCCCAAGGCCTTGGGCGCCCCAGCCCGTAGGCTCTGGGAGACCCTGGCCTGGGGCGCCCCTGCCCTTAGGCTTAGGGAGCCCAAGCCTGGGACGCCCGAGCCCTTCGGCTTAGGGCGCGCCAGGCCTAGGGCGCCCAAGCCCTTAGGCTTTGGGAGCCCCAGGCCTGGGCTGCTCCAGCCCTTAGGCTTAGGGAGCCCATGGCCTGGGACGCCCCAGCCCTTCGGCTTAGGGCGCGCCAGGCATAGGGCGCCCCAGCCCTTAGGCTTTGGGAGCCCCAGGCCTGGGTCGCCCCAGCCTATAGGCTTTTGGAGCTCCATCCCTGGGGCACCCCAGCCCTTGGGCTTTGGGAGCCCCAGGCCTGGGGCACCCAAGCCCTTAGGCTTTGGGGGCCCCAGGCATTGTACGCCCCAGCCCTTAGGCTTTGGGAGCCCAAGGCCTTGGGCGCCCCAGCCCTTAGGCTCTGGGAGCACCAGGCCAGGGGCGCTCCAGCCCTTAGGCTTAGGGAGCCCCAGGCCTGGGGCGCACCAGCCCTCAGGCTTAGGGAGCCCATGGCCTGGGACGCCCCAGCCCTTCGGCTTAGTGCGCGCCAGGCCTAGGGCGCCCCAGCCCTTAGGCTTTGGGAGCCCCAGGCCTGGGGCGCTCCAGCCCTTAGGCTTTGGGTGCCCCAGACCGGGGCGCCCCAGCCCTTAGGCTTTGGGAGCCCCAGGCCTGGGGCGCCCCAGCCCTTAGGCTTAGGGAGTCCAAGGGTTGCGACGCCCCTGCCCTTAGTCTTGGGAGCCCCAGGCCAGATGCGCCCCAGCCCTTAGGCTTAGGGATCCCCAGGCTCTGGGCGCCACAGCCCTTAGGCTTAGGGAGCCCATGGCCTGGGGCGCCCCAGCCATAGGCTTAGGGAACCCATGGCTTGGGACGCCACAGCCCTTCGGCTAAGGGAGCCCCAGTCCTGGGGCGTCCCAGCCCTTAGGCTTTGGGAACCCCAGGCATGGTACGCCCCAGTCCTTAGGCTTAGGGAGTTCCTGGCCTTGGGTGCCCCTGCCCTTAGGCTTTGGGAACCCCAGGCCTGGGGCGCCCCAGCACTTAGGCTTTGGGAGCCCCTGGCCTGGGGCACCCCAGCCCTTCGGCATAGGGAGCCCCTGGTATGGGGCATCCCAGCCTTAGGCTTTGGGAGCCACAGGCCTGGGGCGCCCCAGCCCTTAGGCTTTGGGAGCCCCTGGCCTGGGGCACCCCAGCCCTTCGGCATAGGGAGCCCCTGGTATGGGGCATCCCAGCCTTAGGCTTTGGGTGCCCCAGGCCTGGGGCGATTCAGCCCTTAGGCTTAGGGAGCCCCAGGCCTGGGGCGCCCCAGCTCTTAGGCGTTGGGAGCCCCAGGAATGGTACGCCCCAGCCCTTAGGCTTTGGGAGCCCCAGGCCTGGGGCACCCCAGCACTTCGGCTTAGGGAGCCCCTGGCATGGGGCGTCCCAGCCATAGAATTGGGAGCCCCAGGCCTGGTTCACTCCAGCCCTTAGGCTTAGGGAGCCCCAGGCCTGGGTCGACCCAGCCCTTTGGCTTTGGGAGCCCCAGGCCTGGGGCGACCCAGCCCTTTGGCTTAGGGAGCCCCAGGCTTGGGGCGCCCCAACCCTTAGGCTTAGGGAGCCCAAGGGTTGCGACGCCCCTGCCCTTAGGCTTGGGAGCCCCAGGCCTGATGCGCCCCAGCCCTTAGCCTTAGGGAGGCCCAGGCTCTGGGCGCCACAGCCCTTAGGCTTAGGGAGCCCATGGCCTGGGGCGCCCCAGCCACAGGCTTAGGGAACCCATGGCTTGGGACGCCTCAGCCCTTCGGCTTAGGGAGCTCCAGTCCTGGGGCGTCCCAGCCCTTAGGCTTTGGGAGCCCATGGCCTGGGACGCCCCAGCCCTTAGGCTTAGGGCGCGCCAGGCCTAGGGCGCCCCAGCCCTTAGGCTTAGGGTGCCCCAAGCCTGGGGCGCCCCAGCCCTTAGGCTTTGGAGGCCCAGGCCTGGGGCACTCCAGCCCTTCGGCTTCGGGAGCCCCAGGCCTGAAGCCCCCCAGCCCTTAGGCTTAGGGAGCCCCAGACCTGGGGCGCTCCAGCCCTTAGGCTTAGGGAGCCCATGGCCTGGGAAGCCCCAGCCCCTCGGCTTAGGGCGCGCCAGGCATAGGGCGCCCCAGCACTTAGGCTTTGGGAGCCCCAGGCCTGGGTCGCCCGAGCCTTTAGGCTTTTGGAGCTCCATCCTTGGGGCATCCCAGCCCTTGGGCTTTGGGAGCCCCAGGCATTGTACGCCCCAGCCCTTAGGCTTTGGGAGCCCCAGGCCTGGGCTCACCAGCCCTTAGGCTTAGGGAGCCCATGGCCTGGGACGCCCCAGCCCTTCGGCTTAGGGCGCGCCAGGCCTAGGGCGCCCCAGTCCTTAGGCTTTGGGAGCCCCAGGCCTGGGGCGCCCCAGCCCTTAGGCTTAGGGAGCCCAAGGTTTGCGTCGCCCCTGCCCTTAGGCTTGGGAGCCCCAGGCCAGATGCGCCCTAGCCCTTAGGCTTAGGGAGCCCCAGGCTCTGGGCGCCACAGCCCTTAGGCTTAGGGAGCCCATGGCCTGGGGCGCCCCAGCCATAGGCTTAGGGAACCCATGGCTTGGGACGCCACAGCCCTTCGCCTAAGGGAGCCCCAGTCCTGGGGCGTCCCAGCCCTTAGGCTTTGGGAGCCCCAGGCATGGTACGCCCAAGCCCTTAGGCTTAGGAAGTCCCTAGCCTTGCGCGCCACTGCCCTTAGGCTTTGGGAGCCCCAGGCCTGGGACGCCCCAGCACTTAGGCTTTGGGAGCCCATGGCCTGGGACGCCCCAGCCCTTCGGCTTAGGGCGCGCCAGGCCTAGGGCTCCCCAACCCTTAGGCTTAGGGAGCGCCAGGCCTGGGTCGCCCCAGCCCTTAGGCTTAGGGAGCCCATGGCCTGGGACGCCCCAGCCCTTCGGTTTAGGGCGCGCCAGGCCTAGGGCGCCCCAGCCCTTAGGTTTTGGGAGCCCCAGGCCTGGGGCGCCCCAGCCTTTAGGCTTTTGGAGCTCCATCCCTTGGGCACCCCAGCCCTTGGGCTTTGGGAGCCCCAGGCCTGGGGCACCCCAGCCCTTAAGTTTGGGAGCCCCAGGCATTGTACGCCCCAGCCCTTAGGCTTTGGGAGCCCATGGCCTTGGGCGCCCCAGCCCTTAGGCTCTGGGAGCCCCAGGCCAGGGGCGCTCCAGCCCTTAGGCTTAGGGAGCCCCAGGCCTGGGGCGCACCAGCCCTTAGGCTTTGGGAGCCCATGGCCTGGGACGCCCCAGCCCTTCGGCTTAGGGCGCGCCAGGCCTAGGGCGCCCCAGCCATTAGGCTTAGGGTGCCCCAAGCCTGGGGCGCCCCAGCCCTTAGGCTTTGGGAGCCCCAGGCCTGGGGCACTCCAGTCCTTAGGCTTAGGGAGCCCCAGGCCTGGGGCGCCACAGCCCTTAGGCTTAGGGAGCCCAAGGGCTGCGACGCCCCTGCCCTTAGGATTTGGGAGCCCCAGGGCTGATGGGCCCCAGCCCTTAGGCTTAGGGAGCCCCAGGCCAGGGGGGACAAAGCCCTTCGGAATAGGGAGCCCCAGGGCTGGGGCGTCCCAGCCCTTAGATTTAGGGAGCCCCAGGCAAGGGGCGCCCCAGCCTTTTGGCTTAGGGAGTCCATGGCCTGGGACTCCCCAGCCCTTTGGCTAGGGCGCGCAGGCCTAGGGCGCCCCAGCCCTTCGGCTTAGGGAGCCCCAGGCCTGGGGCGCCCCAGCCCTTAGGCTTAGGGAGCCCAAGGCTTGCGACTCCCCAGCCCTTCGGCTTAGGGAGCCCCAGGCCTGAAGCCCCCCAGTCCTTAGGCTTAGGGAGCCCCAGGCCTGGGGCAACACAGCCTTTAGGCTTGGGAGCCCGAGGCCTGTGGCCCCCCAGCCCTTCAGCTTTGGGAGCCCCAGGCCTGGGTCGCCCCAGCTCTTAGGCGTTGGGAGCCCCAGGCATGGTACGCCCCAGCCCTTAGGCTTTGGGAGCCCCAGGCCTGGGGCACCCCAGCACTTCGTCTTAGGGAGCCCCTGGCATGGGGCGTCCCAGCCTTAGAATTGGGAGCCCCAGGCTTGGGGCACTCCAGCCCTTAAGCTTAGGGAGCCCCAGGCCTGGGGCGACCCAGCCCTTTGGCTTTGGGAGCCCCAGGCCTGGGGCGACCCAGCCCTTTGGCTTAGGGAGCCCCGGGCCGGGGGCGCCCCAACCCTTAGGCTTTGGGAGCCCAAGGGTTGCGACGCCCCTGCTCTTAGGCTTGGGAGCCCCAGGCCTGATGCGGCCCAGCCCTTAGCCTTAGGGAGCCCCAGGCTCTGGGCGCCACAGCCCTTAGGCTTAGGGAGCCCATGGCCTGGGGCGCCCCAGCCACAAGCTTAGGGAACCCATGGCTTGGGACGCCTCAGCCCTTCGGCTTAGGGAGCTCCAGTCCTGGGCGTCCCAGCCCTTAGGCTTTGGGAGCCCCAGGCATGGTACGCCCCAGCCCTTAGGCTTAGGGAGACCCTGGCCTGGGGCGCCCCTGCCCTTAGGCTTAGGGAGCCCAAGCCTGGGACGCCCGAGCCCTTCGGCTTAGGGCGCGCCAGGCCTAGGGCGCCCAAGCCCTTAGGCTTTGGGAGCCCCAGGCCTGGGCTGCTCCAGCCCTTAGGCTTAGGGAGCCCATGGCCTGGGACGCCCCAGCCCTTCGGCTTAGGGCGCGCCAGGCATAGGGCGCCCCAGCCCTTAGGCTTTGGGAGCCCCAGGCCTTGGGCGCCCCAGCCCTTAGGCTTTGGAAGCCCCAGGCCTGGGGCGCCCCCACCCGTCGGCTTAGGGTGCCCCACGTCTGGGGCACCCCAGCCCTTAAGCTTAGGGAGCCCTTGTTCTAGGGCGCCCGAGCCCTTAGGCTTTGATCGCCCAAGGCTTTGGGCGCCCCAACCCTTAGGCTTTGGGAGCCCCAGGCCTGGGGTGCTCCAGCCCATAGGCTTAGGGTGCCCCAAGCCTGGGGCGCCCCAGCCCTTAGTCTTAGGGTGCCCCAAGCCTGGGGCGCCCCAGCCCTTAGGCTTTGGGAGCCCCAGACCTGGGGCACTCCAGCCCTTAGGCTTAAGGAGCCCCAGGCCTGGGTTGCCACAGCCCTTAGGCTTTGGGAGCCCCAGACCTGGGGCGCCACAGCCCTTAGGCTTAGGGAGCCCAAGGGCTGAGACGCCCCTGCCCTTAGGATTTGGGAGCCCCAGGCCTGATGCGCCCCAGCCCTTTGGCTTAGGGCGCGCCAGGCCTAGGGCTGCCCAACCCTTAGGCTTAGGGAGCGCCAGGCCTGGGTCGCCCCAGCCCTTAAGCTTAGGGAGCCCATGGCCTGGGACGCCCCAGCCCTTCGGTTTAGGGCGCGCCAGGCCTAGGGCGCCCCAGCCTTTAGGCTTTTGGAGCTCCATCCCTTGGGCACCCCAGCCCTTGGGCTTTGGGAGCCCCAGGCCTGGGGCACCTCAGCCCTTAGGTTTGGGAGCCCCAGGCATTGTACGCCCCAGCCCTTAGGCTTTGGGAGCCCATGGCCTTGGGTTGCCCCAGCCCTTAGGCTCTGGGAGCCCCAGGCCAGGGGCGCTCCAGCCCTTAGGCTTAGGGAGCCCCAGGCCTGGGGCGCACCAGCCCTTAGGCTTTGGGAGCCCATGGCCTGGGACGCCCCAGCCCTTCGGCTTAGGGCGCGCCAGGCCTAGGGCGCCCCAGCCATTAGGCTTAGGGTGCCCCAAGCCTGGGGCGCCCCAGCCCTTAGGCTTTGGGAGCCCCAGGCCTGGGGCGCCCAAGCCTTAGGCTTAGGGAGCCCAAGCCTGGGACGCCCCAGCCCTTCGGCTTAGGGCGCGCCAGGCCTAGGGCGCCCAAGCCCTTAGGCTTTGGGAGCCCCAGGCCTGGGGCGCTCCAGCCCTTAGGCTTAGGGAGCCCATGGCCTGGGACGCCCCAGCCCTTCGGCTTAGGGCGCGCCAGGCATAGGGCGCCCCAGCCCTTAGGCTTTGGGAGCCCCAGGCCTTGGGCACCCCAGCCCTTAGGCTTTGGGAGCCCCAGGCCTGGGCCGCCCGCACCCGTCGGCTTAGGGTGCCCCACGTCTGGGGCACCCCAGCCCTTAAGCTTAGGGAGCCCTTGTCCTAGGGCGCCCGAGCCCTTAGGCTTTGATCGCCCATGGCTTTGGGCGCCCCAACCCTTAGGCTTTGGGAGCCCCAGGCCTGGGGTGCTCCAGCCCATAGGCTTAGGGAGCCCCAGGCCTGGTGCGCACCAGCCCTTAGGCTTAGGGAGCCCAAGCCTGGGACGCCCCAGCCCTTCGGCTTAGGGTGCCCCAAGCCTAAGGCGCATCAGCCCTTAGTCTTAGGGTGCCCCAAGCCTGGGGCGCCCCAGCCCTTAGGCTTTGGGAGCCCCAGGCCTGGGGCACTCCAGCCCTTAGGCTTAAGGAGCCCCAGGCCTGGGTTGCCACAGCCCTTAGGCTTTAGGAGCCCCAGACCTGGGGCGCCACAGCCCTTAGGCTTAGGGAGCCCAAGGGCTGCGACGCCCCTGCCCTTAGGATTTGGGAGCCCCAGGCCTGATGGGCCCCAGCCCTTTGGCTTAGGGAGCCCCAGGCCAGGGGGGACACAGCCCTTCGGAATAGGGAGCCCCAGGGCTGGGGCGTCCCAGCCCTTAGATTTAGGGAGCCCCAGGCAAGGGGCGCCCCAGGCTTTTGGCTATTGATCCCATGGCCTGGGACGCCCCAGCCCTTTGGCTAGGGCGCGCCAGGCCTAGGGCACCCCAGGCCTTCGGCTTAGGGAGCCCCAGGCCTGGGGCGCCCCAGCCCTTAAGCTTAGGGAGCCCAAGGCTTGCGACTCCCCAGCCCTTCGGCTTAGGGAGCCCCAGGCCTGAAGCCCCCCAGCCCTTAGGCTTAGGGATCCCCAGGCCTGGGGTGCTCCAACCCTTAGGCTTAGGGAGCCCATGGGCTGGGACGCCCCAGCCCTTCGGCTTAGGGCGCGCCAGGCCTAGGGCGCCCCAGCCCTTAGGCTTTGGGAGCCCCAGGCCTGGGTGGCCCCAGCCCTTAGGCTTTGGGAGCCCCAGGCCTGGGGCGACCCAGCCCTTAGGCTTTGGGGGCCCCAGGCATTGTACGCCCCAGCCCTTAGGCTTTGGGAGCCCAAGGCCTTGGGCGCCCCAGCCCTTAGGCTCTGGGAGCACCAGGCCAGGGGCGCTCCAGCCCTTAGGCTTAGGGAGCCCCAGGCCTGGGGCGCACCAGCCCTCAGGCTTAGGGAGCCCATGGCCTGGGACGCCCCAGCCCTTCGGCTTAGTGCGCGCCAGGCCTAGGGCGCCCCAGCCCTTAGGCTTTGGGAGCCCCAGGCCTGGGGCGCCCCAGCCCTTAGGCTTTGGGTGCCCCAGACCGGGGCGCCCCAGCCCTTAGGCTTTGGGAGCCCCAGGCCTGGGGCGCCCCAGCCCTTAGGCTTAGGGAGCCCAAGGGTTGAGACGCCCCTGCCCTTAGGCTTGGGAGCCCCAGGCCAGATGCGCCCCAGCCCTTAGGCTTAGGGATCCCCAGGCTCTGGGCGCCACAGCCCTTAGGCTTAGGGAGCCCATGGCCTGGGGCGCCCCAGCCATAGGCTTAGGGAACCCATGGCTTGGGACGCCACAGCCCTTCGGCTAAGGGAGCCTCAGTCCTGGGGCGTCCCAGCCCTTAGGCTTTGGGAGCCCCAGGCATGGTACGCCCCAGTCCTTAGGCTTAGGGAGTCCCTGGCCTTGGGTGCCCCTGCCCTTAGGCTTTGGGAACCCCAGGCCTGGGGCGCCCCAGCACTTAGGCTTTGGGAGCCCCTGGCCTGGGGCACCCCAGCCCTTCGGCATAGGGAGCCCCTGGTATGGGGCATCCCAGCCTTAGGCTTTGGGAGCCACAGGCCTGGGGCGCCCCAGCCCTTAGGGTTTGGGAGCCGAAGGCCTGGGGAGCCCCAGCCCTTAGGCTTTGGGTGCCCCAGGCCTGGGGCGATTCAGCCCTTAGGCTTAGGGAGCCCCAGGCCTGGGGCGCCCCAGCTCTTAGGCGTTGGGAGCCCCAGGCATGGTACGCCCCATCCCTTAGGCTTTGGGAGCCCCAGGCCTGGGGCACCCCAGCACTTCGGCTTAGGGAGCCCCTGGCATGGGGCGTCCCAGCCATAGAATTGGGAGCCCCAGGCCTGGTTCACTCCAGCCCTTAGGCTTAGGGAGCCCCAGGCCTGGGTCGACCCAGCCCTTTGGCTTTGGGAGCCCCAGGCCTGGGGCGACCCAGCCCTTTGGCTTAGGGAGCCCCAGGCCTGGGGCGCCCCAACCCTTAGGCTTAGGGAGCCCAAGGGTTGCGACGCCCCTGCCCTTAGGCTTGGGAGCCCCAGGCCTGATGCGCCCCAGCCCTTAGCCTTAGGGAGCCCAAGGGCTGCGATGCCCCTGCCCTTAGGATTTGGGAGCCCCAGGGCTGATGGGCCCCAGCCCTTAGGCTTAGGGAGCCCCAGGCCAGGGGGGACAAAGCCCTTCGGAATAGGGAGCCCCAGGGCTGGGGCGTCCCAGCCCTTAGATTTAGGGAGCCCCAGGCAAGGGGCGCCCCAGCCTTTTGGCTTAGGGAGCCCATGGCCTGGGACGCCCCAGCCCTTTGGCTAGGGCGCGCAGGCCTAGGGCGCCCCAGCCCTTCGGCTTAGGGAGCCCCAGGCCTGGGGCGCCCCAGCCCTTAGGCTTAGGGAGCCCAAGGCTTGCGACTCCCCAGCCCTTCGGCTTAGGGAGCCCAAGGCTTGCGACTCCCCAGCCCTTTGGCTTAGGGAGCCCCAGGCCTGAAGCCCCCCAGTCCTTAAGCTTAGGGAGCCCCAGGCCTGGGGCGCCACAGCCTTTAGGCTTGGGATCCCAAGGCCTGTGGCCCCCCAGCCTTTCAGCTTTCGGAGCCCCAGGCATGGGTCGCCCCAGCTCTTAGGCGTTGGGAGCCCCAGGCATGGTACGCCCCAGCCCATAGGCTTTGGGAGCCCCAGGCCTGGGGCACCCCAGCACTTCGTCTTAGGGAGCCCCTGGCATGGGGCGTCCCAGCCTTAGAATTGGGAGCCCCAGGCCAGGGGCACTCCAGCCCTTAGGCTTAGGGAGCCCCAGGCCTGGGGCGACCCAGCCCTTTGGCTTTGGGAGCCCCAGGCCTGGGGCGACCCAGCCCTTTGGCTTAGGGAGCCCCAGGCCTGGGGCGCCCCAACCCTTAGGCTTAGGGAGCCCAAGGGTTGCGACGCCCTTGCCCTTAGGCTTGGGAGCCCCAGGCCTGATGCGGCCCAGCCCTTAGCCTTAGGGAGCCCCAGGCTCTGGGCGCCACAGCCCTTAGGCTTAGGGAGCCCATGGCCTGGGGCGCCCCAGCCACAGGCTTAGGGAACCCATGGCTTGGGACGCCTCAGCCCTTAGGCTTTGGAAGCCCCAGGCCTGGGGCGATTCAGCCCTTAGGCTTAGGGAGCCCCATGCCTGGGGCGACCCAGCCCTTTGGCTTTGGGAGCCCCAGGCCAGATGCGCCCCAGCCCTTAGGCTTTGGGAACCCCAGGCCTGGTACGCCCCAGTCCTTAGGCTTAGGGAGTCCCTGGCCTTGGATGCCCCTGCCCTTTGGCTTTGGGAGCCCCAGGCCTGGGGCGCTCCAGCCCTTAGGCTTAGGGAGCCCATGGCCTGGGACGCCCCAACCCTTCGGCTTAGGGCGCGCCAGGCCTAGGGCGCCCAAGCCCTTAGGCTTTGGGAGCCCCAGGCCTGGTGCGCTCCAGCCCTTAGGCTTTGGGAGCCCCAGGCCTGGGGCGCCCCCGCCCGTCGGCTTAGGGTGCCCCACGTCTGGGGCACCCCAGCCCTTAAGCTTAGGGAGCCCTTGGCCTAGGGTGCCCGAGCCCTTAGGCTTTGATCGCCCAAGGCTTTGGGCGCCCCAACCCTTAGGCTTTGGGAGCCCCAGGCCTGGGGTGCTCCAGCCCTTAGGCTGAGGGAGCCCCAGGCCTGGTGCGCACCAGCCCTTAGGCTTAGGGAGCCAAAGCCTGGGACGCCCCAGCCCTTCGGCTTAGGGCGCGCCAGGCCTTGGGCGCCCCATCCCTTAGGCTTTGGGAGCCCCAGGCCTGGGGTGCCCCAGCCCTTAGGCTTAGGGTGCCCCAAGCCTGGGGCGCCCCAGCCCTTAGGCTTTGGGAGCCCCAGGCTTGGGGCACTCTAGCCCTTAGGCTTAAGGAGCCCCAGGCCTGGGTTGCCACAGCCCTTAGGCTTTGGGAGCCCCAGACCTGGGGCGCCACATCCCTTAGGGTTAGGGAGCCCAAGGGCTGCGACGCCCCTGCCCTTAGGATTTGGGAGCCCCAGGCCTGATGGGCCCCAGCCCTTTG
Source organism: Tenrec ecaudatus (assembly GCF_050624435.1). Taxonomy (NCBI): domain Eukaryota; kingdom Metazoa; phylum Chordata; class Mammalia; order Afrosoricida; family Tenrecidae; genus Tenrec; species Tenrec ecaudatus. The sequence continues at coordinate 545,753 of NW_027459537.1, read as the reverse complement.
GCTTAGGGAGCCCCAGGCCTGGGGGGACACAGCCTTTCGGAATAGGGAGCCCCAGGGCTGGGGCGTCCCAGCCCTTAGATTTAGGGAGCCCCAGGCAAGGGGCACCCCAGCCTTTTGGCTTAGGGAGCCCATGGCCTGGGACGCCCCAGCCTTTTGGCTAGGGCTCGCCAGGCTTAGGGCGCCCCAGCCCTTCGGCTTAGGGAGCCCCAGGCCTGGGGTGCCCCAGCCCTTAGGCTTAGGGAGCCCAAGGCTTGCGACTCCCCAGCCCTTCGGCTTAGGGAGCCCCAGGCCTGAAGCCCCCCAGCCCTTAGGCTTAGGAGCCCCAGGCCTGGGGCGCTCCAGCCCTTAGGCTTAGGGAGCCCATGGCCTGGGACACCCCAGCCCTTCGGCTTAGGTCGCGCCAGGCCTAGGGCGCCCCAGCCCTTAGGCTTTGGGAGCCCCAGGCCTGGGTCGCCCCAGCCTTTAGGCTTTTGGAGCTCCATCCCTGGGGCACCCCAGCCCTTGGGCTTTGGGAGCCCCAGGCCTGGGGCACCCAAGCCCTTAGGCTTTGGGAGCCCCAGGCATTGTACGCCCCAGCCCTTAGGCTTTGGGAGCCCAAGGCCTTGGGCGCCCCAGCCCGTAGGCTCTGGGAGCACCAGGCCAGGGGCGCTCCAGCCCTTAGGCTTAGGGAGCCCCAGGCCTGGGGCGCACCAGCCCTCAGGCTTAGGGAGCCCATAGCCTGGGACGCCCCAGCCCTTCGGCTTAGGGCGCGCCAGGCCTAGGGCGCCCCAGCCCTTAGGCTTTGGGAGCCCCAGGCCTGGGGCGCCCCAGCACTTAGGCTTTGGGTGCCCCAGACCGGGGCGCCCCAGCCCTTAGGCTTTGGGAGCCCCAGGCCTGGGGCGCCCCAGCCCTTAGGCTTAGGGAGCCCAAGGGTTGCGACGCCCCTGCCCTTAGGCTTGGGAGCCCCAGGCCAGATGCGCCCCAGCCCTTAGGCTTAGGGAGCCCCAGGCTCTGGGCGCCACAGCACTTAGGCTTAGGGAGCCCATGGCCTGGGGCGTCCCAGCCACAGGCTTAGGGAACCCATGGCTTGGGACGCCTCAGCCCTTTGGCTTAGGGAGCTCCAGTCCTGGGGCGTCCCAGCCCTTAGGCTTTGGGAGCCCCAGGCATGGTACACCCCAGCCCTTAGGCTTTGGGTGCCCCAGACCGGGGCACCCCAGACCTTAGGCTTTGCGAGCCCCAGGCCTGGGGCGCCCCAGCCCTTAGGGTTAGGGAGCCCAAGAGTTGTGACGCGCCTGCCCTTAGGCTTGGGAGCCCCAGGCCAGATGCGCTCCAGCCCTTAGGCTTAGGGAGCCCCAGGCCTGGGGCGCACCAGCCCTCAGGCTTAGGGAGCCCATGGCCTGGGACGCCCCAGCCCTTCGGCTTAGGGCGCGCAAGGCCTAGGGCACCACAGCCCTTAGGCTTTGGGAGCCCCAGGCCTGGGGCGCCCCAGCACTTAGGCTTTGGGTGCCCCAGACCGGGGCGCCCCAGCCCTTAGGCTTTGGGAGCCCCAGGCCTGGGGCGCCCCAGCCCTTAGGCTTAGGGAGCCCAAGGGTTGCGACGCCCCTGCCCTCAGGCTTGGGAGCCCCAGGCCAGATGCGCCCCAGCCCTTAGGCTTAGGGAGCCCCAGGCTCTGGGCGCCACAGCACTTAGGCTTAGGGAGCCCATGGCCTGGGGCGTCCCAGCCACAGGCTTAGGGAACCCATGGCTTGGGACGCCTCAGCCCTTTGGTTTAGGGAACTCCAGTCCTGGGGCGTCCCAGCCTTTAGGCTTTGGGAGCCCCAGGCATGGTACACCCCAGCCCTTAGGCTTAGGGAGCCCCTGGCCTGGGGCGCCCCTGCCCTTCGGCTTAGGGCGCACCAGGCCTTGGACGCCCCAGCCCTTAGGCTTTGGGAGCCCCAGGCGTGGGGCGCCCCGCCCGTCGGCTTAGGGTGCCCCACATCTGGGGCACCCCAGCCCTTAAGCTTAGGGAGCCCTTGGCCTAGGGCGCCCGAGCCCTTAGGCTTTGATCGCCCAAGGCTTTGGGCGCCCCAACCCTTAGGGTTTGGGAGCCCCAGGCCTGGGGTGCTCCAGCCCTTAGGCTTAGGGAGCCCCAGGCCTGGTGCGCACCAGCCCTTAGGCTTAGGGAGCCCAAGCCTGGGACGCCCCAGCCCTTCGGCTTAGGGCGAGCCAGGCCTTGGGCGCCCCAGCCCTTAGGCTTAGGCTGCCCCAAGCCTGGGGCGCCCCAGCCCTTAGGCTTAGGGTGCCCCAAGCCTGGGGCGCCCCAGCCCTTAGGCTTTGGGAGCCCCAGGCCTGGGGCACTCCTGCCCTTAGGCTTAGGGAGCCCCAAGCCTGGGTCGCCACAGCCCTTAGGCTTTGGGAGCCCCAGACCTGGGGCGCCACAGCCCTTAGGCTTAGGGAGCCCAATGGTTGCGACGCACCTGCCCTTAGGATTTGGGAGCCCCAGGCCTGATGGGCCCCAGCCCTTTGGCTTAGGGAGCCCCAGGCCAGGGGGGACACAGCCCTTCGGAATAGGGAGCCCCAGGGCTGAGGCGTCCCAGCCCTTAGATTTAGGGAGCCCCAGGCAAGGGGCGCCCCAGCCGTTTGGCTTAGGGAGCCCATGGCCAGGGACGCCCCAGCCCTTTGGCTAGGGTGCGCCAGGCCTAGGGCGCCCCAGCCCTTAGGCTTAGGGAGCCCAAGGGTTGCGACTCCCCAGCCCTTCGGCTTAAGGAGCCCCAGGCCTGAAGCCCCCCAGCCCTTAGGCTTAGGGAGCCCCAGGCCTGGGGCGCTCCAGCCCTTAGGCTTAGGGAGCCCATGGCCTGGGACGCCCCAGCCCTTCGGCTTAGGGCGCACCAGGCCTAGGGCGCCCCAGCCCTCAGGCTTTGGGAGCCCCAGGCCTGGGTCGCCCCAGCTTTTAGGCTTTTGGAGCTCCATCCCTGGGGCACCCCAGCCCTTGGGCTTTGGGAGCCCCAGGCCTGGGTCACCCCAGCCCTTAGGCTTTGGGAGCCCAAGGCATTGTACGCCCCAGCCCTTAGGCTTTGGGAGCCCAAGGCCTTGGGAGCCCCAGCCCTTAGGCTCTGGGAGCACCAGGCCAGGGGCGCTCCAGCCCTTAGGCTTAGGGAGCCCCAGGCCTGGGGCGCACCAGCCCTTAGGCTTAGGGAGCCCATGGCCTGGGACGCCCCAGCCCTTCAGCTTAGGGCGCGCCAGGCCTAGGGCGCCCCAGCCCTTAGGCTTTGGGAGCCCAAGGCTCTGGGTGCCACAGCCCTTAGGCTTAGGGAGCCCATGGCCTGGGGTACCCCAGCCATAGGCTTAGGGAACCCATGGCTTGGGACGCCACAGCCCTTCGGCTAAGGGAGCCCCAGTCCTGGTGCGACCCAGCCCTTAGGCTTTGGAAGCCCCAGGCATGGTACGCCCCAGCCCTTAGGCTTTGGGAGCCCCTGGCCTGGGGCGCCCCAGCCCTTCGGCATAGGGAGCCCCTGGTATGGGGCATCCCAGCCTTAGGCTTTGGGAGCCACAGGCCTGGGGCGCCCCAGCCCTTAGGCTTTGGGAGCCGAAGGCCTGGGGAGCCCCAGCCCTTAGGCTTTGGGTGCCCCAGGCCTGGGGCGCTTCAGCCCTTAGGATTAGGGAGCCCCAGTGCTGAGGCGCACCAGCCCTTAGGCTAGGGGAGCCCATGGCCTGGGACGCCCCAGCCCTTAGACTTAGGGAGCCCCAGCCCTGAGGGGAACCAGCCCTTCGGGTTTGGGATCCCCAGGCATGGTACACCCCAGCCCTTAGGCTTAGGGAGCCCCTGGCCTGGCGCGCCCCAACCCTTAGGCTTTGGGAGCCCAAGGCCTGGAGAGCCCCAGCCCTTAGGCTTTGGGTGCCCCAGGCCTGGGGCGCTTCAGCCCTTAGGCTTAGGGAGCCCCAGTGCTGAGGCGCACCAGCCCTTAGGCTTAGGGAGCCCCAGGCCTGGGATGCCCCCGCCCATCGGCTTTGGGCGCGCCAGGCCTTGGGCGCCCCTGCCCATCGGCTTAGGGTGCGCCAGGCCTTGGGCGCCCCAGCCCTTAGGCTTAGGGTGCCCCACGTCTGGGGCGCCTCAGCCCTTAAGCTTAGGGAGCCCATGGCCTAGGGCGCCCAAGCCCTTAGGCTTTGGGAGCCCAAGGCTTTGGGCGCCCTAACCCTTAGATTTGGGAGCCCCAGGCCTGGGGCGCTCCAGCCCTTACGCTTAGGGAGCCCCAGGCCTGGGGCGCACCAGCCTTTAGGCTTAGGGAGCCCATGGCCTGGGACGCCCCAGCCCTTCGGCTTAGAGCCCGCCAGGCCTTGGGCGCCCCAGCCCTTAGGCTTTGGGAGCCCCAGGCCTGAGGCGCCCCAGCCCTTAGGCATAGGGTGCCCCAGGACTGGGGCACTCCAGCCCTTAGGCTTAGGAAGCCCGAGGACTGGTGCACCCCAGACCTTAAGCTTGGGGAGCCCCAGACCTGGGGCGCCCCAGCCCTTATGCTTAGGGAGCCCAAGGGCTGCGACGCCCCTGCCCTTAGGCTTTGGGAGCCCCAGGCCTGATGCGCCCCAGCCCTTAGGCTTAGGGAGCCCCAGGCCCTGGGCGCCACAGGCCTTAGGCTTAGGGAGCCCATGGCCTGGGACACCCCAGCCCTTCGCTTAGGGAGCCCCAGGCCTGGGGCGCCCCAGCTCTTAGGTTTAGGGAACCCATGGGTTGGGACGCCCCAGCCCTTCGGCTTGGGGAGCCCCAGTCCTGGGGGGCCCCAGCCCTTAAGATTTGGGAGCCACAGGCATGGTACGCCCCAGCCCTTAGGTTAGGGAGCCCCAGGCCATGGGCGCCCCAGCCCTTAGGCTTTGGGAGCCCCAGGCATGGTACGCCCCAGCCCTTAGGCTTAGGGAGCCCCCGGCCTGGGGCGCCACAGCCCTTCGGCTTAGGGAGTCCCTGGCCTGGGGCGCCCCAGCCCTTAGGCTTAGGGAGCCCATGGCCTGGGACGCCCCAGCCCTTCGGCAAGGGCGCACCAGGCCTAGGGCGCCCCAGCCCTTAGGTTTTGGGAGCCCCAGGCCTGGAGCGCTCCAGCCCTAAGGCTTAGGGAGCCCCAGGCCTGCGGCGCCCCAGCCATAAGGCTCTGGGAGCCCAAGGCTTGCGACTCCCCAGCCCGTCGGCTTAGGGAACCCCAGGCCTGAAGCCCCCCAGCCCTTAGGGTTAGGGAGCCCCAGGCCTGGGGCGCCACAGCCCTTAGGCTTTGGGCGCCCCAGGCCTACGTGGTCCCAGCCCTTCAGCTTAGCGAGCCCCAGTCCTGGGGCGCCCCAGCCCTTAGGCTTAGGGATCCCTGGCCTGGGGCGCCCCAGCCCTTAGGCTTAGGGAGCCCCAGGCATGGGGCGCCCCACCCCTTGGGCTTTGGGAGCTCCAGGCTTTGGGCGCCACATGCTTTAGGCTTTGGGAGCCCCAGGCCTGGGGCGCAGCAGCCCTTAGGCTTAGGGAGCCCATGGCCAGGGACGCCCCAGCCCTTAGGCTTAGGGAACCCCAGGCCTGGGACGCTCCAGCCCTTAGGCTTAGGGAACCCCAGGCCTGGGGCGCAGCAGCCCTTAGGCTTAGGGAACCCCAGGCCTGTGGCGCCCCAGCACTTAGGCTTTGGGAGCCGAAGGCCTGGGGAGCCCCAGCCCTTAGGCTTTGGGTGCCCCAGGCCTGGGGCGCTTCAGCCCTTAGGATTAGGGAGCCCCAGTGCTGAGGCGCACCAGCCCTTAGGCTTAGGGAGCCCCAGGCTCTGGGCGCCACAGCCCTTAGGCTTTGGGAGCCCGAGGCCTGTGGCCCCCCAGCCCTTCGGCTTTGGGAGCCCGAGGCCTGGGGCGCCCCAGCTCTTAGGCGTTGGGAGCCCCATGCATTGTACGCCCCAGCCCTTAGGCTTTGGGAGCCCGAGGCCTGGGGCACTCCAGCACTTCGGCTTAGGGAGCCCCTGGCATGGGGCGTCCCAGCCTTAGAATTGGGAGCCCCAGGCCGGGGCACTCCAGCCCTTAGGCTTAGGGAGCCCCAGGCCTGGGGCGACTCAGCCCTTTGGCTTTGCGAGCCCCAGGCCTGGGGCACACAGCCCTTAGGCTTAGGGTGCCCCAGACCGGGGCGCCCCAGCCCTTAGGCTTTGGGAGCCCCATGCCTGGGGATCCCCAACCCTTAACTTAGGGAGCCCAAGGGTTGCGACGCCCCTGCCCTTAGGCTTGGGAGCCTCAGGCCTGATGCGCCCCAGCCCTTAGGCTTAGGGAGCCCCAGGCTCTGGGCGCCACAGCCCTTAGGCTTAAGGAGCCCGTGGCCTGGGGCGCCCCAGCCACAGGCTTAGGGAACCCATGGCTTGGGACGCCCCAGCCCTTCGGCTTAGGGAGCCCCAGTCCTGGGGCGTCCCAGCCTTTAGGCTTTGAGAGCCCCAGGCATGGTACGCCCCAGCCCTTAGGCTTTGGGAGACCAAGGCCTTGGGCGCCCCAGCCCTTAGGTTTTGGGAGCCCCAGGCCTGGGGCGCTCCAGCCCTTAGGCTTAGGGAGCCCATGGCCTGGGGCGCTCCAGCCCTTAGGCTTAGGGAGCCCATGGCCTGGGACGCCCCAGCCCTTCGGCTTAGGGCGCGCCAGGTCTAGGGCGCCCCAGACCTTAGGCTTTGGGAGCCCCAGGCCTGGGTTGCCCCAGCCTTTAGGCTTTTGGAGCTCCATCCCTGGGGCACCCCAGCCCTTGGGCTTTGGGAGCCCCAGGCCTGGGGCGCCCCAGCCCTTAGGCTTAGGGAGCCCAAGGCTTGCGACTCCCAAGCCCTTCGGCTTAGGGAGCCCCAGGCCTGAAGCCCCCCAGTCCTTAGGCTAATGGAACCATAGGCCTGGGGAGCCACAGCCTTTAGGCTTGGGAGCCCGAGGCCTGTGGCCCCCCAGCCCTTCGGCTTTGGGAGCCCCAGGCCTGGGCGCCCCAGCTCTTAGGCGTTGGGAGCCCCAGGCATGGTACGCCCCAGCCCTTAGGCTTTGGGAGCCCAAGGCCTGGGGCACCCCAGCACTTCAGCTTTGGGAGCTTCTGGCCTGGGGCGCCACAGCCCTTAGGCTTAGGGAGCCCCAGGCCTTGGACGCCCCCACCCGTCGGCTTAGGGAGCCCCAGGCCTGGGACGCCCCAGCCCTTCGGCTTAGTGCGCGCCAGGCCTAGGCCGCCCTAGCCCTTAGGCTTTGGGATCCACAGGCATGGGGCGCGCAGCCCTTAGGCTTAGGGTGCCCCAGGTCTGGGGCGCCCCAGCCCTTAAGCTTAGGGAGCCCATGGCTAGGGAAGCCCCAGCCCTTAGGCTTTGGTAGCCCCAAGCCTGGGGTGCCCCTGCTCTTAGGCTTTGGGAGCCCAAGGCCTGGGGCGCTCCAGCCCTTAAGCTTTGGGAGCCCCAGGCCTGGGGCGCCACAGCCCTTAGGCTTAGGGAGCCCCAGGCCTGGGACGCCCCCGCCGGTCGGCTTAGGGCGCGCCAGGACTAGGGCGCCCAAGCCCTTAGGCTTTGGGAGCCCCAGGCCTGCGGCGCTCCAGCCCTTAGGCTTAGGGAGCCCCAGGCCTGGGGCGCACCAGCCCTTAGGATTAGGGAGCCCATGGCCTGGGACGCCCCAGCCCATCGGCTTAGGGTTCGCCAGGCCTTGGGCGCCCCAGCAATTAGGCTTTGGGAGCCCCAGGCCTGGGGCACCCCCGCCCGTCGGCTTAGGGTGCCCCACGTCTGGGGCACGCCAGCCCTTAAGCTTAGGGAGCCCATGGCCTAGGGCGCCCAAGCCCTTAGGCTTTGGGCGCCCAATGCTTTGGGCGCCCCAACCCTTAGGCTTTGGGAGTCCCAGGCCTGGGGTGCTCCAGCCCTTAAGCATAGGGAGCCCCAGGCCTGGTGGGCACCAGCCCTTAGGCTTAGGGAGCCCAAGACTGGGACGCCCCAGCCCTTCGGCTTAGGGCGCGCCAGGCCATGGGCGCCCCATCCCTTAGGCTTTGGGAGCCCCAGGCCTGGGGCGCCCCAGCCCTTAGGCTTAGGGTGCCCAAAGCCTGGGGCGCCACAGCCCTTAGGTTTAGGGTGCCCCAAACCTGGGGGGCCCCAGCCCTTAGGCTTTGGGAGCCCCAGGCCTGGGGCACTCCAGCCCTTAGGCTTAGGGAGCCCCAGGCCTTGGGCGCCACAGCCCTTAGGCTTTGGGAGCCCGAGGCCTGTGGCCCCCCAGCCCTTCGGCTTTGGGAACCCCAGGACTGGGGCGCCCCAGCTCTTAGGCGTTGGGAGCCCCAGGCATGGTACGCCGCAACCCTTAGGCTTTGGGAGCCCCAGGCCTGGGGCACCCCAGCACTTCGCCTTAGGGAGCCCCTGGCATGGGGCGTCCCAGCCTTAGAATTGGGAGCCCCAGGCCTGGGGCACTCCAGCCCTTAGGCTTAGGGAGCCCCTGCCTGGGGCGACCCAGCCCTTTGGCTTTGGGAGCCCCAGGGCTGGGGCACCCCAGCCCTTAGCTTAGGGAGCCCAAGGGTTGCGACGACCCTGCCCTTAGGCTTGGGAGCCCAAGGCCTGATGCGCCCCAGTCCTTAGGCTTAGGGAGCCCCAGGCTCTGGGCGCCACAGCCCTTAGGCTTAGGGAGCCCATGGCCTGGGGCGCCCCAGCCACAGGCTTAGGGAACCCATGGATTGGGACGCCCCAGCCCTTCGGCTTAGGGAGCCCCAGTCCTGGGGCGTCCCAGCCCTTAGGCTTTGGGAGCCCCAGGCATGGTACGCCCCAGCCCTTAGGCTTTGGGAGACCAAGGCCTTGGGGGCCCCAGAACTTAGGTTTTGGGAGCTCCAGGCCTGGGGCGCTCCAGCCCTTAGGCTTAGGGAGCCCCAGGCCTGGGGCGCTCCAGCCCTTAGGCTTAGGGAGCCCATGGCCTGGGACGCCCCAGCCCTTCGGCTTAGGGCGCGCCAGGCCTAGGGCGCCCCAGACCTTAGGCTTTGGGAGCCCCAGGCCTGGGTTGCCCCAGCCTTTAGGTTTTTTGGAGCTCCATCCCTGGGGCACCCCAGCCCTTGTGCTTTGGGAGCCCCAGGTCTGGGGCACCCCAGCCCTTAGGCTTTGGGAGCCCCAGGCATTGTACGCCCCAGCCCTTAGGCTTTGGGAGCCCCAGGCCAGGTGCGCTCCAGCCCTTAGGCTTAGGGAGCCCCAGGCCTGGGGCGCACCATCCCTTATGCTTAGGGAGCCCATGGCCTGGGACGCCCCAGCCCTTCGGCTTAGGGCGCGCCAGGCCTAGGGCGCCCCAGCCCTTAGGCTTTGGGAGCCCCAGGCCTGGGGCGCCACCGCCCGTCGGCTTAGGGTGCCCCACGTCTGGGGCACCCCAGCCCTTAAGCTTAGGGAGCCCATGGCCTAGGGCGCCCAAGCCCTTAGGCTTTGGGCGCCCAAGGCTTTGGGCGCCCCAACCCTTAGGCTTTGGGAGCCCCAGGCCTGGGGTGCTCCAGCCCTTAGGCTTAGGGAGCCCCAGGCCTGGTGCGCACCAGCACTTCGGCTTAGGGAGCTCAAGACTGGGACGCCCCAGCCCTTCGGCTTAGGGCGCGCCAGGCCATGGGCGCCCCATTCCTTAGGCTTTGGGAACCCCAGGCCTTGGGCACTCCAGCCCTTAGGCTTAGGGAGCCCCTGGCCTGGGGCGCCACAGCCCTTAGGCTTTGGGAACCCGAGGCCTGTGGCCACCCAGCCCTTCGGCTTTGGGAGCCCCAGGCCTGGGGCGCCCCAGCTATTAGGCGTTGGGAGCCCCAGGCATGGTACTCCCCAGCCCTTAGGCTTTGGGAGCCCCAGGCCTGGGGCACCCTTGCACTTCGGCTTAGGGAGCCCCTGGCATGGGTCGTCCCAGCCTTAGAATTGGGAGCCCCAGGGCTGGGGCACTCCAGCCCTTAGGCTTAGGGAGCCCCAGGCCTGGGGCGACCCAGCCCTATGGCTTTGGGAGCCCCAGGCCTGGGGCACCCCAGCCCTTAAGCTTAGGGAGCCCAAGGGTTGCGACGCCCCTGCCCTTAGGCTTGGGAGCCCCAGGCCTGATGCGCCCCAGCCCTTAGGCTTAGGGAGCCCCAGGCTCTGGGCGCCACAGCCCTTAGGCTTAGGGAGCCCATGGCCTGGGGCGCCCCAGCCACAGGCTTAGGGAACCCATGGCTTGGGACGCCCCAGGCCTTCGGCTTAAGGAGCCCCAGTACTGGGGCGTCCCAGCCCTTAGGCTTTGGGAGCCCCAGGCATGGTACGCCCCAGCCCTTAGGCTTTGGGAGCCCCAGGCCTGGGGCGCCCCAGCCCTTAGGCTTCTGGAGCCCCAGGCCTGAAGCCCTCCAGTCCTTAGGCTAAGGGAGCCCCAGGCCTGGGGCGCCACAGCCTTTAGGCTTGGGAGCCCGAGGCCTGTGGCCCCCAGCCCTTCGGCTTTGGGAGCCCCAGGCATGGTACGCCCCAGCCCTTAGGCTTTGGGAGCCCCAGGCCTGGGGCACCCCAGCACTTCGGCTTTGGGAGCTTCTGGCCTGGGGCGCCACAGCCCTTAGGCTTAGGGAGCCCCAGGCCTGGGACGCACCCGCCCGTCGGCTTAGGGAGCCCCAGGCCTGGGACGCCCCAGCCCTTCGGCTTAGTGCGCGCCAGCCCTAGGCCGCCCTAGCCCTTAGGCTTTGGGATCCACAGGCATGGGGCGCGCAGCCCTTAGGCTTAGGGTGCCCCAGGTCTGGGGCGCCCCAGCCCTTAAGCTTAGGGAGCCCAAGGCCAGGGACGCCCCAGCCCTTAGGCTTTGGTAGCCCCAAGCCTGGGGTGCCCCTGCCCTTAGGCTTTGGGAGCCCAAGGCCTGGGGCGCTCCAGCCCTTAGGCTTAGGGAGCCCCAGGCCTGGGGCGCACCAGCCCTTAGGCTTAGGGAGCCCATGGCTTGGGACGCCCCAGCCCTTCGGCTTAGGGAGCCCATGGCTTGGGACGCCCCAGCCCTTCGGCTTAGGGCGCGCCAGGCCTTGGTCGCCCCAGCCCTTAGGCTTTGGGAGCCCCAGGCCTGGGGCGCCCCCGCCCGTCGGCTTAGGGTGCCCCACATCTGGGGCACCCCAGCCCTTAAGCTTAGGGAGCCCATGGCCTAGGGCGCCCAAGCCCTTCGGCTTAGGGCACGCCAGGCCATGGGCGCCCCATCCCTTAGGCTTTGGGAGCTCCAGGCCTGGGGCGCCCCAGCCCTTAGGCTTAGGGTGCCCCAAGCCTGGGGCGCCCCAGCCCTTAGGCTTAAGGTGCCCCAGGCCTGGGGCGCCACAGCCCTTCGGCTTTGGGAGCCCCAGACCTGGGGCGCCACAGCCCTTAGGCTTAGGGGCCCCAAGGGCTGCGACGCCCCTGCCCTTTGGATTTGGGAGCCCCAGGCCTGATGAGCCCCAGCCCTTAGGCTTAGGTGGCCCCAGGCCAGGGGGGACACAGCCTTTCGGAATAGGGAGCCCCAGGGCTGGGGCGTCCCAGCCCTTAGATTTAGGGAGCCCCAGGCAAGTGGCGCCCCAGCCTTTTGGCTTAGGGAGCCCATGGCCTGGGACGCCCCAGCCCTTTGGCTAGGGCGCGCCAGGCCTAGGGCGCCCCAGCCCTTCGGCTTAGGGAGCCCCAGGCCTGGGGCGCCCCAGCCCTTAGGCTTAGGGAGTCCAAGGCTTGCGACTCCCCAGCCCTTCGCCTTAGGGAGCCCCAGGCCTGAAGCCCCCCAGTCCTTAGGCTTAGGGAGCCCCAGGCCTGGGGTGCCCCAGCTCTTTGGCGTTGGGAGCCCCAGGCATGGTACGCCCCAGCCCTTAGGCTTTGGGAGCCCCAGGCCTGGGGCACCCCAGCACTTCGGCTTAGGGAGCCCCTGGCATGGAGCGTCCCAGCCTTAGAATTGGGATCCCCAGGCCTGGGGCACTCCTGCCCTTAGGTTTAGGGAGCCCCAGGCCTGGGGCGACCCAGCACTTTGGCTTTGGGAGCCCCAGGCCAGGGGCGCCCCAGCCCTTAGGCTTACGGTGCCCCAGACCGGGGCCCCCCAGCCCTAAGGCTTTGGGAGCCCCAGGCCTGGGGCGCCCCAACCCTTAGGCTTAGGGAGCCCAAGGGTTGCGACGCCCCTGCCCTTAGGCTTTGGAGCCCCAGGCCTGATGCGCCCCAGCCCTTAGGCTTAGGGAGCCCCAGGCTCTGGGCGCCACAGCCCTTAGGCTTAGGGAGCCCCAGGCCTTGGGCGTCCCAGCCCTTAGGCTTTGGGAGCCCAAGGCATGGTACGCCCCAGCCCTTAGGCTTAGGCAGCCCCTGGCCTGGGGCGCACCTGCCCTTAGGCTTTGGGAGCCCCAGGCCTGGGGAGCCGCAGCACTTAGGCTTTGGGAGCCCTTGGCCTGGCGCGCCCCAGCCCTTCGGCTTAGGGAGCCCCTGGTATGGGGCATCCCAGCCTTAGGTTTTGGGAGCCACAGGCCTGGGTCGCCCCAGCCTATAGGCTTTTGGAGCTCCATCCCTGGGGCACCCCAGCCCTTGGGCTTTGGGAGCCCCAGGCCTGGGGCACCCAAGCCCTTAGGCTTTGGGGGCCCCAGGCATTGTACGCCCCAGCCCTTAGGCTTTGGGAGCCCAAGGCCTTGGGCGCCCCAGCCCTTAGGCTCTGGGAGCACCAGGCCAGGGGCGCTCCAGCCCTTAGGCTTAGGGAGCCCCAGGCCTGGGGCGCACCAGCCCTCAGGCTTAGGGAGCCCATGGCCTGGGACGCCCCAGCCCTTCGGCTTAGTGCGCGCCAGGCCTAGGGCGCCCCAGCCCTTAGGCTTTGGGAGCCCCAGGCCTGGGGCGCCCCAGCCCTTAGGCTTTGGGTGCCCCAGACCGGGGCGCCCCAGCCCTTAGGCTTTGGGAGCCCCAGGCCTGGGGCGCCCCAGCCCTTAGGCTTAGGGAGCCCAAGGGTTGCGACGCCCCTGCCTTTAGGCTTGGGAGCCCCAGGCCAGATGCGCCCCAGCCCTTAGGCTTAGGGATCCCCAGGCTCTGGGCGCCACAGCCCTTAGGCTTAGGGAGCCCATGGCCTGGGGCGCCCCAGCCATAGGCTTAGGGAACCCATGGCTTGGGACGCCACAGCCCTTCGGCTAAGGGAGCCCCAGTCCTGGGGCGTCCCAGCCCTTAGGCTTTGGGAACCCCAGGCATGGTACGCCCCAGTCCTTAGGTTTAGGGAGTCCCTGGCCTTGGGTGCCCCTGCCCTTAGGCTTTGGGAACCCCAGGCCTGGGGCGCCCCAGCACTTAGGCTTTGGGAGCCCCTGGCCTGGGGCACCCCAGCCCTTCGGCATAGGGAGCCCCTGGTATGGGGCATCCCAGCCTTAGGCTTTGGGAGCCACAGGCCTGGGGCGCCCCAGCCCTTAGGCTTTGGGAGCCGAAGGCCTGGGGAGCCCCAGCCCTTAGGCTTTGGGTGCCCCAGGCCTGGGGCGATTCAGCCCTTAGGCTTAGGGAGCCCCAGGCCTGGGGCGCCCCAGCTCTTAGGCGTTGGGAGCCCCAGGCATGGTACGCCCCATCCCTTAGGCTTTGGGAGCCCCAGGCCTGGGGCACCCCAGCACTTCGGCTTAGGGAGCCCCTGGCATGGGGCGTCCCAGGCATAGAATTGGGAGCCCCAGGCCTGGTTCACTCCAGCCCTTAGGCTTAGGGAGCCCCAGGCCTGGGTCGACCCAGCCCTTTGGCTTTGGGAGCCCCAGGCCTGGGGCGACCCAGCCCTTTGGCTTAGGGAGCCCCAAGCCTGGGGCGCCCCAACCCTTAGGCTTAGGGAGCCCAAGGGTTGCGACGCCCCTGCCCTTAGGCTTGGGAGCCCCAGGCCTGATGCGCCCCAGCCCTTAGCCTTAGGGAGGCCCAGGCTCTGGGCGCCACAGCCCTTAGGCTTAGGGAGCCCATGGCCTGGGGCGCCCCAGCCACAGGCTTAGGGAACCCATGGCTTGGGACGCCTCAGCCCTTCGGCTTAGGGAGCTCCAGTCCTGGGGCGTCCCAGCCCTTAGGCTTAGGGCGCGCCAGGCCTAGGGCGCCCCAGCCCTTAGGCTTAGGGTGCCCCAAGCCTGGGGCGCCCCAGCCCTTAGGCTTTGGGAGCCCCAGGCCTGGGGCACTCCAGCCCTTAGGCTTTGGGAGCCCCAGGCCTGGAGCGCCACAGCCCTTAGGCTTAGGGAGCCCAAGGGCTGCGACGCCCCTGCCCTTAGGATTTGGGAGCCCCAGGGCTGATGGGCCCCAGCCCTTAGGCTTAGGGAGCCCCAGGCCTGATGCGCCCCAGCCCTTAGGCTTAGGGAGCCCCAGGCTCTGGGCGCCACAGCCCTTAGGCTTAGGGAGCCCCAGTCCTTGGGCGTCCCAGCCCTTAGGCTTTGGGAGCCCAAGGCATGGTACGCCCCAGCCCTTAGGCTTAGGCAGCCCCTGGCCTGGGGCGCACCTGCCCTTAGGCTTTGTGAGCCCCAGGCCTGGGGAGCCCCAGCACTTAGGCTTTGGGAGCCCTTGGCCTGGCGCGCCCCAGCCCTTCGGCTTAGGGAGCCCCTGGCATGGGGCGTCCCAGCCTTAGGCTTTGGGAGCCACAGGCCTGGGTCGCCCCAGCCCTTAGGCTTTGGGAGCCCAAGGCTTGGGGCGCCCCAGCCCTTAGGCTTTGGGTGCCCCAGGCCTGGGGCGCTCCAGCCCTTAGGCTTAGGGTGCCCCAGTGTTGGGGCGCACCAGCCCTTAGGCTAGGGGAGCCCATGGCCTGGGACGCCCCAGCCCTTAGACTTAGGGAGCCACAGGCCTGGGGGGACCCAGCCCTTCGGGTTTGGGAGCCCCAGGCATGGTACACCCAAGCCCTTAGGCTTAGGGAGCCCCAGGCCTGGGGCGCCACAGCCTTTAGGCTTAGGGAGCCCATGGCCTGGGGCGCCCCAGCCACAGGCTTAGGGAACCCATGGCTTGGGACGCCCCAGCCCTTCGGCTTAGGGAACCCCAGTCCTGGGGCGTCCCATCCCTTAGGCTTTGGGAGCCTCAGGCATGGTACGCCCCAGCCCTTAGACTTTGGGAGACCAAGGCCTTGGGCGCCCCAGCCCTTAGGTTGTGGGAGCCCCAGGCCTGGGGCGCTCCAGCCCTTAGGCTTAGGGAGCCCCAGGCCTGGGGCGCTCCAGCCCTTAGGCTTAGGGAGCCCATGGCCTGGGACGCCCCAGCTCTTCTGCTTAGGGCGCGCCAGGCCTAGGACGCCCCAGCCCTTAGGCTTTGGGAGCCCCAGGCCTGGGGCGCCCCAGCCCTTAGGCTTTGGGTGCCCCACACCGGGGCGCCCCAGCCCTTAGGCTTTGGGAGCCCCAGGCCTGGGGCGCCCCAGCCCTTAGGCTTAGGGAGCCCCAGGCCAGGGGGGACACAGCCCTTCTGCATAGGGAGCCCCAGGCCTGGGGCGCCCCAGCCCTTAGGCTTAGGGAGCCCAAGGCTTGCGACTCCCCAACCCTTCGGCTTATGGAGCCCCAGGCCTGAAGCCCCCCAGTCCTTAGGCTAAGGGAGCCCCAGGCCTGGGGCGCCACAGCCTTTAGTCTTTGGAGCCCGAGGCCTGTGGCCCCCCAGCCCTTCGGCTTTGGGAGCCCCATGTCTGGGCGCCCCAGCTCTTAGGCATTGCGAGCCCCAGGCATGGTACGCCCCAGCCCTTAGGCTTTGGGAGCCCCAGTCCTGGGGCACCCCAGCACTTCGTATTTGGGAGCTTCTGGCCTGGGGCGCCACAGCCCTTAGGCTTAGGGAGCCCTAGGCCTGGGACGCCCCCGCCCGTCGGCTTAGGGAGCCCCGGCCTGGGACGCCCCAGCCCTTCGGCTTAGTGCGCGCCACGCCTAGGTCGCCCTAGCCCTTCGGCTTTGGGATCCACAGGCATGGGTCGCGCAGCCCTTAGGCTTAGGGTGCCCCAGGTCTGGGGCGCCCCAGCCCTTAAGCTTAGGGAGCCCATGGCCAGGGACGCCCCAGCCCTTAGGCTTTGTTAGCCCCAAGCCTGGGGTGCCCCTGCCCTTAGGCTTTGGGAGGCCAAGGTCTGGGGCGCTCCAGGCCTTAGGCTTAGGGAGCCCCAGGCCTGGGACGCCCCCGCCCGTCGGCTTAGGGCGCGCCAGGACTAGGGCGTCCAAGCCCTTAGGCTTTGGAGCCCCAGGCCTGGGGCGGTCCAGCCCTTAGGCTTAGGGAGCCCCAGGCCTGGGACGCCCCCGCCCATCGGCTTAGGACGTGCCAGGCCTAGGGCGCCCAAGCCCTTAGGCTTTGGGAGCCCCAGGCCTGGGGCGCTCCAGCCCCTAGGCTTAGGGAGCCCCAGGCCTGGCGCGCACCAGCCCTTAGGCTTAGGGAGCCCATGGCCTGGGTAGCCCCAGCCCTTCGGCTTAGGGCGCGCCAAGCCTTGGGCGCCCCAGCCCTTAGGCTTTGGGAGCCCCAGGCCTGGGGCGCCCCCGCCCGTAGGCTTCGGGTGCCCCACGTCTGGGGCACCCCAGCCCTTAAGCTTAGGGAGCCCATGGCCTAGGGCGCCCAAGCCCTTAGGCTTTTGGCGCCCAAGACTTTGGGCGCCCCAACCCTTAGGCTTTGGGAGCCCCAGGCCTGGGGTGCTCCAGCCCTTAGGCTTAGGGAGCCCCAGGCCTGGTGCGCAGCAGCCCTTAGGCTTAGGGAGCCCAAGACTGGGACGCCCCAGCCCTTCGGCTTAGGGCGCGCCAGGCCATGGGCGCCCCATCCCTTAGGCTTTGGGAGCCCCAGGCCTGGGGCGCCCCCACCCGTCGGCTTAGGGTGCCCCACGTCTGGGGCACCCCAGCCCTTAAGCTTAGGGAGCCCTTGTTCTAGGGCGCCCGAGCCCTTAGGCTTTGATCGCCCAAGGCTTTGGGCGCCCCAACCCTTAGGCTTTGGGAGCTCCAGGCCTGGGGTGCTCCAGCCCATAGGCTTAGGGTGCCCCAAGCCTGGGGCGCCCCAGCCCTTAGTCTTAGGGTGCCCCAAGCCTGGGGCGCCCCAGCCCTTAGGCTTTGGGAGCCCCAGACCTGGGGCACTCCAGCCCTAAGGCTTAAGGAGCCCCAGGCCTGGGTTGCCACAGCCCTTAGGCTTTGGGAGCCCCAGACCTGGGGCGCCACAGCCCTTAGGCTTAGGGAGCCCAAGGGCTGAGACGCCCCTGCCCTTAGGATTTGGGAGCCCCAGGCCTGATGCGCCCCAGCCCTTTGGCTTAGGGCGCGCCAGGCCTAGGGCTGCCCAACCCTTAGGCTTAGGGAGCGCCAGGCCTGGGTCGCCCCAGCCCTTAAGCTTAGGGAGCCCATGGCCTGGGACGCCCCAGCCCTTCGGTTTAGGGCGCGCCAGGCCTAGGGCGCCCCAGCCTTTAGGCTTTTGGAGCTCCATCCCTTGGGCACCCCAGCCCTTGGGCTTTGGGAGCCCCAGGCCTGGGGCACCTCAGCCCTTAAGTTTGGGAGCCCCAGGCATTGTACGCCCCAGCCCTTAGGCTTTGGGAGCCCATGGCCTTGGGTTGCCCCAGCCCTTAGGCTCTGGGAGCCCCAGGCCAGGGGCGCTCCAGCCCTTAGGCTTAGGGAGCCCCAGGCCTGGGGCGCACCAGCCCTTAGGCTTTGGGAGCCCATGGCCTGGGACGCCCCAGCCCTTCGGCTTAGGGCGCGCCAGGCCTAGGGCGCCCCAGCCATTAGGCTTAGGGTGCCCCAAGCCTGGGGCGCCCCAGCCCTTAGGCTTTGGGAGCCCCAGGCCTGGGGCGCCCAAGCCCTTAGGCTTAGGGAGCCCAAGCCTGGGACGCCCCAGCCCTTCGGCTTTGGGCGCGCCAGGCCTAGGGCGCCCAAGCCCTTAGGCTTTGGGAGCCCCAGGCCTGGGGCGCTCCAGCCCTTAGGCTTAGGGAGCCCATGGCCTGGGACGCCCCAGCCCTTCGGCTTAGGGCGCGCCAGGCATAGGGCGCCCCAGCCCTTAGGCTTTGGGAGCCCCAGGCCTTGGGCGCCCCAGCCCTTAGGCTTTGGGAGCCCCAGGCCTGGGGCGCCCGCACCCGTCGGCTTAGGGTGCCCCACGTCTGGGGCACCCCAGCCCTTAAGCTTAGGGAGCCCTTGTCCTAGGGCGCCTGAGCCCTTAGGCTTTGATCGCCCATGGCTTTGGGCGCCCCAACCCTTAGGCTTTGGGAGCCCCAGGCCTGGGGTGCTCCAGCCCATAGGCTTAGGGAGCCCCAGGCCTGGTGCGCACCAGCCCTTAGGCTTAGGGAGCCCAAGCCTGGGAGGCCCCAGCCCTTCGGCTTAGGGCGCGCCAGGCCTTGGGTGCCCCATCCCTTAGGCTTTGGGAGCCCCAGGCCTGGGGCGCCCCAGCCCTTAGGCTTAGGGTGCCCCAAGCCTGGGGTGCATCAGCCCTTAGTCTTAGGGTGCCCCAAGCCTGGGGCGCCCCAGCCCTTAGGCTTTGGGAGCCCCAGGCCTGGGGCACTCCAGCCCTTAGGCTTAAGGAGCCCCAGGCCTGGGTTGCCACAGCCCTTAGGCTTTGGGAGCCCCAGACCTGGGGCGCCACAGCCCTTAGGCTTAGGGAGCCCAAGGGCTGCGACGCCCCTGCCCTTAGGATTTGGGAGCCCCAGGCCTGATGGGCCCCAGCCCTTTGGCTTAGGGAGCCCCAGGCCAGGGGGGACACAGCCCTTCGGAATAGGGAGCCCCAGTGCTGGGGAGTCCCAGCCCTTAGATTTAGGGAGCCCCAGGCAAGGGGCGCCCCAGGCTTTTGGCTATTGATCCCATGGCCTGGGACGCCCCAGCCCTTTGGCTAGGGCGCGCCAGGCCTAGGGCACCCCAGGCCTTCGGCTTAGGGACCCCCAGGCCTGGGGCGCCCCAGCCCTTAAGCTTAGGGAGCCCAAGGCTTGCGACTCCCCAGCCCTTCGGCTTAGGGAGCCCCAGGCCTGAAGCCCCCCAGCCCTTAGGCTTAGGGATCCCCAGGCCTGGGGTGCTCCAACCCTTAGGCTTAGGGAGCCCATGGCCTGGGACGCCCCAGCCCTTCGGCTTAGGGCGCGCCAGGCCTAGGGCGCCCCAGCCCTTAGGCTTTGGGAGCCCCAGGCCTGGGTCGCCCCAGCCCTTAGGCTTTGGGAGCCCCAGGCCTTCGGCGCCCCAGCCCTTAGGCTTTGGGGGCCCCAGGCCTGGGTCGACCCAGCCCTTTGGCTTTGGGAGCCCCAGGCCTGGGGCGACCCAGCCCTTTGGCTTAGGGAGCCCCAGGCCTGGGGCGCCCCAACCCTTAGGCTTAGGGAGCCCAAGGGTTGCGACGCCCCTGCCCTTAGGCTTGGGAGCCCCAGGCCTGATGCGCCCCAGCCCTTAGCCTTAGGGAGGCCCAGGCTCTGGGTACCACAGCCCTTAGGCTTAGGGAGCCCATGGCCTGGGGCGCCCCAGCCACAGGCTTAGGGAACCCATGGCTTGGGACGCCTCAGCCCTTCGGCTTAGGGAGCTCCAGTCCTGGGGTGTCCCAGCCCTTAGGCTTTGGGAGCCCATGGCCTGGGACGCCCCAGCCCTTCGGCTTAGGGCGCGCCAGGCCTAGGGCGCCCCAGCCCTTAGGCTTAGGGTGCCCCAAGCCTGGGGCGCCCCAGCCCTTAGGCTTTTGGAGCCCCAGGCCTGGGGCACTCCAGCCCTTAGGCTTAGGGAGCCCCAGGCCTGGAGCGCCACAGCCCTTATGCTTAGGGAGCCCAAGGGCTGCGACGCTCCTGCCCTTAGGATTTGGGAGCCCCAGGGCTGATGGGCCCCAGCCCTTAGGCTTAGGGAGCCCCAAGCCAGGGGGGACAAAGCCCTTCGGAATAGGGAGCCCCAGGGCTGGGGCGTCCCAGCCCTTAGATTTAGGGAGCCCCAGGCAAGGGGCGCCCCAGCCTTTTGGCTTAGGGAGCCCATGGCCTGGGACGCCCCAGCCCTTTGGCTAGGGCGCGCAGGCCTAGGGCGCCCCAGCCTTCGGCTTAGGGAGCCCCAGGCCTGGGGCGCCCCAGCCCTTAGGCTTAGGGAGCCCCAGGCCTGGGGCGCTCCAGCCCTTAGGCTTAGGGAGCCCATGGCCTGGGAGGCCCCAGCCGTTCGGCTTAGGTCGCGCCAGGCCTAGGGCGCCCCAGCCCTTAGGCTTTGGGAGCCCCAGGCCTGGGTCGCCCCAGCCTATAGGCTTTTGGAGCTCCATCCCTGGGGCACCCCAGCCCTTGGGCTTTGGGAGCCCCAGGCCTGGGGCACCCAAGCCCTTAGGCTTTGGGGGCCCCAGGCATTGTACGCCCCAGCCCTTAGGCTTTGGGAGCCCAAGGCCTTGGGCGCCCCAGCCCTTAGGCTCTGGGAGCACCAGGCCAGGGGCGCTCCAGCCCTTAGGCTTAGGGAGCCCCAGGCCTGGGGCGCACCAGCCCTCAGGCTTAGGGAGCCCATGGCCTGGGACGCCCCAGCCCTTCGGCTTAGTGCGCGCCAGGCCTAGGGCGCCCCAGCCCTTAGGCTTTGGGAGCCCCAGGCCGGGGGCGCCCCAGCCCTTAGGTTTTGGGTGCCCCAGACCGGGGCGCCCCAGCCCTTAGGCTTTGGGAGCCCCAGGCCTGGGGCGCCCCAGCCCTTAGGCTTAGGGAGCCCAAGGGTTGCGACGCCCCTGCCTTTAGGCTTGGGAGCCCCAGGCCAGATGCGCCCCAGCCCTTAGGCTTAGGGATCCCCAGGCTCTGGGCGCCACAGCCCTTAGGCTTAGGGAGCCCATGGCCTGGGGCGCCCCAGCCATAGGCTTAGGGAACCCATGGCTTGGGACGCCACAGCCCTTCGGCTAAGGGAGCCCCAGTCCTGGGGCGTCCCAGCCCTTAGGCTTTGGGAACCCCAGGCATGGTACGCCCCAGTCCTTAGGCTTAGGGAGTCCCTGGCCTTGGGTGCCCCTGCCCTTAGGCTTTGGGAACCCCAGGCCTGGGGCGCCCCAGCACTTAGGCTTTGGGAGCCCCTGGCCTGGGGCACCCCAGCCCTTCGGCATAGGGAGCCCCTGGTATGGGGCATCCCAGCCTTAGGCTTTGGGAGCCACAGGCCTGGGGCGCCCCAGCCCTTAGGCTTTGGGAGCCGAAGGCCTGGGGAGCCCCAGCCCTTAGGCTTTGGGTGCCCCAGGCCTGGGGCGATTCAGCCCTTAGGCTTAGGGAGCCCCAGGCCTGGGGCGCCCCATCTCTTAGGCGTTGGGAGCCCCAGGCATGGTACGCCCCATCCCTTAGGCTTTGGGAGCCCCAGGCCTGGGGCACCCCAGCACTTCGGCTTAGGGAGCCCCTGGCATGGGGCGTCCCAGCCATAGAATTGGGAGCCCCAGGCCTGGTTCACTCCAGCCCTTAGGCTTAGGGAGCCCCAGGCCTGGGTCGACCCAGCCCTTTGGCTTTGGGAGCCCCAGGCCTGGGGCACCTCAGCCCTTTGGCTTAGGGAGCCCCAGGCCTGGGGCGCCCCAACCCTTAGGCTTAGGGAGCCCAAGGGTTGCGACGCCCCTGCCCTTAGGCTTGGGAGCCCCAGGCCTGATGCGCCCCAGCCCTTAGCCTTAGGGAGGCCCAGGCTCTGGGCGCCACAGCCCTTAGGCTTAGGGAGCCCATGGCCTGGGGCGCCCCAGCCACAGGCTTAGGGAACCCATGGCTTGGGACGCCTCAGCCCTTCGGCTTAGGGAGCTCCAGTCCTGGGGCGTCCCAGCCCTTAGGCTTTGGGAGCCCATGGCCTGGGACGCCCCAGCCCTTCGGCTTAGGGCGCGCCAGGCCTAGGGCGCCCCAGCCCTTAGGCTTAGGGTGCCCCAAGCCTGGGGCGCCCCAGCCCTTAGGCTTTGGCAGCCCCAGGCCTGGGGCACTCCAGCCCTTAGGCTTAGGGAGCCCCAGGCCTGGAGCGCCACAGCCCTTAGGCTTAGGGAGCCCAAGGGCTGCGACGCCCCTGCCCTTAGGATTTGGGAGCCCCAGGGCTGATGGGCCCCAGCCCTTAGGCTTAGGGAGCCCCAGGCCTGATGCGCCCCAGCCCTTAGGCTTAGGGAGCCCCAGGCTCTGGGCGCCACAGCCCTTAGGCTTAGGGAGCCCCAGGCCTTGGGCGTCCCAGCCCTTAGGCTTTGGGAGCCCAAGGCATGGTACGCCCCAGCCCTTAGGCTTAGGCAGCCCCTGGCCTGGGGCGCACCTGCCCTTAGGCTTTGTGAGCCCCAGGCCTGGGGAGCCCCAGCACTTAGGCTTTGGGAGCCCTTGGCCTGGCGCGCCCCAGCCCTTCGGCTTAGGGAGCCCCTGGCATGGGGCGTCCCAGCCTTAGGCTTTGGGAGCCACAGGCCTGGGTCGCCCCAGCCCTTAGGCTTTGGGAGCCCAAGGCTTGGGGCGCCCCAGCCCTTAGGCTTTGGGTGCCCCAGGCCTGGGGCGCTCCAGCCCTTAGGCTTAGGGTGCCCCAGTGTTGGGGCGCACCAGCCCTTAGGCTAGGGGAGCCCATGGCCTGGGACGCCCCAGCCCTTAGACTTAGGGAGCCACAGGCCTGGGGGGACCCAGCCCTTCGGGTTTGGGAGCCCCAGGCATGGTACACCCAAGCCCTTAGGCTTAGGGAGCCCCAGGCCTGGGGCGCCACAGCCTTTAGGCTTAGGGAGCCCATGGCCTGGGGCGCCCCAGCCACAGGCTTAGGGAACCCATGGCTTGGGACGCCCCAGCCCTTCGGCTTAGGGAACCCCAGTCCTGGGGCGTCCCATCCCTTAGGCTTTGGGAGCCTCAGGCATGGTACGCCCCAGCCCTTAGACTTTGGGAGACCAAGGCCTTGGGCGCCCCAGCCCTTAGGTTGTGGGAGCCCCAGGCCTGGGGCGCTCCAGCCCTTAGGCTTAGGGAGCCCCAGGCCTGGGGCGCTCCAGCCCTTAGGCTTAGGGAGCCCATGGCCTGGGACGCCCCAGCTCTTCTGCTTAGGGCGCGCCAGGCCTAGGACGCCCCAGCCCTTAGGCTTTGGGAGCCCCAGGCCTGGGGCGCCCCAGCCCTTAGGCTTTGGGTGCCCCACACCGGGGCGCCCCAGCCCTTAGGCTTTGGGAGCCCCAGGCCTGGGGCGCCCCAGCCCTTAGGCTTAGGGAGCCCCAGGCCAGGGGGGACACAGCCCTTCTGCATAGGGAGCCCCAGGCCTGGGGCGCCCCAGCCCTTAGGCTTAGGGAGCCCAAGGCTTGCGACTCCCCAGCCCTTCGGCTTATGGAGCCCCAGGCCTGAAGCCCCCCAGTCCTTAGGCTAAGGGAGCCCCAGGCCTGGGGCGCCACAGCCTTTAGTCTTGGGAGCCCGAGGCCTGTGGCCCCCCAGCCCTTCGGCTTTGGGAGCCCCATGTCTGGGCGCCCCAGCTCTTAGGCATTGCGAGCCCCAGGCATGGTACGCCCCAGCCCTTAGGCTTTGGGAGCCCCAGGCCTGGGGCACCCCAGCACTTCGTATTTGGGAGCTTCTGGCCTGGGGCGCCACAGCCCTTAGGCTTAGGGAGCCCTAGGCCTGGGACGCCCCCGCCCGTCGGCTTAGGGAGCCCCGGCCTGGGACGCCCCAGCCCTTCGGCTTAGTGCGCGCCACGCCTAGGTCGCCCTAGCCCTTCGGCTTTGGGATCCACAGGCATGGGTCGCGCAGCCCTTAGGCTTAGGGTGCCCCAGGTCTGGGGCGCCCCAGCCCTTAAGCTTAGGGAGCCCATGGCCAGGGACGCCCCAGCCCTTAGGCTTTGTTAGCCCCAAGCCTGGGGTGCCCCTGCCCTTAGGCTTTGGGAGGCCAAGGTCTGGGGCGCTCCAGGCCTTAGGCTTAGGGAGCCCCAGGCCTGGGACGCCCCCGCCCGTCGGCTTAGGGCGCGCCAGGACTAGGGCGTCCAAGCCCTTAGGCTTTGGAGCCCCAGGCCTGGGGCGGTCATCCCCTAGGCTTAGGGAGCCCCAGGCCTGGCGCGCACCAGCCCTTAGGCTTAGGGAGCCCATGGCCTGGGTAGCCCCAGCCCTTCGGCTTAGGGCGCGCCAGGCCTTGGGCGCCCCAGCCCTTAGGCTTTGGGAGCCCCAGGCCTGGGGCGCCCCCGCCCGTAGGCTTCGGGTGCCCCACGTCTGGGGCACCCCAGCCCTTAAGCTTAGGGAGCCCATGGCCTAGGGCGCCCAAGCCCTTAGGCTTTTGGCGCCCAAGGCTTTGGGCGCCCCAACCCTTAGGCTTTGGGAGCCCCAGGCCTGGGGTGCTCCAGCCCTTAGGCTTAGGGAGCCCCAGGCCTGGTGCGCAGCAGCCCTTAGGCTTAGGGAGCCCAAGACTGGGACGCCCCAGCCCTTCGGCTTAGGGCGCGCCAGGCCATGGGCGCCCCATCCCTTAGGCTTTGGGAGCCCCAGGCCTGGGGCGCCCCCACCCGTCGGCTTAGGGTGCCCCACGTCTGGGGCACCCCAGCCCTTAAGCTTAGGGAGCCCTTGTTCTAGGGCGCCCGAGCCCTTAGGCTTTGATCGCCCAAGGCTTTGGGCGCCCCAACCCTTAGGCTTTGGGAGCCCCAGGCCTGGGGTGCTCCAGCCCATAGGCTTAGGGTGCCCCAAGCCTGGGGCGCCCCAGCCCTTAGTCTTAGGGTGCCCCAAGCCTGGGGCGCCCCAGCCCTTAGGCTTTGGGAGCCCCAGACCTGGGGCACTCCAGCCCTTAGGCTTAAGGAGCCCCAGGCCTGGGTTGCCACAGCCCTTAGGCTTTGGGAGCCCCAGACCTGGGGCGCCACAGCCCTTAGGCTTAGGGAGCCCAAGGGCTGAGACGCCCCTGCCCTTAGGATTTGGGAGCCCCAGGCCTGATGCGCCCCAGCCCTTTGGCTTAGGGCGCGCCAGGCCTAGGGCTGCCCAACCCTTAGGCTTAGGGAGCGCCAGGCCTGGGTCGCCCCAGCCCTTAAGCTTAGGGAGCCCATGGCCTGGGACGCCCCAGCCCTTCGGTTTAGGGCGCGCCAGGCCTAGGGCGCCCCAGCCTTTAGGCTTTTGGAGCTCCATCCCTTGGGCACCCCAGCCCTTGGGCTTTGGGAGCCCCAGGCCTGGGGCACCTCAGCCCTTAGGTTTGGGAGCCCCAGGCATTGTACGCCCCAGCCCTTAGGCTTTGGGAGCCCATGGCCTTGGGTTGCCCCAGCCCTTAGGCTCTGGGAGCCCCAGGCCAGGGGCGCTCCAGCCCTTAGGCTTAGGGAGCCCCAGGCCTGGGGCGCACCAGCCCTTAGGCTTTGGGAGCCCATGGCCTGGGACGCCCCAGCCTTTCGGCTTAGGGCGCGCCAGGCCTAGGGCGCCCCAGCCATTAGGCTTAGGGTGCCCCAAGCCTGGGGCGCCCCAGCCCTTAGGCTTTGGGAGCCCCAGGCCTGGGGCGCCCAAGCCCTTAGGCTTAGGGAGCCCAAGCCTGGGACGCCCCAGCCCTTCGGCTTAGGGCGCGCCAGGCCTAGGGCGCCCAAGCCCTTAGGCTTTGGGAGCCCCAGGCCTGGGGCGCTCCAGCCCTTAGGCTTAGGGAGCCCATGGCCTGGGACGCCCCAGCCCTTCGGCTTAGGGCGCGCCAGGCATAGGGCGCCCCAGCCCTTAGGCTTTGGGAGCCCCAGGCCTTGGGCGCCCCAGCCCTTAGGCTTTGGGAGCCCCAGGCCTGGGGCGCCCGCACCCGTCGGCTTAGGGTGCCCCACGTCTTGGGCACCCCAGCCCTTAAGCTTAGGGAGCCCTTGTCCTAGGGCGCCCGAGCCCTTAGGCTTTGATCGCCCATGGCTTTGGGCGCCCCAACCCTTAGGCTTTGGGAGCCCCAGGCCTGGGGTGCTCCAGCCCATAGGCTTAGGGAGCCCCAGGCCTGGTGCGCACCAGCCCTTAGGCTTAGGGAGCCCAAGCCTGGGAGGCCCCAGCCCTTCGGCTTAGGGCGCGCCAGGCCTTGGGTGCCCCATCCCTTAGGCTTTGGGAGCCCCAGGCCTGGGGCGCCCCAGCCCTTAGTCTTAGGGTGCCCCAAGCCTGGGGCGCATCAGCCCTTAGTCTTAGGGTGCCCCAAGCCTGGGGCGCCCCAGCCCTTAGGCTTTGGGAGCCCCAGGCCTGGCGCACTCCAGCCCTTAGGCTTAAGGAGCCCCAGGCCTGGGTTGCCACAGCCCTTAGGCTTTGGGAGCCCCAGACCTGGGGCGCCACAGCCCTTAGGCTTAGGGAGCCCAAGGGCTGCGACGCCCCTGCCCTTAGGATTTGGGAGCCCCAGGCCTGATGGGCCCCAGCCCTTTGGCTTAGGGAGCCCCAGGCCAGGGGGGACACAGCCCTTCGGAATAGGGAGCCCCAGGTCTGGGGCGCCCCAGCCCTTAAGCTTAGGGAGCCCATGGCCAGGGACGCCCCAGCCCTTAGGCTTTGTTAGCCCCAAGCCTGGGGTGCCCCTGCCCTTAGGCTTTGGGAGGCCAAGGTCTGGGGCGCTCCAGGCCTTAGGCTTAGGGAGCCCCAGGCCTGGGACGCCCCCGCCCGTCGGCTTAGGGCGCGCCAGGACTAGGGCGTCCAAGCCCTTAGGCTTTGGAGCCCCAGGCCTGGGGCGGTCCAGCCCCTAGGTTTAGGGAGCCCCAGGCCTGGCGCGCACCAGCCCTTAGGCTTAGGGAGCCCATGGCCTGGGTAGCCCCAGCCCTTCGGCTTAGGGCGCGCCAGGCCTAGGGCGCCCCAGCCCTTAGGCTTTGGGAGCCCCAGGCCTGGGGCGCCCCCGCCCGTAGGCTTCGGGTGCCCCACGTCTGGGGCACCCCAGCCCTTAAGCTTAGGGAGCCCATGGCCTAGGGCGCCCAAGCCCTTAGGCTTTTGGCGCCCAAGGCTTTGGGCGCCCCAACCCTTAGGCTTTGGGAGCCCCAGGCCTGGGGTGCTCCAGCCCTTAGGCTTAGGGAGCCCCAGGCCTGGTGCGCAGCAGCCCTTAGGCTTAGGGAGCCCAAGACTGGGACGCCCCAGCCCTTCGGCTTAGGGCGCGCCAGGCCATGGGCGCCCGATCCCTTAGGCTTTGGGAGCCCCAGGCCTGGGGCGCCCCCACCCGTCGGCTTAGGGTGCCCCACGTCTGGGGCACCCCAGCCCTTAAGCTTAGGGAGCCCTTGTTCTAGGGCGCCCGAGCCCTTAGGCTTTGATCGCCCAAGGCTTTGGGCGCCCCAACCCTTAGGCTTTGGGAGCCCCAGGCCTGGGGTGCTCCAGCCCATAGGCTTAGGGTGCCCCAAGCCTGGGGCGCCCCAGCCCTTAGTCTTAGGGTGCCCCAATCCTGGGGCACCCCAGCCCTTAGGCTTTGGGAGCCCCAGACCTGGGGCACTCCAGCCCTTAGGCTTAAGGAGCCCCAGGCCTGGGTTGCCACAGCCCTTTGGCTTTGGGAGCCCCAGACCTGGGGCGCCACAGCCCTTAGGCTTAGGGAGCCCAAGGGCTGAGACGCCCCTGCCCTTAGGATTTGGGAGCCCCAGGCCTGATGCGCCCCAGCCCTTTGGCTTAGGGCGCGCCAGGCCTAGGGCTGCCCAACCCTTAGGCTTAGGGAGCGCCAGGCCTGGGTCGCCCCAGCCCTTAAGCTTAGGGAGCCCATGGCCTGGGACGCCCCAGCCCTTCGGTTTAGGGCGCGCCAGGCCTAGGGCGCCCCAGTCTTTAGGCTTTTGGAGCTCCATCCCTTGGGCACCCCAGCCCTTGGGCTTTGGGAGCCCCAGGCCTGGGGCACCTCAGCCCTTAGGTTTGGGAGCCCCAGGCATTGTACGCCCCAGCCCTTAGGCTTTGGGAGCCCATGGCCTTGGGTTGCCCCAGCCCTTAGGCTCTGGGAGCCCCAGGCCAGGGGCGCTCCAGCCCTTAGGCTTAGGGAGCCCCAGGCCTGGGGCGCACCAGCCCTTAGGCTTTGGGAGCCCATGGCCTGGGACGCCCCAGCCTTTCGGCTTAGGGCGCGCCAGGCCTAGGGCGCCCCAGCCATTAGGCTTAGGGTGCCCCAAGCCTGGGGCGCCCCAGCCCTTAGGCTTTGGGAGCCCCAGGTCTGGGGCGCCCAAGCCCTTAGGCTTAGGGAGCCCAAGCCTGGGACGCCCCAGCCCTTCGGCTTAGGGCGCGCCAGGCCTAGGGCGCCCAAGCCCTTAGGCTTTGGGAGCCCCAGGCCTGGGGCGCTCCAGCCCTTAGGCTTAGGGAGCCCATGGCCTGGGACGCCCCAGCCCTTCGGCTTAGGGCGCGCCAGGCATAGGGCGCCCCAGCCCTTAGGCTTTGGGAGCCCCAGGCCTTGGGCGCCCCAGCCCTTAGGCTTTGGGAGCCCCAGGCCTGGGGCGCCCGCACCCGTCGGCTTAGGGTGCCCCACGTCTTGGGCACCCCAGCCCTTAAGCTTAGGGAGCCCTTGTCCTAGGGCGCCCGAGCCCTTAGGCTTTGATCGCCCATGGCTTTGGGCGCCCCAACCCTTAGGCTTTGGGAGCCCCAGGCCTGGGGTGCTCCAGCCCATAGGCTTAGGGAGCCCCAGGCCTGGTGCGCACCAGCCCTTAGGCTTAGGGAGCCCAAGCCTGGGAGGCCCCAGCCCTTCGGCTTAGGGCGCGCCAGGCCTTGGGTGCCCCATCCCTTAGGCTTTGGGAGCCCCAGGCCTGGGGCGCCCCAGCCCTTAGGCTTAGGGTGCCCCAAGCCTGGGGCGCATCAGCCCTTAGTCTTAGGGTGCCCCAAGCCTGGGGCGCCCCAGCCCTTAGGCTTTGGGAGCCCCAGGCCTGGGGCACTCCAGCCCTTAGGCTTAAGGAGCCCCAGGCCTGGGTTGCCACAGCCCTTAGGCTTTGGGAGCCCCAGACCTGGGGCGCCACAGCCCTTAGGCTTAGGGAGCCCAAGGGCTGCGACGCCCCTGCCCTTAGGATTTGGGAGCCCCAGGCCTGATGGGCCCCAGCCCTTTGGCTTAGGGAGCCCCAGGCCAGGGGGGACACAGCCCTTCGGAATAGGGAGCCCCAGGGCTGGGGAGTCCCAGCCCTTAGATTTAGGGAGCCCCAGGCAAGGGGCGCCCCAGGCTTTTGGCTATTGATCCCATGGCCTGGGACGCCCCAGCCCTTTGGCTAGGGCGCGCCAGGCCTAGGGCACCCCAGGCCTTCGGCTTAGGGAGCCCCAGGCCTGGGGCGCCCCAGCCCTTAAGCTTAGGGAGCCCAAGGCTTGCGACTCCCCAGCCCTTCGGCTTAGGGAGCCCCAGGCCTGAAGCATCCCAGCCCTTAGGCTTAGGGATCCCCAGGCCTGGGGTGCTCCAACCCTTAGGCTTAGGGAGCCCATGGCCTGGGACGCCCCAGCCCTTCGGCTTAGGGCGCGCCAGGCCTAGGGCGCCCCAGCCCTTAGGCTTTGGGAGCCCCAGGCCTGGGTCGCCCCAGCCCTTAGGCTTTGGGAGCCCCAGGCCTGGGGCGCCCCAGCCCTTAGGCTTTGGGGGCCCCAGGCATTGTACGCCCCAGCCCTTAGGCTTTGGGAGCCCCAGGCCTGGGTCGACCCAGCCCTTTGGCTTTGGGAGCCCCAGGCCTGGGGCGACCCAGCCCTTTGGCTTAGGGAGCCCCAGGCCTGGGGCGCCCCAACCCTTAGGCTTAGGGAGCCCAAGGGTTGCGACGCCCCTGCCCTTAGGCTTGGGAGCCCCAGGCCTGATGCGCCCCAGCCCTTAGCCTTAGGGAGGCCCAGGCTCTGGGTGCCACAGCCCTTAGGCTTAGGGAGCCCATGGCCTGGGGCGCCCCAGCCACAGGCCTAGGGAACCCATGGCTTGGGACGCCTCAGCCCTTCGGCTTAGGGAGCTCCAGTCCTGGGTTGTCCCAGCCCTTAGGCTTTGGGAGCCCATGGCCTGGGACGCCCCAGCCCTTCGGCTTAGGGCGCGCCAGGCCTAGGGCGCCCCAGCCCTTAGGCTTAGGGTGCCCCAAGCCTGGGGCGCCCCAGCCCTTAGGCTTTTGGAGCCCCAGGCCTGGGGCACTCCAGCCCTTAGGCTTAGGGAGCCCCAGGCCTGGAGCGCCCCAGCCCTTAGGCTTAGGGAGCCCAAGGGCTGCGACGCTCCTGCCCTTAGGATTTGGGAGCCCCAGGGCTGATGGGCCCCAGCCCTTAGGCTTAGGGAGCCCCAGGCCAGGGGGGACAAAGCCCTTCGGAATAGGGAGCCCCAGGGCTGGGGCGTCCCAGCCCTTAGATTTAGGGAGCCCCAGGCAAGGGGCGCCCCAGCCTTTTGGCTTAGGGAGCCCATGGCCTGGGACGCCCCAGCCCTTTGGCTAGGGCGCGCAGGCCTAGGGCGCCCCAGCCTTCGGCTTAGGGAGCCCCAGGCGTGGGGCGCCCCAGCCCTTAGGCTTAGGGAGCCCCAGGCCTGGGGCGCTCCAGCCCTTAGGCTTAGGGAGCCCATGGCCTGGGAGGCCCCAGCCCTTCGGCTTAGGTCGCGCCAGGCCTAGGGCGCCCCAGCCCTTAGGCTTTGGGAGCCCCAGGCCTGGGTCGCCCCAGCCTATAGGCTTTTGGAGCTCCATCCCTGGGGCACCCCAGCCGTTGGGCTTTGGGAGCCCCAGGCCTGGGGCACCCAAGCCCTTAGGCTTTGGGGGCCCCAGGCATTGTACGCCCCAGCCCTTAGGCTTTGGGAGCCCAAGGCCTTGGGCGCCCCAGCCCTTAGGCTCTGGGAGCACCAGGCCAGGGGCGCTCCAGCCCTTAGGCTTAGGGAGCCCCAGGCCTGGGGCGCACCAGCCCTCAGGCTTAGGGAGCCCATGGCCTGGGACGCCCCAGCCCTTCGGCTTAGTGCACGCCAGGCCTAGGGCGCCCCAGCCCTTAGGCTTTGGGAGCCCCAAGCCTGGGGCGCCCCAGCCCTTAGGCTTTGGGTGCCCCAGACCGGGGCGCCCCAGCCCTTAGGCTTTGGGAGCCCCAGGCCTGGGGCGCCCCAGCCCTTAGGCTTAGGGAGCCCAAGGGTTGCGACGCCCCTGCCTTTAGGCTTGGGAGCCCCAGGCCAGATGCGCCCCAGCCCTTAGGCTTAGGGATCCCCAGGCTCTGGGCGCCACAGCCCTTAGGCTTAGGGAGCCCATGGCCTGGGGCGCCCCAGCCATAGGCTTAGGGAACCCATGGCTTGGGACGCCACAGCCCTTCGGCTAAGGGAGCCCCAGTCCTGGGGCGTCCCAGCCCTTAGGCTTTGGGAACCCCAGGCATGGTACGCCCCAGTCCTTAGGCTTAGGGAGTCCCTGGCCTTGGGTGCCCCTGCCCTTAGGCTTTGGGAACCCCAGGCCTGGGGCGCCCCAGCACTTAGGCTTTGGGAGCCCCTGGCCTGGGGCACCCCAGCCCTTCGGCATAGGGAGCCCCTGGTATGGGGCATCCCAGCCTTAGGCTTTGGGAGCCACAGGCCTGGGGCGCCCCAGCCCTTAGGCTTTGGGAGCCAAAGGCCTGGGGAGCCCCAGCCCTTAGGCTTTGGGTGCCCCAGGCCTGGGGCGATTCAGCCCTTAGGCTTAGGGAGCCCCAGGCCTGGGGCGCCCCAGCTCTTAGGCGTTGGGAGCCCCAGGCATGGTACGCCCCATCCCTTAGGCTTTGGGAGCCCCAGGCCTGGGGCACCCCAGCACTTCGGCTTAGGGAGCCCCTGGCATGGGGCGTCCCAGCCATAGAATTGGGAGCCCCAGGCCTGGTTCACTCCAGCCCTTAGGCTTAGGGAGCCCCAGGCCTGGGTCGACCCAGCCCTTTGGCTTTGGGAGCCCCAAGCCTGGGGCGACCCAGCCCTTTGGCTTAGGGAGCCCCAGGCCTGGGGCGCCCCAACCCTTAGGCTTAGGGAGCCCAAGGGTTGCGACGCCCCTGCCCTTAGGCTTGGGAGCCCCAGGCCTGATGCGCCCCAGCCCTTAGCCTTAGGGAGGCCCAGGCTCTGGGCGCCACAGCCCTTAGGCTTAGGGAGCCCATGGCCTGGGGCGCCCCAGCCACAGGCTTAGGGAACCCATGGCTTGGGACGCCTCAGCCCTTCGGCTTAGGGAGCTCCAGTCCTGGGGCGTCCCAGCCCTTAGGCTTTGGGAGCCCATGGCCTGGGACGCCCCAGCCCTTCGGCTTAGGGCGCGCCAGGCCTAGGGCGCCCCAGCCCTTAGGCTTAGGGTGCCCCAAGCCTGGGGCGCCCCAGCCCTTAGGCTTTGGGAGCCCCAGGCCTGGGGCACTCCAGCCCTTAGGCTTAGGGAGCCCCAGGCCTGGAGCGCCACAGCCCTTAGGCTTAGGGAGCCCAAGGGCTGCGACGCCCCTGCCCTTAGGATTTGGGAGCCCCAGGGCTGATGGGCCCCAGCCCTTAGGCTTAGGGAGCCCCAGGCCTGATGCGCCCCAGCCCTTAGGCTTAGGGAGCCCCAGGCTCTGGGCGCCACAGCCCTTAGGCTTAGGGAGCCCCAGGCCTTGGGCGTCCCAGCCCTTAGGCTTTGGGAGCCCAAGGCATGGTACGCCCCAGCCCTTAGGCTTAGGCAGCCCCTGGCCTGGGGCGCACCTGCCCTTAGGCTTTGTGAGCCCCAGGCCTGGGGAGCCCCAGCACTTAGGCTTTGGGAGCCCTTGGCCTGGCGCGCCCCAGCCCTTCGGCTTAGGGAGCCCCTGGCATGGGGCGTCCCAGCCTTAGGCTTTGGGAGCCACAGGCCTGGGTCGCCCCAGCCCTTAGGCTTTGGGAGCCCAAGGCTTGGGGCGCCCCAGCCCTTAGGCTTTGGGTGCCCCAGGCCTGGGGCGCTCCAGCCCTTAGGCTTAGGGTGCCCCAGTGTTGGGGCGCACCAGCCCTTAGGCTAGGGGAGCCCATGGCCTGGGACGCCCCAGCCCTTAGACTTAGGGAGCCACAGGCCTGGGGGGACCCAGCCCTTCGGGTTTGGGAGCCCCAGGCATGGTACACCCAAGCCCTTAGGCTTAGGGAGCCCCAGGCCTGGGGCGCCACAGCCTTTAGGCTTAGGGAGCCCATGGCCTGGGGCGCCCCAGCCACAGGCTTAGGGAACCCATGGCTTGGGACGCCCCAGCCCTTCGGCTTAGGGAACCCCAGTCCTGGGGCGTCCCATCCCTTAGGCATTGGGAGCCTCAGGCATGGTACGCCCCAGCCCTTAGACTTTGGGAGACCAAGGCCTTGGGCGCCCCAGCCCTTAGGTTGTGGGAGCCCCAGGCCTGGGGCGCTCCAGCCCTTAGGCTTAGGGAGCCCCAGGCCTGGGGCGCTCCAGCCCTTAGGCTTAGGGAGCCCATGGCCTGGGACGCCCCAGCTCTTCTGCTTAGGGCGCGCAGGGCCTAGGACGCCCCAGCCCTTAGGCTTTGGGAGCCCCAGGCCTGGGGCGCCCCAGCCCTTAGGCTTTGGGTGCCCCACACCGGGGCGCCCCAGCCCTTAGGCTTTGGGAGCCCCAGGCCTGGGGCGCCCCAGCCCTTAGGCTTAGGGAGCCCCAGGCCAGGGGGGACACAGCCCTTCTGCATAGGGAGCCCCAGGCCTGGGGCGCCCCAGCCCTTAGGCTTAGGGAGCCCAAGGCTTGCGACTCCCCAGCCCTTCGGCTTATGGAGCCCCAGGCCTGAAGCCCCCCAGTCCTTAGGCTAAGGGAGCCCCAGGCCTGGGGCGCCACAGCCTTTAGTCTTGGGAGCCCGAGGCCTGTGGCCCCCCAGCCCTTCGGCTTTGGGAGCCCCATGTCTGGGCGCCCCAGCTCTTAGGCATTGCGAGCCCCAGGCATGGTACGCCCCAGCCCTTAGGCTTTGGGAGCCCCAGGCCTGGGGCACCCCAGCACTTCGTATTTGGGAGCTTCTGGCCTGGGGCGCCACAGCCCTTAGGCTTAGGGAGCCCTAGGCCTGGGACGCCCCCGCCCGTCGGCTTAGGGAGCCCCGGCCTGGGACGCCCCAGCCCTTCGGCTTAGTGAGCGCCACGCCTAGGTCGCCCTAGCCCTTCAGCTTTGGGATCCACAGGCATGGGTCGCGCAGCCCTTAGGCTTAGGGTGCCCCAGGTCTGGGGCGCCCCAGCCCTTAAGCTTAGGGAGCCCATGGCCAGGGACGCCCCAGCCCTTAGGCTTTGTTAGCCCCAAGCCTGGGGTGCCCCTGCCCTTAGGCTTTGGGAGGCCAAGGTCTGGGGCGGTCCAGCCCTTAGGCTTAGGGAGCCCCAGGCCTGGGACGCCCCCGCCCATCGGCTTAGGACGTGCCAGGCCTAGGGCGCCCAAGCCCTTAGGCTTTGGGAGCCCCAGGCCTGGGTCGCTCCAGCCCCTAGGCTTAGGGAGCCCCAGGCCTGGCGCGCACCAGCCCTTAGGCTTAGGGAGCCCATGGCCTGGGTAGCCCCAGCCCTTCGGCTTAGGGCGCGCCAGGCCTTGGGCGCCCCAGCCCTTAGGCTTTGGGAGCCCCAGGCCTGGGGTGCTCCAGCCCATAGGCTTAGGGTGCCCCAATCCTGGGGCGCCCCAGCCCTTAGTCTTAGGGTGCCCCAAGCCTGGGGCACCCCAGCCCTTAGGCTTTGGGAGCCCCAGACCTGGGGCACTCCAGCCCTTAGGCTTAAGGAGCCCCAGGCCTGGGTTGCCACAGCCCTTAGGCTTTGGGAGCCCCAGACCTGGGGCGCCACAGCCCTTAGGCTTAGGGAGCCCAAGGGCTGAGACGCCCCTGCCCTTAGGATTTGGGAGCCCCAGGCCTGATGCGCCCCAGCCCTTTGGCTTAGGGCGCGCCAGGCCTAGGGCTGCCCAACCCTTAGGCTTAGGGAGCGCCAGGCCTGGGTCGCCCCAGCCCTTAAGCTTAGGGAGCCCATGGCCTGGGACGCCCCAGCCCTTCGGTTTAGGGCGCGCCAGGCCTAGGGCGCCCCAGCCTTTAGGCTTTTGGAGCTCCATCCCTTGGGCACCCCAGCCCTTGGGCTTTGGGAGCCCCAGGCCTGGGGCACCTCAGCCCTTAGGTTTGGGAGCCCCAGGCATTGTACGCCCCAGCCCTTAGGCTTTGGGAGCCCATGGCCTTGGGTTGCCCCAGCCCTTAGGCTCTGGGAGCCCCAGGCCAGGGGCGCTCCAGCCCTTAGGCTTAGGGAGCCCCAGGCCTGGGGCGCACCAGCCCTTAGGCTTTGGGAGCCCATGGCCTGGGACGCCCCAGCCCTTCGGCTTAGGGCGCGCCAGGCCTAGGGCGCCCCAGCCATTAGGCTTAGGGTGCCCCAAGCCTGGGGCGCCCCAGCCCTTAGGCTTTGGGAGCCCCAGGCCTGGGGCGCCCAAGCCCTTAGGCTTAGGGAGCCCAAGCCTGGGACGCCCCAGCCCTTCGGCTTAGGGCGCGCCAGGCCTAGGGCGCCCAAGCCCTTAGGCTTAGGGAGCCCATGGCCTGGGGCGCCCCAGCCCTTAGGCTTTGGGAGCCCCAGGCCTTGGGCGCCCCAGCCCTTAGGCTTTGGGAGCCCCAGGCCTGGGGCGCCCGCACCCGTCGGCTTAGGGTGCCCCACGTCTGGGGCACCCCAGCCCTTAAGCTTAGGGAGCCCTTGTCCTAGGGCGCCCGAGCCCTTAGGCTTTGATCGCCCATGGCTTTGGGCGCCCCAACCCTTAGGCTTTGGGAGCCCCAGGCATGGGGTGCTCCAGCCCATAGGCTTAGGGAGCCCCAAGCCTGGGACGCCCCAGCCCTTCGGCTTAGGGCGCGCCAGGCCTTGGGCGCCCCATCCCTTAGGCTTTGGGAGCCCCAGGCCCGGGGCGCCCCAGCCCTTAGGCTTAGGGTGCCCCAAGCCTGGGGCGCATCAGCCCTTAGTCTTAGGGTGCCCCAAGCCTGGGGCGCCCCAGCCCTTAGGCTCTGGGAGCCCCAGGCCTGGGGCACTCCAGCCCTTAGGCTTAAGGAGCCCCAGGCCTGGGTTGCCACAGCCCTTCGGAATAGGGAGCCCCAGGGCTGGGGCGTCCCAGCCCTTAGATTTAGGGAGCCCCAGGCAAGGGGCGCCCCAGGCTTTTGGCTATTGATCCCATGTCCTGGGACGCCCCAGCCCTTTGGCTAGGGCGCGCCAGGCCTAGGGCACCCCAGGCCTTCGGCTTAGGGAGCCCCAGGCCTGGGGCGCCCCAGCCCTTAAGCTTAGGGAGCCCAAGGCTTGCGACTCCCCAGCCCATCGGCTTAGGGAGCCCCAGACCTGAAGTCCCCCAGCCCTTAGGCTTAGGGATCCCCAGGCCTGGGTTGCTCCAACCCTTAGGCTTAGGGAGCCCATGGCCTGGGACGCCCCAGCCCTTCGGCTTAGGGCGCGCCAGGCCTAGGGCGCCCCAGCCCTTAGGCTTTGGGAGCCCCAGGCCTGGGTCGCCCCAGCCCTTAGGCTTTGGGAGCTCCAGGCCTGGGGCGCCCCAGCCCTTAGGCTTTGGGGGCCCCAGGCATTGTACGCCCCAGCCCTTAGGCTTTGGGAGCCCAAGGCCTTGGGCGCCCCAGCCCTTAGGCTCTGGGAGCACCAGGCCAGGGGCGCTCCAGCCCTTGGGCTTAGGGAGCCCCAGGCCTGGGGCGCACCAGCCCTCAGGCTTAGGGAGCCCATGGCCTGGGACGCCCCAGCCCTTCGGCTTAGTGCGCGCCAGGCCTAGGGCGCCCCAGCCCTTAGGCTTTGGGAGCCCCAGGCCTGGGGCGCCCCAGCCCTTAGGCTTAGGGAGCCCAAGGGTTGAGACGCCCCTGCCCTTAGGCTTGGGAGCCCCAGGCCAGATGCGCCCCAGCCCTTAGGCTTAGGGATCCCCAGGCTCTGGGCGCCACAGCCCTTAGGCTTAGGGAGCCCATGGCCTGGGGCGCCCCAGCCATAGGCTTAGGGAACCCATGGCTTGGGACGCCACAGCCCTTCGGCTAAGGGAGCCCCAGTCCTGGGGCGTCCCAGCCCTTAGGCTTTGGGAACCCCAGGCATGGTACGCCCCAGTCCTTAGGCTTAGGGAGTCCCTGGCCTTGGGTGCCCCTGCCCTTAGGCTTTGGGAACCCCAGTCCTGGGGCGCCCCAGAATTAGGCTTTGGGAGCCCCTGGCCTGGGGCACCCCAGCCCTTCGGCATAGGGAGCCCCTGGTATGGGGCATCCCAGCCTTAGGCTTTGGGAGCCACAGGCCTGGGGCGCCCCAGCCCTTAGGCTTTGGGAGCCGAAGGCCTGGGGAGCCCCAGCCCTTAGGCTTTGGGTGCCCCAGGCCTGGGGCGATTCAGCCCTTAGGCTTAGGGAGCCCCAGGCCTGGGGCGCCCCAGCTCTTAGGTGTTGGGAGCCCCAGGCATGGTACGCCCCATCCCTTAGGCTTTGGGAGCCCCAGGCCTGGGGCACCCCAGCACTTCGGCTTAGGGAGCCCCTGGCATGGGGCGTCCCAGCCATAGAATTTGGAGCCCCAGGCCTGGTTCACTCCAGCCCTTAGGCTTAGGGAGCCCCAGGCCTGGGTCGACCCAGCCCTTTGGCTTTGGGAG
Organism: Tenrec ecaudatus; assembly: GCF_050624435.1. Lineage (NCBI taxonomy): Eukaryota > Metazoa > Chordata > Mammalia > Afrosoricida > Tenrecidae > Tenrec > Tenrec ecaudatus. The sequence goes on along the minus strand of NW_027459537.1, from coordinate 508,864 downwards.
CCCCAGGCCTGGGGCGACCCAGCCCTTTGGCTTAGGGAGCCCCAGGCCTGGGGCGCCCCAACCCTTAGGCTTAGGGAGCCCAAGGGTTGCGACGCCCCTGCCCTTAGGCTTGGGAGCCCCAAGCCTGATGCGCCCCAGCCCTTAGCCTTAGGGAGGCCCAGGCTCTGGGCGCCACAGCCCTTAGGCTTAGGGAGCCCATGGCCTGGGGCGCCCCAGCCACAGGCTTAGGGAACCCATGTCTTGGGACGCCTCAGCCCTTCGGCTTAGGGAGCTCCAGTCCTGGGGCGTCCCAGCCCTTAGGCTTTGGGAACCCATGGCCTGGGACGCCCGAGCCCTTCGGCTTAGGGCACGCCAGGCCTAGGGCGCCCCAGCCCTTAGGCTTAGGGTGCCCCAAGCCTGGGGCGCCCCAGCCCTTAGGCTTTGGGAGCCCCAGGCCTGGGGCACTCCAGCCCTTAGGCTTAGGGAGCCCCAGGCCTGGAGCGCCACAGCCCTTAGGCTTAGGGAGCCCAAGGGCTGCGACGCTCCTGCCCTTAGGATTTGGGAGCCCCAGGGCTGATGGGCCCCAGCCCTTAGGCTTAGGGAGCCCCAGGCCAGGGGGGACAAAGCCCATCGGAATAGGGAGCCCCAGGGCTGGGGCGTCCCAGCCCTTAGATTTAGGGAGCCCCAGGCAAGGGGCGCCCCAGCCTTTTGGCTTAGGGAGCCCATGGCCTGGGACGCCCCAGCCCTTTGGCTAGGGCGCGCAGGCCTAGGGCGCCCCAGCCCTTCGGCTTAGGGAGCCCCAGGCCTGGGGCGCCCCAGCCCTTAGGCTTAGGGAGCCCAAGGCTTGCGACTCCCCAGCCCTTCGGCTTAGGGAGCCCCAGGCCTGAAGCCCCCCAGCCCTTAGGCTTAGGGAGCCCCAGGCCTGGGGCGCTCCAGCCCTTAGGCTTAGGGAGCCCATGGCCTGGGACGCCCCAGCCCTTCGGCTTAGGTCGCGCCAGGCCTAGGGCGCCCCAGCCCTTAGGCTTTGGGAGCCCCAGGCCTGGGTCGCCCCAGCCTATAGGCTTTTGGAGCTCCATACCTGGGGCACCCCAGCCCTTGGGCTTTGGGAGCCCCAGGCCTGGGGCACCAAACCCTTAGGCTTTGGGGGCCCCAGGCATTGTACGCCCCAGCCCTTAGGCTTTGGGAGCCCAAGGCCTTGGGCGCCCCAGCCCTTAGGCTCTGGGAGCACCAGGCCAGGGGCGCTCCAGCCCTTAGGCTTAGGGAGCCCCAGGCCTGGGGCACACCAGCCCTCAGGCTTAGGGAGCCCATGGCCTGGGACGCCCCAGCCCTTCGGCTTAGTGCACGCCAGGCCTAGGGCGCCCCAGCCCTTAGGCTTTGGGAGCCCCAGGCCTGGGGCGCCCCAGCCCTTAGGCTTTGGGTGCCCCAGACCGGGGCGCCCCAGCCCTTAGGCTTTGGGAGCCCCAGGCCTGGGGCGCCCCAGCCCTTAGGCTTAGGGAGCCCAAGGTTTGCGACGCCCCTGCCTTTAGGCTTGGGAGCCCCAGGCCAGATGTGCCCCAGCCCTTAGGCTTAGGGATCCCCAGGCTCTGGGCGCCACAGCCCTTAGGCTTAGGGAGCCCATGGCCTGGGGCGCCCCAGCCATAGGCTTAGGGAACCCATGGCTTGGGACGCCACAGCCCTTCGGCTAAGGGAGCCCCAGTCCTGGGGCGTCCCAGCCCTTAGGCTTTGGGAACCCCAGGCATGGTACGCCCCAGTCCTTAGGCTTAGGGAGTCCCTGGCCTTGGGTGCCCCTGCCCTTAGGCTTTGGGAACCCCAGGCCTGGGGCGCCCCAGCACTTAGGCTTTGGGAGCCCCTGGCCTGGGGCACCCCAGCCCTTCGGCATAGGGAGCCCCTGGTATGGGGCATCCCAGCCTTAGGCTTTGGGAGCCACAGGCCTGGGGCGCCCCAGCCCTTAGGCTTTGGGAGCCGAAGGCCTGGGGAGCCCCAGCCCTTAGGCTTTGGGTGCCCCAGGCCTGGGGCGATTCAGCCCTTAGGCTTAGGGAGCCCCAGGCCTGGGGCGCCCCAGCTCTTAGGCGTTGGGAGCCCCAGGCATGGTACGCCCAATCCCTTAGGCTTTGGGAGCCCCAGGCCTGGGGCACCCCAGCACTTCGGCTTAGGGAGCCCCTGGCATGGGGCGTCCCAGCCATAGAATTGGGAGCCCCAGGCCTGGTTCACTCCAGCCCTTAGGCTTAGGGAGCCCCAGGCCTGGGTCGACCCAGCCCTTTGGCTTTGGGAGCCCCAGGCCTGGGGCGACCCAGCCCTTTGGCTTAGGGAGCCCCAGGCCTGGGGCGCCCCAACCCTTAGGCTTAGGGAGCCCAAGGGTTGCGACGCCCCTGCCCTTAGGCTTGGGAGCCCCAGGCCTGATGCGCCCCAGCCCTTAGCCTTAGGGAGGCCCAGGCTCTGGGCGCCACAGCCCTTAGGCTTAGGGAGCCCATGGCCTGGGGCGCCCCAGCCACAGGCTTAGGGAACCCATGGCTTGGGACTCCTCAGCCCTTCGGCTTAGGGAGCTCCAGTCCTGGGGCGTCCCAGCCCTTAGGCTTTGGGAGCCCATGGCCTGGGACGCCCCAGCCCTTCGGCTTAGGGCGCGCCAGGCCTAGGGCGCCCCAGCCCTTAGGCTTAGGGTGCCCCAAGCCTGGGGCGCCCCAGCCCTTAGGCTTTGGGAGCCCCAGGCCTGGGGCACTCCAGCCCTTAGGCTTAGGGAGCCCCAGGCCTGGAGCGCCACAGCCCTTAGGCTTAGGGAGCCCAAGGGCTGCGACGCCCCTGCCCTTAGGATTTGGGAGCCCCAGGGCTGATGGGCCCCAGCCCTTAGGCTTAGGGAGCCCCAGGCCAGGGGGGACAAAGCCCTTCGGAATAGGGAGCCCCAGGGCTGGGGCGTCCCAGCCCTTAGATTTAGGGAGCCCCAGGCAAGGGGCGCCCCAGCCTTTTGGCTTAGGGAGGCCATGGCCTGGGACGCCCCAGCCCTTTGGCTAGGGCGCGCAGGCCTAGGGCGCCCCAGCCCTTAGGCTTAGGGTGCCCCAAGCCTGGGGCGCCCCAGCCCTTAGGCTTTGGGAGCCCCAGGCCTGGGGCACTCCAGCCCTTCGGCTTAGGGAGCCCCAGGCCTGGAGCGCCACAGCCCTTAGGCTTAGGGGGCCCAAGGGCTGCGACGCCCCTGCCCTTAGGATTTGGGAGCCCCAGGGCTGATGGGCCCCAGCCCTTAGGCATAGGGAGCCCCAGGCCAGGGGGGACAAAGCCCCTCGGAATAGGGAGCCCCAGGGCTGGGGCGTCCCAGCCCTTAGATTTAGGGAGCCCCAGGCAAGGGGCGCCCCAGCCTTTTGGCTTAGGGAGCCCAAGGCTTGCGACTCCCCAGCCCTTCGGCTTAGGGAGCCCAAGGCTTGCGACTCCCCAGCCCTTCGGCTTAGGGAGCCCCAGGCCTGAAGCCCCCCAGTCCTTAGGCTTAGGGAGCCCCAGGCCTGGGGCGCCACAGCCTTTAGGCTTGGGATCCCAAGGCCTGTGGCCCCCCAGCCTTTCAGCTTTGGGAGCCCCAGGCCTGGGTCGCCCCAGCTCTTAGGCGTTGGGAGCCCCAGACATGGTACGCCCCAGCCCATAGGCTTTGGGAGCCCCAGGCCTGGGGCACACCAGCACTTCGTCTTAGGGAGCCCCTGGCATGGGGCGTCCCAGCCTTAGAATTGGGAGCCCCAGGCCAGGGGCACTCCAGCCCTTAGGCTTAGGGAGCCCCAGGCCTGGGGCGACCCAGCCCTTTGGCTTTGGGAGCCCCAGGCCTGGGGCGACCCAGCCCTTTGGCTTAGGGAGCCCCAGGCCTGGGGCGCCCCAACCCTTAGGCTTAGGGAGCCCAAGGGTTGCGACGCCCCTGCCCTTAGGCTTGGGAGCCCCAGGCCTGATGCGGCCCAGCCCTTAGCCTTAGGGAGCCCCAGGCTCTGGGCGCCACAGCCCTTAGGCTTAGGGAGCCCATGGCCTGGGGCGCCCCAGCCACAGGCTTAGGGAACCCATGGCTTGAGACGCCTCAGCCCTTCGGCTTAGGGCGCTCCAGTCCTGGGGCGTCCCAGCCCTTAGGCTTTGGGAGCCCCAGGCATGGTACGCCCCAGCCCTTAGGCTTAGGGAGCCCCTGGCCTGTGGCGCCCCTGCCCTTAGGCTTAGGGAGCCCAAGCCTGGGACGCCCCAGCCCTTCGGCTTAGGGCGCGCCAGGCCTAGAGCGCCCAAGCCCTTAGGCTTTGGGAGCCCCAGGCCTGGGGCGCCACAGCCTTTAGGCTTGGGATCCCAAGGCCTGTGGCCCCCCAGCCTTTCAGCTTTGGGAGCCCCAGGCCTGGGTCGCCCCAGCTCTTAGGCGTTGGGAGCCCCAGACATGGTACGCCCCAGCCCATAGGCTTTGGGAGCCCCAGGCCTGGGGCACACCAGCACTTCGTCTTAGGGAGCCCCTGGCATGGGGCGTCCCAGCCTTAGAATTGGGAGCCCCAGGCCAGGGGCACTCCAGCCCTTAGGCTTAGGGAGCCCCAGGCCTGGGGCGACCCAGCCCTTTGGCTTTGGGAGCCCCAGGCCTGGGGCGACCCAGCCCTTTGGCTTAGGGAGCCCCTGGCCTGGGGCGCCCCAACCCTTAGGCTTAGGGAGCCCAAGGGTTGCGACGCCCCTGCCCTTAGGCTTGGGAGCCCCAGGCCTGATGCGGCCCAGCCCTTAGCCTTAGGGAGCCCCAGGCTCTGGGCGCCACAGCCCTTAGGCTTAGGGAGCCCATGGCCTGGGGCGCCCCAGCCACAGGCTTAGGGAACCCATGGCTTGAGACGCCTCAGCCCTTCGGCTTAGGGCGCTCCAGTCCTGGGGCGTCCCAGCCCTTAGGCTTTGGGAGCCCCAGGCATGGTACGCCCCAGCCCTTAGGCTTAGGGAGCCCCTGGCCTGTGGCGCCCCTGCCCTTAGGCTTAGGGAGCCCAAGCCTGGGACGCCCCAGCCCTTCGGCTTAGGGCGCGCCAGGCCTAGAGCGCCCAAGCCCTTAGGCTTTGGGAGCCCCAGGCCTGGGGCGCTCCAGCCCTTAGGCTTAGGGAGCCCATGGCCTGGGACGCCCCAACCCTTCGGCTTAGGGCGCGCCAGGCATAGGGCGCCCCAGCCCTTAGGCTTTGGGAGCCCCAGGCCTTGGGCACCCCAGCCCTTAGGCTTTGGGAGCCCCAGGTCTGGGGCGCCCCCACCCGTCGTCTTAGGGTGCCCCATGTCTGGGGCACCCCAGCCCTTAAGCTTAGGGAGCCCTTGTCCTAGGGCGCCCGAGCCCTTAAGCTTTGATCGCCCAAGGCTTTGGGCGCCCCAACCCTTAGGCTTTGGGAGCCCCAGGCCTGGGGTGCTCCAGCCCATAGGCTTAGGGAGCCCCAGGCCTGGTGCGCACCAGCCCTTAGGCTTAGGGAGCCCAAGCCTGGGACGCCCCAGCCCTTCGGCTTAGGGCGCGCCAGGCCTGGGGCGCCCCATCCCTTAGGCTTTGGGAGCCCCAGGCCTGGGACGCCCCAGCCCTTAGGCTTAGGGTGCCCCAAGTCTGGGGCGCCCCAGCCCTTAGTCTTAGGGTGCCCCAAGCCTGGGGCGCCCCAGCCCTTAGGTTTTGGGAGCCCCAGGCCTGGGGCACTCTAGCCCTTAGGCTTAAGGAGCCCCAGGCCTGGGTTGCCACAGCCCTTAGGCTTTGGGAGCCCCAGACCTGGGGCGCCATAGCCCTTAGGCTTAGGGAGCCCAAGGGCTGTGACGCCCCTGCCCTTAGGATTTGGGAGCCCCAGGCCTGAAGGGCCCCAGCCCTTTGGCTTAGGGATCCCCAGGCCAGGGGGGACACAGCCCTTCGGAATAGGGAGCCCCAGGGCTGGGGCGCCCCAGCCCTTAGATTTAGGGAGCCCCAGGCAACGGGCGCCCCAGCCTTTTGGCTTAGGGATCCCATGTCCTGGGAGGCCCCAGCCCTTTGGCTAGGGCGCGCCAGGCCTAGGGCGCCCCAGCCCTTCGGCTTAGGGAGCCCCAGGCCTGGGGCGCCCCAGCCCTTAGGCTTAGGGAGCCCAAGGCTTGCGACTCCCCAGCCCTTAGGCTTTGGGAGCCCCAGGCATTGTACGCCACAGCCCTTAGGCTTTGGGAGCCCAAGGCCTTGGGCGCCCCAGCCCTTAGGCTCTGGGAGCACCAGGCCAGGGGTGCTCCATCCCTTAGGCTTAGGGAGCACCAGGCCTGGGGCGCACCAGCCCTCAGGCTTAGGGAGCCCATGGCCTGGGACGCCCCAGCCCTTCGGCTTAGGGCGCGCCAGGCCTAGGGCGCCCCAGCCCTTAGGCTTTGGAAGCCCCAGGCCTGGGGCGCCCCAGCCCTTAGGCTTTGGGTGCCCCAGACCGGGGCGCCCCAGCCCTTAGGCTTTGGGAGCCCCAGGCCTGGGGCGCCCCAGCCCTTAGGCTTAGGGAGCCCAAGGGTTGCGACGCCCCTGCCCTTAGGCTTGGGAGCCCCAGGCCAGATGCGCCCCAGCCCTTAGGCTTTGGGAACCCCAGGCATGGTACGCCCCAGTCCTTAGGCTTAGGGAGTCCCTGGCCTTGGATGCCCCTGCTCTTAGGTTTTGGGAGCCCCAGGCCTGGGGCGCCCCAGCACTTAGGCTTTGGGAGCCCCTGGCCTGGGGCACCCCAGCCCTTCGGCATAGGGAGCCCCTGGTATGGGGCATCCCAGCCTTAGGCTTTGGGAGCCACAGGCCTGGGGCGCCCTAGCCCTTAGGCTTTGGGAGCCGAAGGCCTGGGGAGCCCCAGCCCTTAGGCTTTGGGTGCCCCAGGCCTGGGGCGATTCAGCCCTTAGGCTTAGGGAGCCCCAGGCCTGGGGCGCCCCAGCTCTTAGGCGTTGGGAGCCCCAGTCATGGTACGCCCCATCCCTTAGGCTTTGGGAGCCCCAGGCCTGGGGCGATTCAGCCCTTAGGCTTAGGGAGCCCCATGCCTGGGGCGACCCAGCCCTTTGGCTTTGGGAGCCCCAGGCCTGGGGCGACCCAGCCCTTTGGCTTAGGGAGCCCCAGGCCTGGGGCGCCCCAACCCTTAGGCTTAGGGAGCCCAAGGGTTGCGACGCCCCTGCCCTTAGGCTTGGGAGCCCAGGCCTGATGCGCCCCAGTCCTTAGCCTTAGGGAGCCCCAGGCTCTGGGCGCCACAGCCCTTAGGCTTAGGGAGCCCATGGCTTGGGACGCCTCAGCCCTTCGGCTTAGGGCGCGCCAGGCCTAGGGCGCCCAAGCCCTTAGGCTTTGGGAGCCCCAGGCCTGGTGCGCTCCAGCCCTTAGGCTTTGGGAGCCCCAGGCCTGGGGCGCCCCCGTCCGTCGGCTTAGGGTGCCCCACGTCTGGGGCACCCCAGCCCTTAAGCTTAGGGAGCCCTTGGCCTAAGGTGCCCGAGCCCTTAGGCTTTGATCGCCCAAGGCTTTGGGCGCCCCAACCCTTAGGCTTTGGGAGCCCCAGGCCTGGGGTGCTCCAGCCCTTAGGCTGAGGTAGCCCCAGGCCTGGTGCGCACCAGCCCTTAGGCTTAGGGAGCCAAAGCCTGGGACGCCCCAGCCCTTAGGCTTTGGGAGCCCCAGGCCTGGGGCGCCCCAGCCCTTAGGTTTAGGGTGCCCCAAGCCTGGGGCGCCCCAGCCCTTAGGCTTTGGGAGCCCCAGGCCTGCGGCACTCTAGCCCTTAGGCTTAAGGAGCCCCAGGCCTGGGTTGCCACAGCCCTTAGGCTTTGGGAGCCCCAGACCTGGGGCGCCACATCCCTTAGGCTTAGGGAGCCCAAGGGCTGCGACGCCCCTGCCCTTAGGATTTGGGAGCCCCAGGCCTGATGGGCCCCAGCCCTTTGGCTTAGGGAGCCCCAGGCCTGGGGGGACACAGCCTTTCGGAATAGGGAGCCCCAGGGCTGGGGCGTCCCAGCCCTTAGATTTAGGGAGCCCCAGGCAAGGGGAACCCCAGCCTTTTGGCTTAGGGAGCCCATGGCCTGGGACGCCCCAGCCTTTTGGCTAGGGCTCGCCAGGCTTAGGGCGCCCCAGCCCTTCGGCTTAGGGAGCCCCAGGATTGGGGTGCCCCAGCCCTTAGGCTTAGGGAGCCCAAGGCTTGCGACTCCCCAGCCCTTCGGCTTAGGGAGCCCCAGGCCTGAAGCCCCCCAGCCCTTAGGCTTAGGGAGCCCCAGGCCTGGGGCGCTCCAGCCCTTAGGCTTAGGGAGCCCATGGCCTGGGACACATCAGCCCTTCGGCTTAGGTCGCGCCAGGCCTAGGGCGCCCCAGCCCTTAGGCTTTGGGAGCCCCAGGCCTGGGTCGCCCCAGCCTTTAGGCTTTTGGAGCTCCATCCCTGGGGCACCCCAGCCCTTGGGCTTTGGGAGCCCCAGGCCTGGGGCACCCAAGCCCTTAGGCTTTGGGAGCCCCAGGCATTGTACGCCCCAGCCCTTAGGCTTTGGGAGCCCAAGGCCTTGGGCGCCCCAGCCCGTAGGCGCTGGGAGCACCAGGCCAGGGGCGCTCCAGCCCTTAGGCTTAGGGAGCCCCAGGCCTGGGGCGCACCAGCCCTCAGGCTTAGGGAGCCCATGGCCTGGGACGCCCCAGCCCTTCGGCTTAGGGCGCGCCAGGCCTAGGGCGACCCAGCCCTTAGGCTTTGGGAGCCCCAGGACTGGGGCGCCCCAGCCCTTAGGCTTTGGGTGCTCCAGACCGGGGCACCCCAGACCTTAGGCTTTGCGAGCCCCAGGCCTGGGGCGCCCCAGCCCTTAGGGTTAGGGAGCCCAAGGGTTGCGACGCGCCTGCCCTTAGGCTTGGGAGCCCCAGGCCAGATGCGCTCCAGCCCTTAGGCTTAGGGAGCCCCAGGCCTGGGGCGCAACAGCCCTCAGGCTTAGGGAGCCCATGGCCTGGGACGCCCCAGCCCTTCGGCTTAGGGCGCGCCAGGCCTAGGGCGCCCCAGCCCTTAGGCTTTGGGAGCCCCAGGCCTGGGGCGCCCAGCACTTAGGCTTTGGGTGCCCCAGACCGGGGCGCCCCAGCCCTTAGGCTTTGGGAGCCCCAGGCCTGGGGCGCCCCAGCCCTTAGGCTTAGGGAGCCCAAGGGTTGCGACGCCCCTGCCCTTAGGCTTGGGAGCCCCAGGCCAGATGCGCCCCAGCCCTTAGGCTTAGGGAGCCCCAGGCTCTGGGCGCCACAGCACTTAGGCTTAGGGAGCCCATGGCCTGGGGCGTCCCAGCCACAGGCTTAGGGAACCCATGGCTTGGGACGCCTCAGCCCTTTGGCTTAGGGAGCTCCAGTCCTGGGGCGTCCCAGCCCTTAGGCTTTGGGAGCCCCAGGCATGGTACACCCCAGCCCTTAGGCTTTGGGTGCCCCAGACCGGGGCACCCCAGACCTTAGGCTTTGCGAGCCCCAGGCCTGGGGCGCCCCAGCCCTTAGGGTTAGGGAGCCCAAGGGTTGCGACGCGCCTGCCCTTAGGCTTGGGAGCCCCAGGCCAGATGCGCTCCAGCCCTTAGGCTTAGGGAGCCCCAGGCCTGGGGCGCACCAGCCCTCAGGCTTAGGGAGCCCATGGCCTGGGACGCCCCAGCCCTTCGGCTAAGGGCGCGCAAGGCCTAGGGCACCCCAGCCCTTAGGCTTTGGGAGCCCCAGGCCTGGGGCGCCCCAGCACTTAGGCTTTGGGTGCCCCAGACCGGGGCGCCCCAGCCCTTAGGCTTTGGGAGCCCCAGGCCTTGGGCGCCCCAGCCCTTAGGCTTAGGGAGCCCAAGGGTTGTGACGCCCCTGCCCTTAGGCTTGGGAGCCCCAGGCCAGATGCGCCCCAGCCCTTAGGCTTAGGGAGCCCCAGGCTCTGGGCGCCACAGCACTTAGGCTTAGGGAGCCCATGGCCTGGGGCGTCCCAGCCACAGGCTTAGGAAACCCATGGCTTGGGACGCCTAAGCCCTTTGGCTTAGGGAACTCCAGTCCTGGGGCGTCCCAGCCTTTAGGCTTTGGGAGCCCCAGGCATGGTACACCCCAGCCCTTAGGCTTAGGGAGCCCCTGGCCTGGGGCGCCCCTGCCCTTCGGCTTAGGGCGCACCAGGCCTTGGACGCCCCAGCCCTTAGGCTTTGGGAGCCCCAGGCGTGGGGCGCCCCGCCCGTCGGCTTAGGGTGCCCCACATCTGGGGCACCCCAGCCCTTAAGCTTAGGGAGCCCTTGGCCTAGGGCGCCCGAGCCCTTAGGCTTTGATCGCCCAAGGCTTTGGGCGCCCCAACCCTTAGGGTTTGGGAGCCCCAGGCCTGGGGTGCTCCAGCCCTTAGGCTTAGGGAGCCCCAGGCCTGGTGCGCACCAGCCCTTAGGCTTAGGGAGCCCAAGCCTGGGACGCCCCAGCCCTTCGGCTTAGGGCGAGCCAGGCCTTGGGCGCCCCAGCCCTTAGGCTTAGGCTGCCCCAAGCCTGGGGCGCCCCAGCCCTTAGGCTTAGGGTGCCCCAAGCCTGGGGCGCCCCAGCCCTTAGGCTTTGGGAGCCCCAGGCCTGGGGCACTCCTGCCCTTAGGCTTAGGGAGCCCCAAGCCTGGGTCGCCACAGCCCTTAGGCTTTGGGAGCCCCAGACCTGGGGCGCCACAGCCCTTAGGCTTAGGGAGCCCAATGGCTGCGACGCCCCTGCCCTTAGGATTTGGGAGCCCCAGGCCTGATGGGCCCCAGCCCTTTGGCTTAGGGAGCCCCAGGCCAGGGGGGACACAGCCCTTCGGAATAGGGAGCCCCAGGGCTGAGGCGTCCCAGCCCTTAGATTTAGGGAGCCCCAGGCAAGGGGCGCCCCAGCCTTTTGGCTTAGGGAGCCCATGGCCAGGGACGCCCCAGCCCTTTGGCTAGGGTGCGCCAGGCCTAGGGCGCCCTAGCCCTTAGGCTTAGGGAGCCCAAGGGTTGCGACTCCCCAGCCCTTCGGCTTAAGGAGCCCCAGGCCTGAAGCCCCCCAGCCCTTAGGCTTAGGGAGCCCCAGGCCTGGGGCGCTCCAGCCCTTAGGCTTAGGGAGCCCATGGCCTGGGACGCCCCAGCCCTTCGGCTTAGGGCGCCCCAGGCCTAGGGCGCCCCAGCCCTCAGGCTTTGGGAGCCCCAGGCCTGGGTCGCCCCAGCTTTTAGGCTTTTGGAGCTCCATCCCTGGGGCACCCCAGCCCTTGGGCTTTGGGAGCCCCAGGCCTGGGTCACCCCAGCCCTTAGGCTTTGGGAGCCCAAGGCATTGTACGCTCCAGCCCTTAGGCTTTGGGAGCCCAAGGCCTTGGGAGCCCCAGCCCTTAGGCTCTGGGAGCACCAGGCCAGGGGCGCTCCAGCCCTTAGGCTTAGGGAGCCCCAGGCCTGGGGCGCACCAGCCCTTAGGCTTAGGGAGCCCATGGCCTGGGACGCCCCAGCCCTTCAGCTTAGGGCGCGCCAGGCCTAGGGCGCCCCAGCCCTTAGGCTTTGGGAGCCCCAGGCTCTGGGTGCCACAGCCCTTAGGCTTAGGGAGCCCATGGCCTGGGGTACCCCAGCCATAGGCTTAGGGAACCCATGGCTTGGGACGCCACAGCCCTTCGGCTAAGGGAGCCCCACCCTGGTGCGTCCCAGCCCTTAGGCTTTGGAAGCCCCAGGCATGGTACGCCCCAGCCCTTAGGCTTTGGGAGCCCCTGGCCTGGGGCGCCCCAGCCCTTCGGCATAGGGAGCCCCTGGTATGGGGAATCCCAGCCTTAGGCTTTGGGAGCCACAGGCCTGGGGCGCCCCAGCCCTTAGGCTTTGGGAGCCGAAGGCCTGGGGAGCCCCAGCCCTTAGGCTTTGGGTGCCCCAGGCCTGGGGCGCTTCAGCCCTTAGGATTAGGGAGCCCCAGTGCTGAGGCGCACCAGCCCTTAGGCTTGGGGAGCCCATGGCCTGGGACGCCCCAGCCCTTAGACTTAGGGAGCCCCAGCCCTGAGGGGAACCAGCCCTTCGGGTTTGGGATCCCCAGGCATGGTACACCCCAGCCCTTAGGTTTAGGGAGCCCCTGGCCTGGCGCGCCCCAACCCTTAGGCTTTGGGAGCCCAAGGCCTGGAGAGCCCCAGCCCTTAGGCTTTGGGTGCCCTAGGCCTGGGGCGCTTCAGCCCTTAGGCTTAGGGAGCCCCAGTGCTGAGGCGCACCAGCCCTTAGGCTTAGGGAGCCCCAGGCCTGGGATGCCCCCGCCCATCGGCTTTGGGCGCGCCAGGCCTTGGGCGCCCCTGCCCATCGGCTTAGGGTGCGCCAGGCCTTGGGCGCCCCAGCCCTTAGGCTTAGGGTGCCCCACGTCTGGGGCACCTCAGCCCTTAAGCTTAGGGAGCCCATGGCCTAGGGCGCCCAAGCCCTTAGGCTTTGGGAGCCCAAGGCTTTGGGCGCCCTAACCCTTAGGTTTGGGAGCCCCAGGCCTGGGGCGCTCCAGCCCTTACGCTTAGGGAGCCCCAGGCCTGGGGCGCACCAGCCTTTAGGCTTAGGGAGCCCATGGCCTGGGACGCCCCAGCCCTTCGGCTTAGGGCCCGCCAGGCCTTGGGCGCCCCAGCCCTTAGGCTTTGGGAGCCCCAGGCCTGAGGCGCCCCAGCCCTTAGGCATAGGGTGCCCCAGGACTGGGGCACTCCAGCCCTTAGGCTTAGGAAGCCCGAGGACTGGTGCACCCCAGACCTTAAGCTTGGGGAGCCCCAGACCTGGGGCGCCCCAGCCCTTATGCTTAGGGAGCCCAAGGGCTGCGACGCCCCTGCCCTTAGGCTTTGGGAGCCCCAGGCCTGATGCGCCCCAGCCCTTAGGCTTAGGGAGCCCCAGGCCCTGGGCGCCACAGGCCTTAGGCTTAGGGAGCCCATGGCCTGGGACACCCCAGCCCTTCGCTTAGGGAGCCCCAGGCCTGGGGCGCCCCAGCCCTTAGGTTTAGGGAACCCATGGCTTGGGACGCCCCAGCCCTTCGGCTTGGGGAGCCCCAGTCCTGGGGCGCCCCAGCCCTTAAGATTTGGGAGCCACAGGCATGGTACGCCCCAGCCCTTAGGTTAGGGAGCCCCAGGCCATGGGCGCCCCAGCCCTTAGGCTTTGGGAGCCCCAGGCATGGTACGCCCCAGCCCTTAGGCTTAGGGAGCCCCTGGCCTGGGGCGCCACAGCCCTTCGGCTTAGGGAGTCCCTGGCCTGGGGCGCCCCAGCCCTTAGGCTTAGGGAGCCCATGGCCTGGGACGCCCCAGCCCTTCGGCAAGGGCGCACCAGGCCTAGGGCGCCCCAGCCCTTAGGTTTTGGGAGCCCCAGGCCTGGGGCGCCCCAACCCTAAGGCTTAGGGATCCCCATGCAGGGGCGCCCCAGCCCTTTGGCTTAGGGAGCCTAAGGCTTGCGACTCCCCAGCCCTTCGGCTTAGGGAGCCTCCGGCCGGAAGCCCTCGAGCCCTAAGGCTTAGGGAGCCTCTGGCCTGGGGCGCCCCAGCCCTTAGTCTTAGGGAACCCATGGCCTGGGACGCCCCAGCCCTTCGGCTAGGGCGCGCCAGGCCTAGGGCGCCCCAGCCCTTAGACTTTGGGAGCCCAAGGCCTGGGGTGCCCCAGCCCTTAGGCTTTGGAAGCCCCAGACCTGGGGCGCTCCAGCCCTAAGGCTTAGGGAGCCCCAGGCCTGCGGCGCCCCAGCCATAAGGCTCTGGGAGCCCAAGGCTTGCGACTCCCCAGCCCGTCGGCTTAGGGAACCCCAGGCCTGAAGCCCCCCAGCCCTTAGGGTTAGGGAGCCCCAGGCCTGGGGCGCCACAGCCCTTAGGCTTTGGGCGCCCCAGGCCTACGTGGTCCCAGCCCTTCAGCTTAGCGAGCCCCAGGCCTGGGGCGCCCCAGCCCTTAGGCTTAGGGATCCCTGGCCTGGGGCGCCCCAGCCCTTAGGCTTAGGGAGCCCCAGGCATGGGGCGCCCCACCCCTTGGGCTTTGGGAGCTCCAGGCTTTGGGCGCCACATCCTTTAGGCTTTGGGAGCCCCAGGCCTGGGACGCTCCAGCCCTTAGGCTTAGGGAACCCCAGGCCTGGGGCGCAGCAGCCCTTTGGCTTAGGGAGCCCATGGCCAGGGAAGCCCCAGCCCTTAGGCTTAGGGAACCCCAGGCCTGGGACGCTCCAGCCCTTAGGCTTAGGGAACCCCAGGCCTGAGGCGCAGCAGCCCTTAGGCTTAGGGAACCCCAGGCCTGTGGCGCCCCAGCACTTAGGCTTTGGGAGCCGAAGGCCTGGGGAGCCCCAGCCCTTAGGCTTTGGGTGCCCCAGGCCTGGGGCGCTTCAGCCCTTAGGATTAGGGAGCCCCAGTGCTGAGGCGCACCAGCCCTTAGGCTTAGGGAGCCCCAGGCTCTGGGCGCCACAGCCCTTAGGCTTTGGGAGCCCGAGGCCTGTGGCCCCCCAGCCCTTCGGCTTTGGGAGCCCGAGACCTGGGGCGCCCCAGCTCTTAGGCGTTGGGAGCCCCATGCATTGTACGCCCCAGCCCTTAGGCTTTGGGAGCCCGAGGCCTGGGGCACTCCAGCACTTCGGCTTAGGGAGCCCCTGGCATGGGGCGTCCCAGCCTTAGAATTGGGAGCCCCAGGCCGGGGCACTCCAGCCCTTAGGCTTAGGGAGCCCCAGGCCTGGGGCGACCCAGCCCTTTGGCTTTGCGAGCCCCAGGCCTGGGGCACACAGCCCTTAGGCTTAGGGTGCCCCAGACCGGGGCGCCCCAGCCCTTAGGCTTTGGGAGCCCCAGGCCTGGGGATCCCCAACCCTTAACTTAGGGAGCCCAAGGGTTGCGACGCCCCTGCCCTTAGGCTTGGGGGCCTCAGGCCTGATGCGCCCCAGCCCTTAGGCTTAGGGAGCCCCAGGCTCTGGGCGCCACAGCCCTTAGGCTTAAGGAGCCCGTGGCCTGGGGCGCCCCAGCCACAGGCTTAGGGAACCCATGGCTTGGGACGCCCCAGCCCTTCGGCTTAGGGAGCCCCAGTCCTGGGGCGTCCCAGCCTTTAGGCTTTGAGAGCCCCAGGCATGGTACGCCCCAGCCCTTAGGCTTTGGGAGACCAAGGCCTTGGGCGACCCAGCCCTTAGGTTTTGGGAGCCCCAGGCCTGGGGCGCTCCAGCCCTTAGGCTTAGGGAGCCCATGGCCTGGGGCGCTCCAGCCCTTAGGCTTAGGGAGCCCATGGCCTGGGACGCCCCAGCCCTTCGGCTTAGGGCGCGCCAGGCCTAGGGCGCCCCAGACCTTAGGCTTTGGGAGCCCCAGGCCTGGGTTGCCCCAGCCTTTAGGCTTTTGGAGCTCCATCCCTGGGGCACCCCAGCCCTTGGGCTTTGGGAGCCCCAGGCCTGGGGCGCCCCAGCCATAGGCTTAGGGAGCCCAAGGCTTGCGACTCCCAAGCCCTTCGGCTTAGGGAGCCCCAGGCCTGAAGCCCCCCAGTCCTTAGGCTAATGGAACCATAGGCCTGGGGTGCCACAGCCTTTAGGCTTGGGAGCCCGAGGCCTGTGGCCCCCCAGCCCTTCGGCTTTGGGAGCCCCAGGCCTGGGCGCCCCAGCTCTTAGGCGTTGGGAGCCCCAGGCATGGTACGCCCCAGCCCTTAGGCTTTGGGAGCCCAAGGCCTGGGGCACCCCAGCACTTCAGCTTTGGGAGCTTCTGGCCTGGGGCGCCACAGCCCTTAGGCTTAGGGAGCCCCAGGCCTTGGACGCCCCCACCCGTCGGCTTAGGGAGCCCCAGGCCTGGGACGCCCCAGCCCTTCGGCAAGGGCGCACCAGGCCTAGGGCGCCCCAGCCCTTAGGTTTTGGGAGCCCCAGGCCTGGGGCGCCCCAACCCTAAGGCTTAGGGATCCCCATGCAGGGGCGCCCCAGCCCTTTGGCTTAGGGAGCCTAAGGCTTGCGACTCCCCAGCCCTTCGGCTTAGGGAGCCTCCGGCCGGAAGCCCTCGAGCCCTAAGGCTTAGGGAGCCTCTGGCCTGGGGCGCCCCAGCCCTTAGTCTTAGGGAACCCATGGCCTGGGACGCCCCAGCCCTTCGGCTAGGGCGCGCCAGGCCTAGGGCGCCCCAGCCCTTAGACTTTGGGAGCCCAAGGCCTGGGGTGCCCCAGCCCTTAGGCTTTGGAAGCCCCAGACCTGGGGCGCTCCAGCCCTAAGGCTTAGGGAGCCCCAGGCCTGCGGCGCCCCAGCAATAAGGCTCTGGGAGCCCAAGGCTTGCGACTCCCCAGCCCGTCGGCTTAGGGAACCCCAGGCCTGAAGCCCCCCAGCCCTTAGGGTTAGGGAGCCCCAGGCCTGGGGCGCCACAGCCCTTAGGCTTTGGGCGCCCCAGGCCTACGTGGTCCCAGCCCTTCAGCTTAGCGAGCCCCAGGCCTGGGGCGCCCCAGCCCTTAGGCTTAGGGATCCCTGGCCTGGGGCGCCCCAGCCCTTAGGCTTAGGGAGCCCCAGGCATGGGGCGCCCCACCCCTTGGGCTTTGGGAGCTCCAGGCTTTGGGCGCCACATCCTTTAGGCTTTGGGAGCCCCAGGCCTGGGACGCTCCAGCCCTTAGGCTTAGGGAACCCCAGGCCTGGGGCGCAGCAGCCCTTAGGCTTAGGGAGCCCATGGCCAGGGACGCCCCAGCCCTTAGGCTTAGGGAACCCCAGGCCTGGGACGCTCCAGCCCTTACGCTTAGGGAACCTCAGGCCTGGGGCGCAGCAGCCCTTAGGCTTAGGGAACCCCAGGCCTGTGGCGCCCCAGCACTTAGGCTTTGGGAGCCGAAGGCCTGGGGAGCCCCAGCCCTTAGGCTTTGGGTGCCCCAGGCCTGGGGCGCTTCAGCCCTTAGGATTAGGGAGCCCCAGTGCTGAGGCGCACCAGCCCTTAGGCTTAGGGAGCCCCAGGCTCTGGGCGCCACAGCCCTTAGGCTTTGGGAGCCCGAGGCCTGTGGCCCCCCAGCCCTTCGGCTTTGGGAGCCCGAGGCCTGGGGCGCCCCAGCTCTTAGGCGTTGGGAGCCCCATGCATTGTACGCCCCAGCCCTTAGGCTTTGGGAGCCCGAGGCCTGGGGCACTCCAGCACTTCGGCTTAGGGAGCCCCTGGCATGGGGCGTCCCAGCCTTAGAATTGGGAGCCCCAGGCCGGGGCACTCCAGCCCTTAGGCTTAGGGAGCCCCAGGCCTGGGGCGACCCAGCCCTTTGGCTTTGCGAGCCCCAGGCCTGGGGCACACAGCCCTTAGGCTTAGGGTGCCCCAGACCGGGGCGCCCCAGCCCTTAGGCTTTGGGAGCCCCAGGCCTGGGGATCCCCAACCCTTAACTTAGGGAGCCCAAGGGTTGCGACGCCCCTGCACTTAGGCTTGGGAGCCTCAGGCCTGATGCGCCCCAGCCCTTAGGCTTAGGGAGCCCCATGCTCTGGGCGCCACAGCCCTTAGGCTTTGGGAGCCCCAGGCCTGGGGCACTCTAGCCCTTAAGCTTAAGGAGCCCCAGGCCTGGGTTGCCACAGCCCTTAGGCTTTGGGAGCCCCAGACCTGGGGCGCCACATCCCTTAGGCTTAGGGAGCCCAAGGGCTGCGACGCCCCTGCCCTTAGGATTTGGGAGCCCCAGGCCTGATGGGCCCCAGCCCTTTGGCTTAGGGAGCCCCAGGCCTGGGGGGACACAGCCTTTCGGAATAGGGAGCCCCAGGGCTGGGGCGTCCCAGCCCTTAGATTTAGGGAGCCCCAGGCAAGGGGCACCCCAGCCTTTTGGCTTAGGGAGCCCATGGCCTGGGACGCCCCAGCCTTTTGGCTAGGGCTCGCCAGGCTTAGGGCGCCCCAGCCCTTCGGCTTAGGGAGCCCCAGGATTGGGGTGCCCCAGCCCTTAGGCTTAGGGAGCCCAAGGCTTGCGACTCCCCAGCCCTTCGGCTTAGGGAGCCCCAGGCCTGAAGCCCCCCAGCCCTTAGGCTTAGGGAGCCCCAGGCCTGGGGCGCTCCAGCCCTTAGGCTTAGGGAGCCCATGGCCTGGGACACCCCAGCCCTTCGGCTTAGGTCGCGCCAGGCCTAGGGCGCCCCAGCCCTTAGGCTTTGGGAGCCCCAGGCCTGGGTCGCCTCAGCCTTTAGGCTTTTGGAGCTCCATCCCTGGGGCACCCCAGCCCTTGGGCTTTGGGAGCCCCAGGCCTGGGGCACCCAAGCCCTTAGGCTTTGGGAGCCCCAGGCATTGTACGCCCCAGCCCTTAGGCTTTGGGAGCCCAAGGCCTTGGGCGCCCCAGCCCGTAGGCGCTGGGAGCACCAGGCCAGGGGCGCTCCAGCCCTTAGGCTTAGGGAGCCCCAGGCCTGGGGCGCACCAGCCCTCAGGCTTAGGGAGCCCATGGCCTGGGACGCCCCAGCCCTTCGGCTTAGGGCGCGCCAGGCCTAGGGCGACCCAGCCCTTAGGCTTTGGGAGCCCCAGGACTGGGGCGCCCCAGCCCTTAGGTTTGGGTGCTCCAGACCGGGGCACCCCAGACCTTAGGCTTTGCGAGCCCCAGGCCTGGGGCGCCCCAGCCCTTAGGGTTAGGGAGCCCAAGGGTTGCGACGCGCCTGCCCTTAGGCTTGGGAGCCCCAGGCCAGATGCGCTCCAGCCCTTAGGCTTAGGGAGCCCCAGGCCTGGGGCGCAACAGCCCTCAGGCTTAGGGAGCCCATGGCCTGGGACGCCCCAGCCCTTCGGCTTAGGGCGCGCCAGGCCTAGGGCGCCCCAGCCCTTAGGCTTTGGGAGCCCCAGGCCTGGGGCGCCCCAGCACTTAGGCTTTGGGTGCCCCAGACCGGGGCGCCCCAGCCCTTAGGCTTTGGGAGCCCCAGGCCTGGGGCGCCCCAGCCCTTAGGCTTAGGGAGCCCAAGGGTTGCGACGCCCCTGCCCTTAGGCTTGGGAGCCCCAGGCCAGATGCGCCCCAGCCCTTAGGCTTAGGGAGCCCCAGGCTCTGGGCGCCACAGCACTTAGGCTTAGGGAGCCCATGGCCTGGGGCGTCCCAGCCACAGGCTTAGGGAACCCATGGCTTGGGACGCCTCAGCCCTTTGGCTTAGGGAGCTCCAGTCCTGGGGCGTCCCAGCCCTTAGGCTTTGGGAGCCCCAGGCATGGTACACCCCAGCCCTTAGGCTTTGGGTGCCCCAGACCGGGGCACCCCAGACCTTAGGCTTTGCGAGCCCCAGGCCTGGGGCGCCCCAGCCCTTAGGGTTAGGGAGCCCAAGGGTTGCGACGCGCCTGCCCTTAGGCTTGGGAGCCCCAGGCCAGATGCGCTCCAGCCCTTAGGCTTAGGGAGCCCCAGGCCTGGGGCGCACCAGCCCTCAGGCTTAGGGAGCCCATGGCCTGGGACGCCCCAGCCCTTCGGCTTAGGGCGCGCAAGGCCTAAGGCACCCCAGCCCTTAGGCTTTGGGAGCCCCAGGCCTGGGGCGCCCCAGCACTTAGGCTTTGGGTGCCCCAGACCGGGGCTCCCCAGCCCTTAGGCTTTGGGAGCCCCAGGCCTTGGGCGCCCCAGCCCTTAGGCTTAGGGAGCCCAAGGGTTGCGACGCCCCTGCCCTTAGGCTTGGGAGCCCCAGGCCAGATGCGCCCCAGCCCTTAGGCTTAGGGAGCCCCAGGCTCTGGGCGCCACAGCACTTAGGCTTAGGGAGCCCATGGCCTGGGGCGTCCCAGCCACAGGCTTAGGGAACCCATGGCTTGGGACGCCTCAGCCCTTTGGCTTAGGGAACTCCAGTCCTGGGGCGTCCCAGCCTTTAGGCTTTGGGAGCCCCAGGCATGGTACACCCCAGCCCTTAGGCTTAGGGAGCCCCTGGCCTGGGGCGCCCCTGCCCTTCGGCTTAGGGCGCACCAGGCCTTGGACGCCCCAGCCCTTAGGCTTTGGGAGCCCCAGGCGTGGGGCGCCCCGCCCGTCGGCTTAGGGTGCCCCACATCTGGGGCACCCCAGCCCTTAAGCTTAGGGAGCCCTTGGCCTAGGGCGCCCGAGCCCTTAGGCTTTGATCGCCCAAGGCTTTGGGCGCCCCAACCCTTAGGGTTTGGGAGCCCCAGGCCTGGGGTGCTCCAGCCCTTAGGCTTAGGGAGCCCCAGGCCTGGTGCGCACCAGCCCTTAGGCTTAGGGAGCCCAAGCCTGGGACGCCCCAGCCCTTCGGCTTAGGGCGAGCCAGGCCTTGGGCGCCCCAGCCCTT
Source organism: Tenrec ecaudatus (assembly GCF_050624435.1). Classification (NCBI taxonomy): domain Eukaryota; kingdom Metazoa; phylum Chordata; class Mammalia; order Afrosoricida; family Tenrecidae; genus Tenrec; species Tenrec ecaudatus. The sequence continues at coordinate 488,965 of NW_027459537.1, read as the reverse complement.
AGGCTTAGGCTGCCCCAAGCCTGGGGCGCCCCAGCCCTTAAGCTTAGGGTGCCCCAAGCCTGGGGCGCCCCAGCCCTTAGGCTTTGGGAGCCCCAGGCCTGGGGCACTCCTGCCCTTAGGCTTAGGGAGCCCCAAGCCTGGGTCGCCACAGCCCTTAGGTTTTGGGAGCCCCAGACCTGGGGCGCCACAGCCCTTAGGCTTAGGGAGCCCAATGGCTGCGACGCCCCTGCCCTTAGGATTTGGGAGCCCCAGGCCTGATGGGCCCCAGCCCTTTGGCTTAGGGAGCCCCAGGCCAGGGGGGACACAGCCCTTCGGAATAGGGAGCCCCAGGGCTGAGGCGTCCCAGCCCTTAGATTTAGGGAGCCCCAGGCAAGGGGCGCCCCAGCCTTTTGGCTTAGGGAGCCCATGGCCAGGGACGCCCCAGCCCTTTGGCTAGGGTGCGCCAGGCCTAGGGCGCCCTAGCCCTTAGGCTTAGGGAGCCCAAGGGTTGCGACTCCCCAGCCCTTCGGCTTAAGGAGCCCCAGGCCTGAAGCCCCCCAGCCCTTAGGCTTAGGGAGCCCCAGGCCTGGGGCGCTCCAGCCCTTAGGCTTAGGGAGCCCATGGCCTGGGACGCCCCAGCCCTTCGGCTTAGGGCGCCCCAGGCCTAGGGCGCCCCAGCCCTCAGGCTTTGGGAGCCCCAGGCCTGGGTCGCCCCAGCTTTTAGGCTTTTGGAGCTCCATCCCTGGGGCACCCCAGCCCTTGGGCTTTGGGAGCCCCAGGCCTGGGTCACCCCAGCCCTTAGGCTTTGGGAGCCCAAGGCATTGTAGGCCCCAGCCCTTAGGCTTTGGGAGCCCAAGGCCTTGGGAGCCCCAGCCCTTAGGCTCTGGGAGCACCAGGCCAGGGGCGCTCCAGCCCTTAGGCTTAGGGAGCCCCAGGCCTGGGGCGCACCAGCCCTTAGGCTTAGGGAGCCCATGGCCTGGGACGCCCCAGCCCTTCAGCTTAGGGCGCGCCAGGCCTAGGGCGCCCCAGCCCTTAGGCTTTGGGAGCCCCAGGCTCTGGGTGCCACAGCCCTTAGGCTTAGGGAGCCCATGGCCTGGGGTACCCCAGCCATAGGCTTAGGGAACCCATGGCTTGGGACGCCACAGCCCTTCGGCTAAGGGAGCCCCAGTCCTGGTGCGTCCCAGCCCTTAGGCTTTGGAAGCCCCAGGCATGGTACGCCCCAGCCCTTAGGCTTTGGGAGCCCCTGGCCTGGGGCGCCCCAGCCCTTCGGCATAGGGAGCCCCTGGTATGGGGAATCCCAGCCTTAGGCTTTGGGAGCCACAGGCCTGGGGCGCCCCAGCCTTTAGGCTTTGGGAGCCGAAGGCCTGGGGAGCCCCAGCCCTTAGGCTTTGGGTGCCCCAGGCCTGGGGCGCTTCAGCCCTTAGGATTAGGGAGCCCCAGTGCTGAGGCGCACCAGCCCTTAGGCTAGGGGAGCCCATGGCCTGGGACGCCCCAGCCCTTAGACTTAGGGAGCCCCAGCCCTGAGGGGAACCAGCCCTGAGGGTTTGGGATCCCCAGGCATGGTACACCCCAGCCCTTAGGCTTAGGGAGCCCCTGGCCTGGCGCGCCCCAACCCTTAGGCTTTGGGAGCCCAAGGCCTGGAGAGCCCCAGCCCTTAGGCTTTGGGTGCCCCAGGCCTGGGGCGCTTCAGCCCTTAGGCTTAGGGAGCCCCAGTGCTGAGGCGCACCAGCCCTTAGGCTTAGGGAGCCCCAGGCCTGGGATGCCCCCGCCCATCGGCTTTGGGCGCGCCAGGCCTTGGGCGCCCCTGCCCATCGGCTTAGGGTGCGCCAGGCCTTGGGCGCCCCAGCCCTTAGGCTTAGGGTGCCCCACGTCTGGGGCGCCTCAGCCCTTAAGCTTAGGGAGCCCATGGCCTAGGGCGCCCAAGCCCTTAGGCTTTGGGAGCCCAAGGCTTTGGGCGCCCTAACCCTTAGGTTTGGGAGCCCCAGGCCTGGGGCGCTCCAGCCCTTACGCTTAGGGAGCCCCAGGCCTGGGGCGCACCAGCCTTTAGGCTTAGGGAGCCCATGGCCTGGGACGCCCCAGCCCTTCGGCTTAGGGCCCGCCAGGCCTTGGGCGCCCCAGCCCTTAGGCTTTGGGAGCCCCAGGCCTGAGGCGCCCCAGCCCTTAGGCATAGGGTGCCCCAGGACTGGGGCACTCCAGCCCTTAGGCTTAGGAAGCCCGAGGACTGGTGCACCCCAGACCTTAAGCTTGGGGAGACCCAGACCTGGGGCGCCCCAGCCCTTATGCTTAGGGAGCCCAAGGGCTGCGACGCCCCTGCCCTTAGGCTTTGGGAGCCCCAGGCCTGATGCGCCCCAGCCCTTAGGCTTAGGGAGCCCCAGGCCCTGGGCGCCACAGGCCTTAGGCTTAGGGAGCCCATGGCCTGGGACACCCCAGCCCTTCGCTTAGGGAGCCCCAGGCCTGGGGCGCCCCAGCCCTTAGGTTTAGGGAACCCATGGCTTGGGACGCCCCAGCCCTTCGGCTTGGGGAGCCCCAGTCCTGGGGTGCCCCAGCCCTTAAGATTTGGGAGCCACAGGCATGGTACGCCCCAGCCCTTAGGTTAGGGAGCCCCAGGCCATGGGCGCCCCAGCCCTTCGGCTTAGGGCGCGCAAGGCCTAGGGCACCCCAGCCCTTAGGCTTTGGGAGCCCCAGGCCTGGGGCGCCCCAGCACTTAGGCTTTGGGTGCCCCAGACCGGGGCGCCCCAGCCCTTAGGCTTTGGGAGCCCCAGGCCTTGGGCGCCCCAGCCCTTAGGCTTAGGGAGCCCAAGGGTTGCGACGCCCCTGCCCTTAGGCTTGGGAGCCCCAGGCCAGATGCGCCCCAGCCCTTAGGCTTAGGGAGCCCCAGGCTCTGGGCGCCACAGCACTTAGGCTTAGGGAGCCCATGGCCTGGGGCGTCCCAGCCACAGGCTTAGGGAACCCATGGCTTGGGACGCCTCAGCCCTTTGGCTTAGGGAACTCCAGTCCTGGGGCGTCCCAGCCTTTAGGCTTTGGGAGCCCCAGGCATGGTACACCCCAGCCCTTAGGCTTAGGGAGCCCCTGGCCTGGGGCGCCCCTGCCCTTCGGCTTAGGGCGCACCAGGCCTTGGACGCCCCAGCCCTTAGGCTTTGGGAGCCCCAGGCGTGGGGCGCCCCGCCCGTCGGCTTAGGGTGCCCCACATCTGGGGCACCCCAGCCCTTAAGCTTAGGGAGCCCTTGGCCTAGGGCGCCCGAGCCCTTAGGCTTTGATCGCCCAAGGCTTTGGGCGCCCCAACCCTTAGGGTTTGGGAGCCCCAGGCCTGGGGTGCTCCAGCCCTTAGGCTTAGGGAGCCCCAGCCTGGTGCGCACCAGCCCTTAGGCTTAGGGAGCCCAAGCCTGGGACGCCCCAGCCCTTCGGCTTAGGGCGAGCCAGGCCTTGGGCGTCCCAGCCCTTAGGCTTAGGCTGCCCCAAGCCTGGGGCGCCCCAGCCCTTAGGCTTAGGGTGCCCCAAGCCTGGGGCGCCCCAGCCCTTAGGCTTTGGGAGCCCCAGGCCTGGGGCACTCCTGCCCTTAGGCTTAGGGAGCCCCAAGCCTGGGTCGCCACAGCCCTTAGGTTTTGGGAGCCCCAGACCTGGGGCGCCACAGCCCTTAGGCTTAGGGAGCCCAATGGCTGCGACGCCCCTGCCCTTAGGATTTGGGAGCCCCAGGCCTGATGGGCCCCAGCCCTTTGGCTTAGGGAGCCCCAGGCCAGGGGGGACACAGCCCTTCGGAATAGGGAGCCCCAGGGCTGAGGCGTCCCAGCCCTTAGATTTAGGGAGCCCCAGGCAAGGGGCGCCCCAGCCTTTTGGCTTAGGGAGCCCATGGCCAGGGACGCCCCAGCCCTTTGGCTAGGGTGCGCCAGGCCTAGGGCGCCCTAGCCCTTAGGCTTAGGGAGCCCAAGGGTTGCGACTCCCCAGCCCTTCGGCTTAAGGAGCCCCAGGCCTGAAGCCCCCCAGCCCTTAGGCTTAGGGAGCCCCAGGCCTGGGGCGCTCCAGCCCTTAGGCTTAGGGAGCCCATGGCCTGGGACGCCCCAGCCCTTCGGCTTAGGGCGCCCCAGGCCTAGGGCGCCCCAGCCCTCAGGCTTTGGGAGCCCCAGGCCTGGGTCGCCCCAGCTTTTAGGCTTTTGGAGCTCCATCCCTGGGGCACCCCAGCCCTTGGGCTTTGGGAGCCCCAGGCCTGGGTCACCCCAGCCCTTAGGCTTTGGGAGCCCAAGGCATTGTACGCCCCAGCCCTTAGGCTTTGGGAGCCCAAGGCCTTGGGAGCCCCAGCCCTTAGGCTCTGGGAGCACCAGGCCAGGGGCGCTCCAGCCCTTAGGCTTAGGGAGCCCCAGGCCTGGGGCGCACCAGCCCTTAGGCTTAGGGAGCCCATGGCCTGGGACGCCCCAGCCCTTCAGCTTAGGGCGCGCCAGGCCTAGGGCGCCCCAGCCCTTAGGCTTTGGGAGCCCCAGGCTCTGGGTGCCACAGCCCTTAGGCTTAGGGAGCCCATGGCCTGGGGTACCCCAGCCATAGGCTTAGGGAACCCATGGCTTGGGACGCCACAGCCCTTCGGCTAAGGGAGCCCCAGTCCTGGTGCGTCCCAGCCCTTAGGCTTTGGAAGCCCCAGGCATGGTACGCCCCAGCCCTTAGGTTTTGGGAGCCCATGGCCTGGGGCGCCCCAGCCCTTCGGCATAGGGAGCCCCTGGTATGGGGAATCCCAGCCTTAGGCTTTGGGAGCCACAGGCCTGGGGCGCCCCAGCCCTTAGGCTTTGGGAGCCGAAGGCCTGGGGAGCCCCAGCCCTTAGGCTTTGGGTGCCCCAGGCCTGGGGCGCTTCAGCCCTTAGGATTAGGGAGCCCCAGTGCTGAGGCGCACCAGCCCTTAGGCTAGGGGAGCCCATGGCCTGGGACGCCCCAGCCCTTAGACTTAGGGAGCCCCAGCCCTGAGGGGAACCAGCCCTGAGGGTTTGGGATCCCCAGGCATGGTACACCCCAGCCCTTAGGCTTAGGGAGCCCCTGGCCTGGCGCGCCCCAACCCTTAGGCTTTGGGAGCCCAAGGCCTGGAGAGCCCCAGCCCTTAGGCTTTGGGTGCCCCAGGCCTGGGGCGCTTCAGCCCTTAGGCTTAGGGAGCCCCAGTGCTGAGGCGCACCAGCCCTTAGGCTTAGGGAGCCCCAGGCCTGGGATGCCCCCGCCCATCGGCTTTGGGCGCGCCAGGCCTTGGGCGCCCCTGCCCATCGGCTTAGGGTGCGCCAGGCCTTGGGCGCCCCAGCCCTTAGGCTTAGGGTGCCCCACGTCTGGGGCGCCTCAGCCCTTAAGCTTAGGGAGCCCATGGCCTAGGGCGCCCAAGCCCTTAGGCTTTGGGAGCCCAAGGCTTTGGGCGCCCTAACCCTTAGGTTTGGGAGCCCCAGGCCTGGGGCGCTCCAGCCCTTACGCTTAGGGAGCCCCAGGCCTGGGGCGCACCAGCCTTTAGGCTTAGGGAGCCCATGGCCTGGGACGCCCCAGCCCTTCGGCTTAGGGCCCGCCAGGCCTTGGGCGCCCCAGCCCTTAGGCTTTGGGAGCCCCAGGCCTGAGGCGCCCCAGCCCTTAGGCATAGGGTGCCCCAGGACTGGGGCACTCCAGCCCTTAGGCTTAGGAAGCCCGAGGACTGGTGCACCCCAGACCTTAAGCTTGGGGAGCCCCAGACCTGGGGCGCCCCAGCCCTTATGCTTAGGGAGCCCAAGGGCTGCGACGCCCCTGACCTTAGGCTTTGGGAGCCCCAGGCCTGATGCGCCCCAGCCCTTAGGCTTAGGGAGCCCCAGGCCCTGGGCGCCACAGGCCTTAGGCTTAGGGAGCCCATGGCCTGGGACACCCCAGCCCTTCGCTTAGGGAGCCCCAGGCCTGGGGCGCCCCAGCCCTTAGGTTTAGGGAACCCATGGCTTGGGACGCCCCAGCCCTTCGGCTTGGGGAGCCCCAGTCCTGGGGCGCCCCAGCCCTTAAGATTTGGGAGCCACAGGCATGGTACGCCCCAGCCCTTAGGTTAGGGAGCCCCAGGCCATGGGCGCCCCAGCCCTTAGGCTTTGGGAGCCCCAGGCATGGTACGCCCCAGCCCTTAGGCTTAGGGAGCCCCTGGCCTGGGGCGCCACAGCCCTTCGGCTTAGGGAGTCCCTGGCCTGGGGCGCCCCAGCCCTTAGGCTTAGGGAGCCCATGGCCTGGGACGCCCCAGCCCTTCGGCAAGGGCGCACCAGGCCTAGGGCGCCCCAGCCCTTAGGTTTTGGGAGCCCCAGGCCTGGGGCGCCCCAACCCTAAGGCTTAGGGATCCCCATGCAGGGGCGCCCCAGCCCTTTGGCTTAGGGAGCCTAAGGCTTGCGACTCCCCAGCCCTTCGGCTTAGGGAGCCTCCGGCCGGAAGCCCTCGAGCCCTAAGGCTTAGGGAGCCTCTGGCCTGGGGCGCCCCAGCCCTTAGTCTTAGGGAACCCATGGCCTGGGACGCCCCAGCCCTTCGGCTAGGGCGCGCCAGGCCTAGGGCGCCCCAGCCCTTAGACTTTGGGAGCCCAAGGCCTGGGGTGCCCCAGCCCTTAGGCTTTGGAAGCCCCAGACCTGGGGCGCTCCAGCCCTAAGGCTTAGGGAGCCCCAGGCCTGCGGCGCCCCAGCCATAAGGCTCTGGGAGCCCAAGGCTTGCGACTCCCCAGCCCGTCGGCTTAGGGAACCCCAGGCCTGAAGCCCCCCAGCCCTTAGGGTTAGGGAGCCCCAGGCCTGGGGCGCCACAGCCCTTAGGCTTTGGGCGCCCCAGGCCTACGTGGTCCCAGCCCTTCAGCTTAGCGAGCCCCAGGCCTGGGGCGCCCCAGCCCTTAGGCTTAGGGATCCCTGGCCTGGGGCGCCCCAGCCCTTAGGCTTAGGGAGCCCCAGGCATGGGGCGCCCCACCCCTTGGGCTTTGGGAGCTCCAGGCTTTGGGCGCCACATCCTTTAGGCTTTTGGAGCCCCAGGCCTGGGACGCTCCAGCCCTTAGGCTTAGGGAACCCCAGGCCTGGGGCGCAGCAGCCCTTAGGCTTAGGGAGCCCATGGCCAGGGAAGCCCCAGCCCTTAGGCTTAGGGAACCCCAGGCCTGTGGCGCCCCAGCACTTAGGCTTTGGGAGCCGAAGGCCTGGGGAGCCCCAGCCCTTAGGCTTTGGGTGCCCCAGGCCTGGGGCGCTTCAGCCCTTAGGATTAGGGAGCCCCAGTGCTGAGGCGCACCAGCCCTTAGGCTTAGGGAGCCCCAGGCTCTGGGCGCCACAGCCCTTAGGCTTTGGGAGCCCGAGGCCTGTGGCCCCCCAGCCCTTCGGCTTTGGGAGCCCGAGGCCTGGGGCGCCCCAGCTCTTAGGCGTTGGGAGCCCCATGCATTGTACGCCCCAGCCCTTAGGCTTTGGGAGCCCGAGGCCTGGGGCACTCCAGCACTTCGGCTTAGGGAGCCCCTGGCATGGGGCGTCCCAGCCTTAGAATTGGGAGCCCCAGGCCGGGGCACTCCAGCCCTTAGGCTTAGGGAGCCCCAGGCCTGGGGCGACCCAGCCCTTTGGCTTTGCGAGCCCCAGGCCTGGGGCACACAGCCCTTAGGCTTAGGGTGCCCCAGACCGGGGCGCCCCAGCCCTTAGGCTTTGGGAGCCCCAGGCCTGGGGATCCCCAACCCTTAACTTAGGGAGCCCAAGGGTTGCGACGCCCCTGCCCTTAGGCTTGGGAGCCTCAGGCCTGATGCGCCCCAGCCCTTAGGCTTAGGGAGCCCCAGGCTCTGGGCGCCACAGCCCTTAGGCTTAAGGAGCCCGTGGCCTGGGGCGCCCCAGCCACAGGCTTAGGGAACCCATGGCTTGGGACGCCCCAGCCCTTCGGCTTAGGGAGCCCCAGTCCTGGGGCGTCCCAGCCTTTAGGCTTTGAGAGCCCCAGGCATGGTACGCCCCAGCCCTTAGGCTTTGGGAGACCAAGGCCTTGGGCGACCCAGCCCTTAGGTTTTGGGAGCCCCAGGCCTGGGGCGCTCCAGCCCTTAGGCTTAGGGAGCCCATGGCCTGGGGCGCTCCAGCCCTTAGGCTTAGGGAGCCCATGGCCTGGGACGCCCCAGCCCTTCGGCTTAGGGCGCGCCAGGCCTAGGGCGCCCCAGACCTTAGGCTTTGGGAGCCCCAGGCCTGGGTTGCCCCAGCCTTTAGGCTTTTGGAGCTCCATCCCTGGAGCACCCCAGCCCTTGGGCTTTGGGAGCCCCAGGCCTGGGGCGCCCCAGCCATAGGCTTAGGGAGCCCAAGGCTTGCGACTCCCAAGCCCTTCGGCTTAGGGAGCCCCAGGCCTGAAGCCCCCCAGTCCTTAGGCTAATGGAACCATAGGCCTGGGGCGCCACAGCCTTTAGGCTTGGGAGCCCGAGGCCTGTGGCCCCCCAGCCCTTCGGCTTTGGGAGCCCCAGGCCTGGGCGCCCCAGCTCTTAGGCGTTGGGAGCCCCAGGCATGGTACGCCCCAGCCCTTAGGCTTTGGGAGCCCAAGGCCTGGGGCACCCCAGCACTTCAGCTTTGGGAGCTTCTGGCCTGGGGCGCCACAGCCCTTAGGCTTAGGGAGCCCCAGGCCTTGGACGCCCCCACCCGTCGGCTTAGGGAGCCCCAGGCCTGGGATGCCCCAGCCCTTCGGCAAGGGCGCACCAGGCCTAGGGCGCCCCAGCCCTTAGGTTTTGGGAGCCCCAGGCCTGGGGCGCCCCAACCCTAAGGCTTAGGGATCCCCATGCAGGGGCGCCCCAGCCCTTTGGCTTAGGGAGCCTAAGGCTTGCGACTCCCCAGCCCTTCGGCTTAGGGAGCCTCCGGCCGGAAGCCCTCGAGCCCTAAGGCTTAGGGAGCCTCTGGCCTGGGGCGCCCCAGCCCTTAGTCTTAGGGAACCCATGGCCTGGGACGCCCCAGCCCTTCGGCTAGGGCGCGCCAGGCCTAGGGCGCCCCAGCCCTTAGACTTTGGGAGCCCAAGGCCTGGGGTGCCCCAGCCCTTAGGCTTTGGAAGCCCCAGACCTGGGGCGCTCCAGCCCTAAGGCTTAGGGAGCCCCAGGCCTGCGGCGCCCCAGCCATAAGGCTCTGGGAGCCCAAGGCTTGCGACTCCCCAGCCCGTCGGCTTAGGGAACCCCAGGCCTGAAGCCCCCCAGCCCTTAGGGTTAGGGAGCCCCAGGCCTGGGGCGCCACAGCCCTTAGGCTTTGGGCGCCCCAGGCCTACGTGGTCCCAGCCCTTCAGCTTAGCGAGCCCCAGGCCTGGGGCGCCCCAGCCCTTAGGCTTAGGGATCCCTGGCCTGGGGCGCCCCAGCCCTTAGGCTTAGGGAGCCCCAGGCATGGGGCGCCCCACCCCTTGGGCTTTGGGAGCTCCAGGCTTTGGGCGCCACATCCTTTAGGCTTTGGGAGCCCCAGGCCTGGGACGCTCCAGCCCTTAGGCTTAGGGAACCCCAGGCCTGGGGCGCAGCAGCCCTTAGGCTTAGGGAGCCCATGGCCAGGGACGCCCCAGCCCTTAGGCTTAGGGAACCCCAGGCCTGGGACGCTCCAGCCCTTAGGCTTAGGGAACCTCAGGCCTGGGGTGCAGCAGCCCTTAGGCTTAGGGAACCCCAGGCCTGTGGCGCCCCCGCACTTAGGCTTTGGGAGCCGAAGGCCTGGGGAGCCCCAGCCCTTAGGCTTTGGGTGCCCCAGGCCTGGGGCGCTTCAGCCCTTAGGATTAGGGAGCCCCAGTGCTGAGGCGCACCAGCCCTTAGGCTTAGGGAGCCCCAGGCTCTGGGCGCCACAGCCCTTAGGCTTTGGGAGCCCGAGGCCTGTGGCCCCCCAGCCCTTCGGCTTTGGGAGCCCGAGGCCTGGGGCGCCCCAGCTCTTAGGCGTTGGGAGCCCCAGGCATTGTACGCCCCAGCCCTTAGGCTTTGGGAGCCCGAGGCCTGGGGCACTCCAGCACTTCGGCTTAGGGATCCCCTGGCATGGGGCGTCCCAGCCTTAGAATTGGGAGCCCCAGGCCGGGGCACTCCAGCCCTTAGGCTTAGGGAGCCCCAGGCCTGGGGCGACCCAGCCCTTTGGCTTTGCGAGCCCCAGGCCTGGGGCACACAGCCCTTAGGCTTAGGGTGCCCCAGACCGGGGCGCCCCAGCCCTTAGGCTTTGGGAGCCCCAGGCCTGGGGATCCCCAACCCTTAACTTAGGGAGCCCAAGGGTTGCGACGCCCCTGCACTTAGGCTTGGGAGCCTCAGGCCTGATGCGCCCCAGCCCTTAGGCTTAGGGAGCCCCATGCTCTGGGCGCCACAGCCCTTAGGCTTAAGGAGCCCGTGGCCTGGGGCGCCCCAGCCACAGGCTTAGGGAACCCATGGCTTGGGACGCCCCAGCCCTTCGGCTTAGGGAGCCCCAGTCCTGGGGCGTCCCAGCCTTTAGGCTTTGAGAGCCCCAGGCATGGTACGCCCCAGCCCTTAGGCTTTGGGAGACCAAGGCCTTGGGCGCCCCAGCCCTTAGGTTTTGGGAGCCCCAGGCCTGGTGCGCTCCAGCCCTTAGGCTTAGGGAGCCCATGGCCTGGGGCGCTCCAGCCCTTAGGCTTAGGGAGCCCATGGCCTGGGACGCCCCAGCCCTTCGGCTTAGGGCGCGCCAGGCCTAGGGCGCCCCAGACCTTAGGCTTTGGGAGCCCCAAGCCTGGGTTGCCCCAGCCTTTAGGCTTTTGGAGCTCCATCACTGGGGCACCCCAGCCCTTGGGCTTTGGGAGCCCCAGGCCTGGGGCACCCCAGCCCTTAGTCTTTGGGAGCCCCAGGCATTGTACGCCCCAGCCCTTATTCTTTGGGAGCCCCAGGCCAGTGGCGCTCCAGCCCTTAGGCTTAGGGAGCCCCAGGCCTAGGGCGCACCAGCCCTTAGGCTTAGGGAGCCCATGGCCTGGGACGCCCCAGCCCTTAGGCTTTGGGTGCCCCAGACCGGGGCGCCCCAGCCCTTAGGCTTTGCGAGCCCCAGGCCTAGGGCGCCCCAGCCCTTAGGCTTAGGGAGCCCCAGGCCAGAGGGGACACAGCCCTTCTGCATAGGGAGCCCCAGGCCTGGGGCGCCCCAGCCCTTAGGCTTAGGGAGCCCAAGGCTTGCGACTCCCCAGCCCTTCGGCTTAGGGAGCCCCAGGCCTGAAGCCCCCCAGTCCTTAGGCTAATGGAACCATAGGCCTGGGGCGCCACAGCCTTTAGGCTTGGGAGCCCGAGGCCTGTGGCCCCCCAGCCCTTCGGCTTTGGGAGATCCAGGCCTGGGCGCCCCAGCTCTTAGGCGTTGGGAGCCCCAGGCATGGTACGCCCCAGCCCTTAGGCTTTGGGAGCCCAAGGCCTGGGGCACCCCAGCACTTCAGCTTTGGGAGCTTCTGGCCTGGGGCGCCACAGCCCTTAGGCTTAGGGAGCCCCAGGCCTTGGACGCCCCCGCCCGTCGGCTTAGGGAGCCCCAGGCCTGGGACGCCCCAGCCCTTCGGCTTAGTGCGCGCCAGGCCTAGGCCGCACTAGCCCTTAGGCTTTGGGATCCACAGGCATGGGGCGCGCAGCCCTTAGGCTTAGGGTGCCCCAGGTCTGGGGCGCCCCAGCCCTTAAGCTTAGGGAGCCCATGGCTAGGGAAGCCCCAGCCCTTAGGCTTTGGTAGCCCCAAGCCTGGGGTGCCCCTGCTCTTAGGCTTTGGGAGCCCAAGGCCTGGGGCGCTCCAGCCCTTAAGCTTTGGGAGCCGCAGGCCTGGGGCGCCACAGCCCTTAGGCTTAGGGAGCCCCAGGCCTGGGACGCCCCCGCCGGTCGGCTTAGGGCGCGCCAGGACTAGGGCGCCCAAGCCCTTAGGCTTTGGGAGCCCCAGGCCTGCGGCGCTCCAGCCCTTAGGCTTAGGGAGCCCCAGGCCTGGGGCGCACCAGCCCTTAGGATTAGGGAGCCCATGGCCTGGGACGCCCCAGCCCATCGGCTTAGGGTTCGCCAGGCCTTGGGCGCCCCAGCCCTTAGGCTTTGGGAGCCCCAGGCCTGGGGCACCCCCGCCCGTCGGCTTAGGGTGCCCCACGTCTGGGGCACGCCAGCCCTTAAGCTTAGGGAGCCCATGGCCTAGGGCGCCCAAGCCCTTAGGCTTTGGGCGCCCAATGCTTTGGGCGCCCCAACCCTTAGGCTTTGGGAGTCCCAGGCCTGGGGTGCTCCAGCCCTTAGGCTTAGGGAGCCCCAGGCCTGGTGGGCACCAGCCCTTAGGCTTAGGGAGCCCAAGACTGGGACGCCCCAGCCCTTCGGCTTAGGGCGCGCCAGGACATGGGCGCCCCATCCCTTAGGCTTTGGGAGCCCCAGGCCTGGGGCGCCCCAGCCCTTAGGCTTAGGGTGCCCCAAGCCTGGGGCGCCACAGCCCTTAGGTTTAGGGTGCCCCAAACCTGGGGGGCCCCAGCCCTTAGGCTTTGGGAGCCCCAGGCCTGGGGCACTCCAGCCCTTAGGCTTAGGGAGCCCCAGGCCTGGGGCGCCACAGCCCTTAGGCTTTGGGAGCCGGAGGCCTGTGGCCCCCCAGCCCTTCGGCTTTGGGAACCCCAGGACTGGGGCGCCCCAGCTCTTAGGCGTTGGGAGCCCCAGGCATGGTACGCCGCAACCCTTAGGCTTTGGGAGCCCCAGGCCTGGGGCACCCCAGCACTTCGCCTTAGGGAGCCCCTGGCATGGGGCGTCCCAGCCTTAGAATTGGGAGCCCCAGGCCTGGGGCACTCCAGCCCTTAGGCTTAGGGAGCCCCTGCCTGGGGCGACCCAGCCCTTTGGCTTTGGGAGCCCCAGGGCTGGGGCACCCCAGCCCTTAGCTTAGGGAGCCCAAGGGTTGCGACGACCCTGCCCTTAGGCTTGGGAGCCCAAGGCCTGATGCGCCCCAGTCCTTAGGCTTAGGGAGCCCCAGGCTCTGGGCGCCACAGCCCTTAGGCTTAGGGAGCCCATGGCCTGGGGCGCCCCAGCCACAGGCTTAGGGAACCCATGGCTTGGGACGCCCCAGCCCTTCGGCTTAGGGAGCCCCAGTCCTGGGGCGTCCCAGCCCTTAGGCTTTGGGAGCCCCAGGCATGGTACGCCCCAGCCCTTAGGCTTTGGGAGACCAAGGCCTTGGGCGCCCCAGAACTTAGGTTTTGGGAGCTCCAGGCCTGGGGCGCTCCAGCCCTTAGGCTTAGGGAGCCCCAGGCCTGGGGCGCTCCAGCCCTTAGGCTTAGGGAGCCCATGGCCTGGGACGCCCCAGCCCTTCGGCTTAGGGCGCGCCAGGCCTAGGGCGCCCCAGACCTTAGGCTTTGGGAGCCCCAGGCCTGGGTTGCGCAAGCCTTTAGGTTTTTGGAGCTCCATCCCTGGGGCACCCCAGCCCTTGGGCTTTGGGAGCCCCAGGTCTGGGGCACCCCAGCCCTTAGGCTTTGGGAGCCCCAGGCATTGTACGCCCCAGCCCTTAGGCTTTGGGAGCCCCAGGCCAGGTGCGCTCCAGCCCTTAGGCTTAGGGAGCCCCAGGCCTGGGGCGCACCATCCCTTATGCTTAGGGAGCCCATGGCCTGGGACGCCCCAGCCCTTCGGCTTAGGGCGCGCCAGGCCTAGGGCGCCCCAGCCCTTAGGCTTTGGGAGCCCCAGGCCTGGGGTGCTCCAGCCCTTAGGCTTAGGGAGCCCCAGGCCTGGTGCGCACCAGCACTTCGGCTTAGGGAGCTCAAGACTGGGACGCCCCAGCCCTTCGGCTTAGGGCGCGCCAGGCCATGGGCGCCCCATCCCTTAGGCTTTGGGAACCCCAGGCCTTGGGCACTCCAGCCCTTAGGCTTAGGGAGCCCCTGGCCTGGGGCGCCACAGCCCTTAGGCTTTGGGAGCCCGAGGCCTGTGGCCACCCAGCCCTTCGGCTTTGGGAGCCCCAGGCCTGGGGCGCCCCAGCTATTAGGCGTTGGGAGCCCCAGGCATGGTACTCCCCAGCCCTTAGGCTTTGGGAGCCCCAGGCCTGGGGCACCCTTGCACTTCGGCTTAGGGAGCCCCTGGCATGGGTCGTCCCAGCCTTAGAATTGGGAGCCCCAGGGCTGGGGCACTCCAGCCCTTAGGCTTAGGGAGCCCCAGGCCTGGGGCGACCCAGCCCTATGGCTTTGGGAGCCCCAGGCCTGGGGCACCCCAGCCCTTAAGCTTAGGGAGCCCAAGGGTTGCGACGCCCCTGCCCTTAGGCTTTGGAGCCCCAGGCCTGATGCTCCCCAGCCCTTAGGCTTAGGGAGCCCCAGGCTCTGGGCGCCACAGCCCTTAGGCTTAGGGAGCCCATGGCCTGGGGCGCCCCAGCCACAGGCTTAGGGAACCCATGGCTTGGGACGCCCCAGCCCTTCGGCTTAAGGAGCCCCAGTCCTGGGGCGTCCCAGCCCTTAGGCTTTGGGAGCCCCAGGCATGGTACGCCCCAGCCCTTAGGCTTTGGGAGCCCCAGGCCTGGGGCGCCCCAGCCCTTAGGCTTCTGGAGCCCCAGGCCTGAAGCCCTCCAGTCCTTAGGCTAAGGGAGCCCCAGGCCTGGGGCGCCACAGCCTTTAGGCTTGGGAGCCCGAGGCCTGTGGCCCCCCAGCCCTTCGGCTTTGGGAGCCCCAGGCATGGTACGCCCCAGCCCTTAGGCTTTGGGAGCCCCAGGCCTGGGGCACCCCAGCACTTCGGCTTTGGGAGCTTCTGGCCTGGGGCGCCACAGCCCTTAGGCTTAGGGAGCCCCAGGCCTGGGACGCACCCGCCCGTCGGCTTAGGGAGCCCCAGGCCTGGGACGCCCCAGCCCTTCGGCTTAGTGCGCGCCAGCCCTAGGCCGCCCTAGCCCTTAGGCTTTGGGATCCACAGGCATGGGGCGCGCAGCCCTTAGGCTTAGGGTGCCCCAGGTCTGGGGCGCCCCAGCCCTTAAGCTTAGGGAGCCCAAGGCCCGGGACGCCCCAGCCCTTAGGCTTTGGTAGCCCCAAGCCTGGGGTGCCCCTGCCCTTAGGCTTTGGGAGCCCAAGGCCTGGGGCGCTCCAGCCTTTAGGCTTAGGGAGCCCCAGGCCTGGGGCGCCACAGCCCTTAGGCTTAGGGAGCCACAGGCCTGGGACGCCCCCGCCCGTCGGCTTAGGGCGCGCCAGGACTAGGGCGCCCAAACCCTTAGTTTTGGGAGCCCCAGCCCTGGGGCGCTACAGCCCTTAGGCTTAGGGAGCCCCAGGCCTGGGACGCCCCCGCCCATCGGCTTAGGGCGCGCCAGGCCTAGGGCGCCCAAGCCCTTAGGCTTTGGGAGCCCCAGGCCAGGGGCGCTCCAGCCCTTAGGCTTAGGGAGCCCCAGGCCTGGAGCGCACCAGCCCTTAGGCTTAGGGAGCCCATGGCTTGGGACGCCCCAGCCCTTCGGCTTAGGGCGCGCCAGGCCTTGGTCGCCCCAGCCCTTAGGCTTTGGGAGCCCCAGGCCTGGGGCGCCCCCGCCCGTCGGCTTAGGGTGCCCCACATCTGGGGCACCCCAGCCATTAAGCTTAGGGAGCCCATGGCCTAGGGCGCCCAAGCCCTTAGGCTTAGGAGCCCAAGACTGGGACGCCCCAGCCCTTCGGCTTAGGGCATGCCAGGCAATGGGCGCCCCATCCCTTAGGCTTTGGGAGCTCCAGGCCTGGGGCGCCCCAGCCCTTAGGCTTAGGGTGCCCCAAGCCTGGGGCGCCCCAGCCCTTAGGCTTAAGGTGCCCCAGGCCTGGGGCGCCACAGCCCTTCGGCTTTGGGAGCCCCAGACCTGGGGCGCCACAGCCCTTAGGCTTAGGGGGCCCAAGGGCTGCGACGCCCCTGCCCTTAGGATTTGGTAGCCCCAGGCCTGATGGGCCCCAGCCCTTAGGCTTAGGGGGCCCCAGGCCAGGGGGGACACAGCCCTTCGGAATAGGGAGCCCCAGGGCTGGGGCGTCCCAGCCCTTAGATTTAGGGAGCCCCAGGGAAGTGGCGCCCCAGCCTTTTGGCTTAGGGAGCCCATGGCCTGGGACGCCCCAGCCCTTTGGCTAGGGCGCGCCAGGCCTAGGGCGCCCCAGCCCTTCGGCTTAGGGAGCCCCAGGCCTGGGGCGTCCCGGCCCTTAGGCTTAGGGAGTCCAAGGCTTGCGACTCCCCAGCCCTTCGCCTTAGGGAGCCCCAGGCCTGAAGCCCCCCAGTCCTTAGGCTTAGGGAGCCCCAGGCCTGGGGTGGCCCAGCGCTTTGGCGTTGGGAGCCCCAGGCATGGTACGCCCCAGCCCTTAGGCTTTGGGAGCCCCAGGCCTGGGGCACCCCAGCACTTCGGCTTAGGGAGCCCCTGGCATGGAGCGTCCCAGCCTTAGAATTGGGATCCCCAGGCCTGGGGCACTCCAGCCCTTAGGTTTAGGGAGCCCCAGGCCTGGGGCGACCCAGCACTTTGGCTTTGGGAGCCCCAGGCCTGGGGCGCCCCAGCCCTTAGGCTTACGGTGCCCCAGACCGGGGCCCCCCAGCCCTAAGGCTTTGGGAGCCCCAGGCCTGGGGCGCCCCAACCCTTAGGCTTAGGGAGCCCAAGGGTTGCGACGCCCCTGCCCTTAGGCTTTGGAGCCCCAGGCCTGATGCGCCCCAGCCCTTAGGCTTAGGGAGCCCCAGGCTCTGGGCGCCACAGCCCTTAGGCTTAGGGAGCCCCAGGCCTTGGGCGTCCCAGCCCTTAGGCTTTGGGAGCCCAAGGCATGGTACGCCCCAGCCCTTAGGCTTAGGCAGCCCCGGGCCTGGGGCGAACCTGCCCTTAGGCTTTGGGAGCCCCAGGCCTGGGGAGCCCCAGCACTTAGGCTTTGGGAGCCCTTGGCCTGGCGCGCCCCAGCCCTTCGGCTTAGGGAGCCCCTGGCATGGGGCGTCCCAGCCTTAGGCTTTGGGAGCCACAGGCCTGGGTCGCCCCAGCCCTTAGGCATTGGGAGCCCAAGGCTTGGGGCGCCCCAGCCCTTAGGCTTTGGGTGCCCCAGGCCTGGGGCGCTCCAGCCCTTAGGCTTAGGGTGCCCCAGTGTTGGGGCGCACCAGCCCTTAGGCTAGGGGAGCCCATGGCCTGGGACGCCCCAGCCCTTAGACTTAGGGAGCCACAGGCCTGGGGGGACCCAGCCCTTCGGGTTTGGGAGCCCCAGGCATGGTACACCCAAGCCCTTAGGCTTAGGGAGCCCCAGGCCTGGGGCGCCACAGCCATTAGGCTTAGGGAGCCCATGGCCTGGGGCGCCTCAGCCACAGGCTTAGGGAACCCATGGCTTGGGACGCCCCAGCCCTTCGGCTAAGGGAACCCCAGTCCTGAGGCGTCCCAGCCCTTAGGCTTTGGGAGCCTCAGGCATGGTACGCCCCAGCCCTTAGACTTTGGGAGACCAAGGCCTTGGGCGCCCCAGCCCTTAGGTTGTGGGAGCCCCAGGCCTGGGGCGCTCCAGCCCTTAGGCTTAGGGAGCCCCAGGCCTGGGGCGCTCCAGCCCTTAGGCTTAGGGAGCCCATGGCCTGGAACGCCCCAGCCCTTCTGCTTAGGGCGCGCCAGGCCTAGGACGCCCCAGCCCTTAGGCTTTGGGAGCCCCAGGCCTGGGGCGCCCCAGCCCTTAGGCTTTGGGTGCCCCACACCGGGGCGCCCCAGCCCTTAGGCTTTGGGAGCCCCAGGCCTGGGGCGCCCCAGCCCTTAGGCTTAGGGAGCCCCAGGCCAGGGGGGACACAGCCCTTCTGCATAGGGAGCCCCAGGCCTGGGGCGCCCCAGCCCTTAGGCTTAGGGAGCCCAAGGCTTGCGACTCCCCAGCCCTTCGGCTTATGGAGCCCCAGGCCTGAAGCCCCCCAGTCCTTAGGCTAAGGGAGCCCCAGGCCTGGGGCGCCACAGCCTTTAGTCTTGGGAGCCCGAGGCCTGTGGCCCCCCAGCCCTTCGGCTTTGGGAGCCCCATGTCTGGGCGCCCCAGCTCTTAGGCATTGCGAGCCTCAGGCATGGTACGCCCCAGCCCTTAGGCTTTGGGAGCCCCAGGCCTGGGGCACCCCAGCACTTCGTATTTGGGAGCTTCTGGCCTGGGGCGCCACAGCCCTTAGGCTTAGGGAGCCCTAGGCCTGGGACGCCCCCGCCCGTCGGCTTAGGGAGCCCCGGCCTGGGACGCCCCAGCCCTTCGGCTTAGTGCGCGCCACGCCTAGGTCGCCCTAGCCCTTCGGCTTTGGGATCCACAGGCATGGGTCGCGCAGCCCTTAGGCTTAGGGTGCCCCACGTCTGGGGCGCCCCAGCCCTTAAGCTTAGGGAGCCCATGGCCAGGGACGCCCCAGCCCTTAGGCTTTGTTAGCCCGAAGCCTGGGGTGCCCCTGCCCTTAGGCTTTGGGAGGCCAAGGTCTGGGGCGCTCCAGGCCTTAGGCTTAGGGAGCCCCAGGCCTGGGACGCCCCCGCCCGTCGGCTTAGGGCGCGCCAGGACTAGGGCGTCCAAGCCCTTAGGCTTTGGAGCCCCAGGCCTGGGGCACCCCAGCACTTCGGCTTAGGGAGCCCCTGGCATGGAGCGTCCCAGCCTTAGAATTGGGATCCCCAGGCCTGGGGCACTCCAGCCCTTAGGTTTAGGGAGCCCCAGGCCTGGGGCGACCCAGCACTTTGGCTTTGGGAGCCCCAGGCCTGGGGCGCCCCAGCCCTTAGGCTTACGGTGCCCCAGACCGGGGCCCCCCAGCCCTAAGGCTTTGGGAGCCCCAGGCCTGGGGCGCCCCAACCCTTAGGCTTAGGGAGCCCAAGGGTTGCGACGCCCCTGCCCTTAGGCTTTGGAGCCCCAGGCCTGATGCGCCCCAGCCCTTAGGCTTAGGGAGCCCCAGGCTCTGGGCGCCACAGCCCTTAGGCTTAGGGAGCCCCAGGCCTTGGGCGTCCCAGCCCTTAGGCTTTGGGAGCCCAAGGCATGGTACGCCCCAGCCCTTAGGCTTAGGCAGCCCCGGGCCTGGGGCGAACCTGCCCTTAGGCTTTGGGAGCCCCAGGCCTGGGGAGCCCCAGCACTTAGGCTTTGGGAGCCCTTGGCCTGGCGCGCCCCAGCCCTTCGGCTTAGGGAGCCCCTGGCATGGGGCGTCCCAGCCTTAGGCTTTGGGAGCCACAGGCCTGGGTCGCCCCAGCCCTTAGGCATTGGGAGCCCAAGGCTTGGGGCGCCCCAGCCCTTAGGCTTTGGGTGCCCCAGGCCTGGGGCGCTCCAGCCCTTAGGCTTAGGGTGCCCCAGTGTTGGGGCGCACCAGCCCTTAGGCTAGGGGAGCCCATGGCCTGGGACGCCCCAGCCCTTAGACTTAGGGAGCCACAGGCCTGGGGGGACCCAGCCCTTCGGGTTTGGGAGCCCCAGGCATGGTACACCCAAGCCCTTAGGCTTAGGGAGCCCCAGGCCTGGGGCGCCACAGCCATTAGGCTTAGGGAGCCCATGGCCTGGGGCGCCTCAGCCACAGGCTTAGGGAACCCATGGCTTGGGACGCCCCAGCCCTTCGGCTAAGGGAACCCCAGTCCTGGGGCGTCCCAGCCCTTAGGCTTTGGGAGCCTCAGGCATGGTACGCCCCAGCCCTTAGACTTTGGGAGACCAAGGCCTTGGGCGCCCCAGCCCTTAGGTTGTGGGAGCCCCAGGCCTGGGGCGCTCCAGCCCTTAGGCTTAGGGAGCCCCAGGCCTGGGGCGCTCCAGCCCTTAGGCTTAGGGAGCCCATGGCCTGGAACGCCCCAGCCCTTCTGCTTAGGGCGCGCCAGGCCTAGGACGCCCCAGCCCTTAGGCTTTGGGAGCCCCAGGCCTGGGGCGCCCCAGCCCTTAGGCTTTGGGTGCCCCACACCGGGGCGCCCCAGCCCTTAGGCTTTGGGAGCCCCAGGCCTGGGGCGCCCCAGCCCTTAGGCTTAGGGAGCCCCAGGCCAGGGGGGACACAGCCCTTCTGCATAGGGAGCCCCAGGCCTGGGGCGCCCCAGCCCTTAGGCTTAGGGAGCCCAAGGCTTGCGACTCCCCAGCCCTTCGGCTTATGGAGCCCCAGGCCTGAAGCCCCCCAGTCCTTAGGCTAAGGGAGCCCCAGGCCTGGGGCGCCACAGCCTTTAGTCTTGGGAGCCCGAGGCCTGTGGCCCCCCAGCCCTTCGGCTTTGGGAGCCCCATGTCTGGGCGCCCCAGCTCTTAGGCATTGCGAGCCTCAGGCATGGTACGCCCCAGCCCTTAGGCTTTGGGAGCCCCAGGCCTGGGGCACCCCAGCACTTCGTATTTGGGAGCTTCTGGCCTGGGGCGCCACAGCCCTTAGGCTTAGGGAGCCCTAGGCCTGGGACGCCCCCGCCCGTCGGCTTAGGGAGCCCCGGCCTGGGACGCCCCAGCCCTTCGGCTTAGTGCGCGCCACGCCTAGGTCGCCCTAGCCCTTCGGCTTTGGGATCCACAGGCATGGGTCGCGCAGCCCTTAGGCTTAGGGTGCCCCACGTCTGGGGCGCCCCAGCCCTTAAGCTTAGGGAGCCCATGGCCAGGGACGCCCCAGCCCTTAGGCTTTGTTAGCCCGAAGCCTGGGGTGCCCCTGCCCTTAGGCTTTGGGAGGCCAAGGTCTGGGGCGCTCCAGGCCTTAGGCTTAGGGAGCCCCAGGCCTGGGACGCCCCCGCCCGTCGGCTTAGGGCGCGCCAGGACTAGGGCGTCCAAGCCCTTAGGCTTTGGAGCCCCAGGCCTGGGGCGGTCCAGCCCTTAGGCTTAGGGAGCCCCAGGCCTGGGACGCCCCCGCCCATCGGCTTAGGACGTGCCAGGCCTAGGGCGCCCAAGCCCTTAGGCTTTGGGAGCCCCAGGCCTGGGGCGCTCCAGCCCCTAGGCTTAGGGAGCCCCAGGCCTGGCGCGCACCAGCCCTTAGGCTTAGGGAGCCCATGGCCTGGGTAGCCCCAGCCCTTCGGCTTAGGGCGCGCCAGGCCTTGGGCGCCCCAGCCCTTAGGCTTTGGGAGCCCCAGGCCTGGGGCGCCCCCGCCCTTAAGCTTAGGGAGCCCATGGCCTAGGGCGCCCAAGCCCTTAGGCTTTTGGCGCCCAAGGCTTTGGGCGCCCCAACCCTTAGGCTTTGGGAGCCCCAGGCCTGGGGTGCTCCAGCCCTTAGGCTTAGGGAACCCCAGGCCTGGTGCGCAGCAGCCCTTAGGCTTAGGGAGCCCAAGACTGGGACGCCCCAGCCCTTCGGCTTAGGGCGCGCCAGGCCATGGGCGCCCCATCCCTTAGGCTTTGGGAGCCCCAGGCCTGGGGCACCCAGCCCTTAGGCTTAGGGTGCCCCAAGCCTGGGGCGCCCCAGCCCTTAGGCTTAGTGTGCCCCAAGCCGGGGCGCCCCAGCCCTTAGGCTTTGGGAGCCCCAGGCCTGGGGCACTCCAGCTCTTAGGCTTAGGGAGCCCCAGGCCTGGGGCGCCACAGCCCTTAGGCTTTGGGAACCCCAGACCTGGGGCGCCACAGCCCTTAGGCTTAGGGAGCCCAAGGGCTGCGACGCCCCTGCCCTTAGGATTTTGGAGCCCCAGGCCTGATGGGCCCCAGCCCTTAAGCTTAGGGAGCCCCAGACCAGGGGGGACACAGCCCTTCGGAATAGGGAGCCCCAGGGCTGGGGAGTCCCAGCCCTTTTTTTTAGGGAGCCCCAGGCAAGGGGCGCCCCAGCCTTTTCGCTTAGGGAGCCCCAGGCCTGGGGCGCCCCAGCCCTTCGGCTTAGGGAGCCCCAGGCCTGAAGCCCCCCAGTCCTTAGGCTTTGGGAGCCCCAGGCATGGTACGCCCCCGCCCTTAGGTTTAGGGAGCCCCTGGCCTGGGGCGCCACTGCCCTTAGGCTTAGGGAGCCCAAGCCTGGGACGCCCCAGCCCTTCGGCTTAGGGCGTGCCAGGCCTAGGGCGCCCAAGCCCTTAGGCTTTGGGAGCCCCAGGCCTGGGGCGCTCCAGCCCTTAGGCTTAGGGAGCCCCAGGCCTGGGGCGCACCAGCCATTAGGCTTAGGGAGCCCATGGCCTGGGACGCCCCAGCCCTTCGGGTTAGGGCGCGCCAGGCCTTGGGCGCCCTAGCCCTTAGGCTTTGGGAGCCCCAGGCCTGGGGCGCCCCCGCCCGTCGGCTTAGGGTGCCCCACATCTGGGGCACCCCAGCCCTTACGCTTAGGGAGCCCTTGGCCTAGGGCGCCCAAGCCCTTAGGCTTTTGGAGCCCCAGGCCTGGGGCACTCCAGCCCTTAGGTTTAGGGAGCCCCAGGCCTGGGGCGCCACAGCCCGTAGGCTTTGGGAGCCCAAGGCCTGGGGTGCTCCAGCCCTTAGGCTTAGGGAGCCCCAGGCCTGGGGCGCACCAGCCATTAGGCTTAGGGAGCCCATGGCCTGGGACGCCCCAGCCCTTCGGGTTAGGGCGCGCCAGGCCTTGGGCGCCCCAGCCCTTAGGCTTTGGGAGCCCCAGGCCTGGGGCACTCCAGCCCTTAGGTTTAGGGAGCCCCAGGCCTGGGGCGCCACAGACCGTAGGCCTGGGAGCCCCAGACCTGGGGCGCCACAGCCCTTAGGCTTAGGGAGCCCAAGGGCTGCGACGCCCCTGCCCTTAGGATTTGGGAGCCCCAGGCCTGATGGGCCCCAGCCCTTAGGCTTAGGGAGCCCCAAGCCAGGGGGGACACAGCCTTTCGGAATAGGGAGCCCCAGGGCTGGGGCGTCCCAACCCTTAGATTTAGGGAGCCCCAGGCAAGGGGCGCCCTAGCCTTTTGGCTTAGGTAGCCCATGGCCTGGGACGCCCCAGCCCTTTGGCTAGGGCGCGCCAGGCCTAGGGCGCCCCAGCCCTTCGGCTTAGGGAGCCCCAGGCTTGGGGCGCCAGAGGCCCTTAGGTTTAGGGAGCCCAAGGGTTGCGACGCCCCTGCCCTTAGGCTTGGGAGCCCCAGGCCTGATGCGCCCCAGCCCTTAGGCTTAGGGAGCCCCAGGCCTGAAGCCCCCCAGTCCTTAGGCTTAGGGAGCCCCAGGCCTGGGGCGCCCCAGCTCTTAGGCGTTGGGAGCCCCAGGCATGGTACGCCCCAGCCCTTAGGCTTTGGGAGCCCCAGGCCTGGGGCACCCCAGCACTTCGGCTTAGGGAGCCCCTGGCATGGAGCGCCCCAGCCTTAGAATTGGGAGCCCCAGGCCTGGGGCACTCCAGCCCTTAGGCTTAGGGAGCCCCAGGCCTGGGGCGACCCAGCACTTTCGCTTTGGGAGCCCCAGGCCTTGGGCGCCCCAGCCCTTTGGCTTACGGTGCCCCAGACCGGGGCACCCCAGCCCTTAGGCTTTGGGAGCCCCAGGCCTGGGGCGCCCCAACCCTTAGACTTAGGGAGCCCAAGGGTTGCGACGCCCCTGCCCTTAGGCTTGGGAGCCCCAGGCCTGATGCGCCCCAGCCCTTAGGCTTAGGGAGCCCCAGGCTCTGGGCGCCACAGCCCTTAGGCTTAGGGAGCCCATGGCCTGGGGCGCCCCAGCCACAGGCTTAGGGAACCCATGGCTTGGGACGCCCCAGCCCTTCGGCTTAGGGAGCCCCAGTCCTGGGGTGTCCCAGCCCTTAGGCTTTGGTAGCCCCAGGCATGGTACGCCCCAGCCCTTAGTCTTAGGCAGCCCCTGGCCTGGGGCGCCCCTGCCCTTTGGCTTTGGGAGCCCCAGGCCTGGGGAGCCCCAGCACTTAGGCTTTGGGAGCCCCTGGTCTGGGGCGCCCCAGCCCTTCGGCTTAGGGAGCCCCTGGCATGGGGCGTCCTAGCCTTAGGCTTTGGGAGCCACAGGCCTGGGGCGCCCCAGCCCTTAGGCTTTGGGAGCCCAAGGCTTGGGGCGCCCCAGCCCTTAGGCTTTGGGTGCCCCAGGCCTGGGGCGCTCCAGCCCTTAGGCTTAGGGAGCCCCAGTGCTGGGGCGCACCAGCCCTTAGGCTAGGGGAGCCCATGGCCTGGGACGCCCCAGCCCTTAGACTTAGGGAGCTCCAGGCCTGGGGGGACCCAGCCCTTCGGGTTTGGGAGCCCCAGGCATGGTACACCCCAGCCCTTAGGCTTAGGGAGCCCCAGGCCTGGGGCGCAGCAGCCCTTAGGCTTAGGGAGCCCATGGCCTGGGACGCCCCAGCCATTCGGCTTAGGGAGCGCCAGGCCTAGTGCGCCCCAGCCCTGAGGCTTAGCGTGCCCCAGACCTGGGGAGACCCAGCTCTTAGGCTTTGGGAGCCCCAGGCCTAGGGCACTCCAGCTTTTAGGCTTAGGGAACCCAAGGGCTGTGACGCCACTGCCCTTAGGCTTTGTGAGCCCAAGGCTTTGGGCGCTCCAGCCCTTAGGCTTAGGGAGCCCCAGGCCTGGGGCGCACCAGCCCTTAGGCTTAGGGAGCCCCAGGCCTGGGGCGCCCCAGCCCTTAGGCTTAGGGTGACCCAGACCGGGGCGCCCCAGCCCTTAGGCTTCGGGAGCCCCAGGCCTGGGGCGCCCCAACACTTAGGCTTAGCGAGCCCAAGGGTTGCGACGCCCCTGCCCTTAGGCTTGGGAGCCCCAGGCCTGATGCGCCCCAGCCCTTAGCCTTAGGGAGCCCCAGGCTTTGGGCGCCACAGCCCTTAGGATTAGGGAGCCCATGGCCTTGGGCGCCCCAGCCACAGGCTTAGGGAACCCATGGCTTGGGACGCCCCAGCCCTTCGGCTTAGGCAGCTCCAGTCCTAGGGCGTCCCTGCCCTTAGGCTTTGGGAGCCCCAGGCATGGTACGCCCCCGCCCTTAGGTTTAGGGAGCCCCTGGCCTGGGGCGCCACTGCCCTTAGGCTTAGGGAGCCCAAGCCTGGGACGCCCCAGCCCTTCGGCTTAGGGCGTGCCAGGCCTAGGGCGCCCAAGCCCTTAGGCTTTGGGAGCCCCAGGCCTGGGGCGCTCCAGCCCTTAGGCTTAGGGAGCCCCAGGCCTGGGGCGCACCAGCCATTAGGCTTAGGGAGCCCATGGCCTGGGACGCCCCAGCCCTTCGGGTTAGGGCGCGCCAGGCCTTGGGCGCCCTAGCCCTTAGGCTTTGGGAGCCCCAGGCCTGGGGCGCCCCCGCCCGTCGGCTTAGGGTGCCCCACATCTGGGGCACCCCAGCCCTTACGCTTAGGGAGCCCTTGGCCTAGGGCGCCCAAGCCCTTAGGCTTTTGGAGCCCCAGGCCTGGGGCACTCCAGCCCTTAGGTTTAGGGAGCCCCAGGCCTGGGGCGCCACAGCCCGTAGGCTTTGGGAGCCCAAGGCCTGGGGTGCTCCAGCCCTTAGGCTTAGGGAGCCCCAGGCCTGGGGCGCACCAGCCATTAGGCTTAGGGAGCCCATGGCCTGGGACGCCCCAGCCCTTCGGGTTAGGGCGCGCCAGGCCTTGGGCGCCCCAGCCCTTAGGCTTTGGGAGCCCCAGGCCTGGGGCACTCCAGCCCTTAGGTTTAGGGAGCCCCAGGCCTGGGGCGCCACAGACCGTAGGCCTGGGAGCCCCAGACCTGGGGCGCCACAGCCCTTAGGCTTAGGGAGCCCAAGGGCTGCGACGCCCCTGCCCTTAGGATTTGGGAGCCCCAGGCCTGATGGGCCCCAGCCCTTAGGCTTAGGGAGCCCCAAGCCAGGGGGGACACAGCCTTTCGGAATAGGGAGCCCCAGGGCTGGGGCGTCCCAACCCTTAGATTTAGGGAGCCCCAGGCAAGGGGCGCCCTAGCCTTTTGGCTTAGGTAGCCCATGGCCTGGGACGCCCCAGCCCTTTGGCTAGGGCGCGCCAGGCCTAGGGCGCCCCAGCCCTTCGGCTTAGGGAGCCCCAGGCTTGGGGCGCCAGAGGCCCTTAGGTTTAGGGAGCCCAAGGGTTGCGACGCCCCTGCCCTTAGGCTTGGGAGCCCCAGGCCTGATGCGCCCCAGCCCTTAGGCTTAGGGAGCCCCAGGCCTGAAGCCCCCCAGTCCTTAGGCTTAGGGAGCCCCAGGCCTGGGGCGCCCCAGCTCTTAGGCGTTGGGAGCCCCAGGCATGGTACGCCCCAGCCCTTAGGCTTTGGGAGCCCCAGGCCTGGGGCACCCCAGCACTTCGGCTTAGGGAGCCCCTGGCATGGAGCGCCCCAGCCTTAGAATTGGGAGCCCCAGGCCTGGGGCACTCCAGCCCTTAGGCTTAGGGAGCCCCAGGCCTGGGGCGACCCAGCACTTTCGCTTTGGGAGCCCCAGGCCTTGGGCGCCCCAGCCCTTTGGCTTACGGTGCCCCAGACCGGGGCACCCCAGCCCTTAGGCTTTGGGAGCCCCAGGCCTGGGGCGCCCCAACCCTTAGACTTAGGGAGCCCAAGGGTTGCGACGCCCCTGCCCTTAGGCTTGGGAGCCCCAGGCCTGATGCGCCCCAGCCCTTAGGCTTAGGGAGCCCCAGGCTCTGGGCGCCACAGCCCTTAGGCTTAGGGAGCCCATGGCCTGGGGCGCCCCAGCCACAGGCTTAGGGAACCCATGGCTTGGGACGCCCCAGCCCTTCGGCTTAGGGAGCCCCAGTCCTGGGGTGTCCCAGCCCTTAGGCTTTGGTAGCCCCAGGCATGGTACGCCCCAGCCCTTAGTCTTAGGCAGCCCCTGGCCTGGGGCGCCCCTGCCCTTTGGCTTTGGGAGCCCCAGGCCTGGGGAGCCCCAGCACTTAGGCTTTGGGAGCCCCTGGTCTGGGGCGCCCCAGCCCTTCGGCTTAGGGAGCCCCTGGCATGGGGCGTCCTAGCCTTAGGCTTTGGGAGCCATAGGCCTGGGGCGCCCCAGCCCTTAGGCTTTGGGAGCCCAAGGCTTGGGGCGCCCCAGCCCTTAGGCTTTGGGTGCCCCAGGCCTGGGGCGCTCCAGCCCTTAGGCTTAGGGAGCCCCAGTGCTGGGGCGCACCAGCCCTTAGGCTAGGGGAGCCCATGGCCTGGGACGCCCCAGCCCTTAGACTTAGGGAGCTCCAGGCCTGGGGGGACCCAGCCCTTCGGGTTTGGGAGCCCCAGGCATGGTACACCCCAGCCCTTAGGCTTAGGGAGCCCCAGGCCTGGGGCGCAGCAGCCCTTAGGCTTAGGGAGCCCATGGCCTGGGACGCCCCAGCCATTCGGCTTAGGGAGCGCCAGGCCTAGTGCGCCCCAGCCCTGAGGCTTAGCGTGCCCCAGACCTGGGGAGACCCAGCTCTTAGGCTTTGGGAGCCCCAGGCCTAGGGCACTCCAGCTTTTAGGCTTAGGGAACCCAAGGGCTGTGACGCCACTGCCCTTAGGCTTTGTGAGCCCAAGGCTTTGGGCGCTCCAGCCCTTAGGCTTAGGGAGCCCCAGGCCTGGGGCGCACCAGCCCTTAGGCTTAGGGAGCCCAAGCCTGGGACGCCCCAGCCCTTCGGCTTAGGGCGCGCCAGGCCTTGGGCGCCCCATCCCTTAGGCTTTGGGAGCCCCAGGCCTGGGGCGCCCCAGCCCTTCAGCTTAGGGTGCCCCAAGCCTGGGGTGCCCTGGCCCTTAGGCTTAGGGAGCCCTAGGCCTGGGGCGCCACTGCCCTTAGGCTTTGGGAGCCCCAGACCTGGGGCGCCACAGCCCTTAGGCTTAGGGAGCCCAAGGGCTGCGACGCCCCTGTCCTTAGCATTTGGGAGCCTAGGCCTGATGCGCCCCAGCCCTTAGGCTTAGGGAGCCCCAGGCCAGGGGGGACACAGCCCTTTGGCATAGGGGCTCCAGGGCTGGGGCATCCCAGCCCTTAGATTTAGGGAGCCCCAGGCAAGCGGCACCCCAGGCTTTTGGCTTAGGGAGCCCATGGCCTGGGACGCCTCAGGCCTTTGGCTAGGGCGCGCCAGGCTTAGGGCGCCCCAGCCCTTCGGCTTAGGGAGCCCCAGGCCTGGGGCGCCCCAGCCCTTAGGATTAGGGAGCCCAAGGCTTGCGACTCCCCAGCCGTTCGGCTTAGGGAGCCCCAGGCCTGAAGCCCCCCAGGCCTTAGGCTTAGGGAGCCCCAGGCCTTTGGCACCACTGCCTTTTGGCTTGGGAGCCCGAGGCCTGTGGCCCCCCAGCCCTTCGGCTTTGGTAGCCCCAGGCCTGGGGCGCCCCAGCTCTTAGGCATTGGGAGCCCCAGGCATGGTACGCCCCAGCCCTTAGGCTTTGGGAGCCCCAGGCCTGGGGCACCCCAGCACTTCGGCTTTGGGAGCTTCTGGCCTGGGGCGCCACAGCCCTTAGGCTTAGGGAGCCCCAGGCCTGGGACGCCCCTGCCCATCGGCTTAGGGAGCCCCAGGCCTGGGACGCCCCAGCTCTTCGGCTTAGGGCGCGCCAGGCCTAGGTCGCCCTAGTCCTTAGGCTTTGGGATCCACAGGCATGGGGCGCGCAACCCTTAGGCTTAGGGTGCCCCAGGTCTGGGGCGCCCCAGCCCTTAGGCTTTGGTAGCCCCAGGCCTGGGGTGCCCCTGCCCTTAGGCTTTGGGAGCCCAAGACCTGGGGCGCTCCAGCCCTTAGGCTAAGGGAGCCCCAGGCCTGGGGCGCCACAGCCCTTAGGCTTAGGGAGCCCCAAGCCTGGGACGCCCCCGCCCGTCGGCTTAGGAGCCCCAGGCTTGGGACGCCCCAGCCCATCGCCTTTGGGCGCGCCAGGCCTTGGGCGCCCCAGCCCTTAGGCTTAGGGTGCCCCACGTCTGGGGCGCCCCAGCCCTTAAGCTTAGGGAGCCCATGTCCTAGGGCGCCCAAGCCCTTAGGCTTTGGGAGCCCAAGGCTTTGGGCGCCCTAACCCTTAGGCTTTGTGAGCCCCAGGCCTGGGGCGCTCCAGCCCTTAGGCTTAGGGAGCCCCAGGCCTGAGGCGCACCAGCCCTTAGGCTTAGGGAGCCCATGGCCTGGGACGTCCCAGCCCTTCGGCTTATGGCCCGCCAGGCCTTGGGCGCCCCAGCCCTTAGGCTTTGGGAGCCCCAGGCCTGGGGCGCCCCAGCCCTTAGGCATAGGGTGCCCCAGGCCTGGGACACTCCAGCCCTTAGGCTTCGGTAGCCCCAGGACTGGTGTGCCCCAGACCTTAGGCTTTGGGAGCCCCAGACCTGGGGCGCCCCAGCCCTTAGGCTTAGGGAGCCCAATGGCTGCGACGCCCCTGCCCTTAGGCTTTGGGAGCCCCAGGCCTGATGCGCCCCAGCCCTTAGGCTTAGGGAGCCCCAGGCCCTGGGCGCCACAGCCCTTAGGCTTAGGGAGCCCATGGCCTGGGACACCCCAGCCCTTCGGCTTAGGAGCCCCAGGTCTTGGGCGCCCCAGCCCTTAGGCTTAGGGAACCCATGGCTTGGGACGCCCCAGCCCTTCGGCTTAGGGAGCCCCAGTCCTGGGGTGCCCCAGCCCTTAGGATTTGGGAGCCACAGGCATGGTACGCCCCAACCCTTAGGTTAGGGAGCCCCAGGCCTGGGGCGCCCCAGCCCTTAGGCTTTGGGAGCCCCAGGCATGGTACGAGCCAGCCCTTAGGCTTAGGGAGCCCCTGGCCTGGGGCGCCACAGCCCTTAGGCTTAGGGAGTCCCTGGCCTGGGGCGCCCCAGCCTTAGGCTTTGGGAGCCCAAGGCCTGGGGCGCCCCAGCCCTTCGGCTTAGGGAGC